>NC_134714.1:131774705-132091764 GCF_049634645.1 Pelodiscus sinensis | reverse complement strand
CTTTTTTCAAGATATTGAGTGTCTCTTGCTGGCTGTGATGGCATATGACCGTTATGTGGCCATCTGTAACCCGCTGCTCTATACAGTCACCATGTCCAGGTGGCATTGTAACCTGCTGGTAGCTGGGGTGTGTGGGGTGGCATTGGCAGATGCAACAACAGGCACATACTATTTATTCCAGCTCTCATTCTGCCGCTCCAATGTCATCAATCATTTCTTTTGTGATACCCCCCCACTGCTGGCACTTTCCTGCTCTGACACCCGCATCAATGAGATTTTGATGTTTGCCTTTGCATGCTTCATTATAGTGAGCAGTGCTTTGACTGTCCTCCTGTCCTACGTCTATATAATGTCAACCATCCTGAGGATCCGCTCTGCCGAGGGACGGCGCAAAGCCTTCTCCACCTGTGCTTCCCACTTGACTGCAGTGGTCATGTTTTATGGCACCCTCCTCTTTATGTATTTCCGACCCACATCAAACTATTCCATGGACACTGACAAAATAGCCTCAGTGTTTTACACGCTGGTGATCCCCTTGTTGAACCCCCTCATCTATAGCCTCAGGAACACGGAGGTGAAAGGTGCCCTGAGGAAAGCCAAGAATAAACTCTTGACCCATTCTTGAATCTTTTCACCTGAGTCCATACTTTTCATGGCATTGGAGTTGGTTTTATGATGTAGTTGCAAAAGTATAAAATGTGTTATTGTTTATAGTTGAACCAAAGCGAATTTTGCTTCTTTCTGACACTCTGTGGTCCTTTATGTGCTCTGTGAGGATGTTGTAGAGATTGTAACTTGGTTTGTGTCCATTTCCAAGGTGGAGAAAGGTGATTTCTATCACAATGAGGTTTATTGTATCCTAAGGGCACAGCAAAACAACTGGGAGCAAGAGTAACACTCCCCAAGAGAGAGCATGGTGTGGGTGCCAATTCTGTGGCAATCTCCACAGAACAAAATAGCATGGAAACTGGGAGTTTTCTCTACAACATCACTTGATGAGACAACACTTTACTTTGAACTCACTTAGGCTCTCAAGTTAGGTATTGCTGACATTTTACCTTTTATTTCTTTGTAACCAATTTGGATCTTTACGTCTCCTTACTAGTATTCACTAAAAATCTTTCTTTCTGTAGTCAATATGTGTGTTGGATTTTTTCATCAAAGCCATTGTGTTTTGATATCAAAATATTTAGGAACCTCTACCTGGGACCAGGATTTGCAACTTGTCTGTCTATTTATTGACATACTATGACACATACCCTGGTGTTGTCCAGGATGGTGCTGGACAGTACCAGGCACACATTCTATTGGGCATCATTAGGCCCTGTGACCTACAGGTAGGTGCTCTTTGTTATTGTATTGAAAGGCAACATATGATACCCTGGTACCTGAACCCACCGAAGGTAGAGATCAAAGCCTTAGCTGTGAGTTATTTTCATAGCCCAGGTGTCCTCCCCAAGGTGCTAGCAGACATGTTAGCAGATAAGAAAGCCATCTCCTCCTCTATCTGTGTGACAGAGCAGCCTTTACCTTTCTGGAGGGAGATTCCAAAGAGGATGGAGGGAGGCTATTCTCAGTATTGGAGATGGCAAAACAAGGAGCAATGGTCTCAACTTACAGTGGGGGAAGCGTAGGTTGGATATTAGGAAAAATTCTTTCTCTGGAGGGTGGTGAAGCACTGGAATGTGTTCCTAGGGAGAGGGTAGAATCTCCATCCCTAGAGGTTTTTATGTCCTGGCTTGACAAAGCCATGGCTGGGATGATTGAGTTGTGATTGGTCCTGTTTGGACAGGTGGTTGGACTCGACTCTTGAGGTCTCTTCCAGCCCTAGGATTCTATGATTCTGTGACTCCACTCTGGTTTCTGAGCACATTAGTGCTGGTGTAGTGACTGCTGTCTCTCTGTCCTTTCAGAGGTAGTGAGGAGAGATGGAGAGGGGACATCAGGGAATCCATTTCTTTCTTGTATAGTCCGGTACCCCTTTTGAGACATATTACCAGCTGGTTACCAGGAGACGAAATGTCTATGTGAAAAGATGTTTTTTGGCTCCTTTTCCTCCTATTTTTGACCTTCCTTGATTTCCCTTCCTCCTTGATGATGCTGTTTACTTCTTTGATACAGAATTCACCACAGCATATATTGCTTGGTTTCAGACAGAGCTGTTTGCCCACATTTGTTTGTAAGATGAGTTAATAACAGCATGCAGTGTCCCTTTCCAACCTCACATACCATATTGCCACACACAATTTTTCAGGATGATACCAATACACTAATTATGAGTTTTCAGATGATACATTCACAGAGGGATTTTTAAAAGACCCCCAAAAAGTGACAAAGACTTCACACAAAGAAATCAAGCTCCTCCACAGGTTTTTTCCTACTGAAATACAAGACAAAAACACATCAGCCATTGAAATATATAACACATACAATGTGAGAGGACTGCTGCCTGTGTAGCACACCAAAAACTTCAAGCCACACCCATAACCTGCTCTAGGCAGCACAATTATAACCAGTTTGTGGGAACAGTTCCTCGATTGCACCACAACACCCTTTGAATTGTATGGGAATGTGAAGGTATCTCATCCCCATGAATCTCATTTCTCTCACCCTTCCCATGTCCAAAGAAACACACTGCAATGGCACATGGCATGTTTAATCTGCCTCTTAGATGGCACATCCTCTGGTGATGCAGCTATGGAGTGGGCCAGGCGGGAATGAATCTGGATTAGAGTCTTGTTGAATCCTGGTCTGATCTCTATGAGGTCTAGATCTAACTCTTTATCCAAGACAGCTCATGAAAAAGCACTTCCATGGATGCCTAAACAGGGGTTAAACTCAGTTGAGCCAGGGCTCTTTGATCAGTGACATTTCCTAAATTTGATGTCCCTCTGCTCTGGTTCTGTAAAGGAAGAACACAGCCCTTCAGCAAGGGGAGGTGTTTAAACAAGTAACTATTCCCCTCTCCAAACCCTCACTGGCATTTGTAAGGAGTAAAGAAGGTTTCAGTGAAGGCCAGACCTTATGTGCGACATCCCTAGAAAGCAGGGGTAAGACCATTTTCTCTTCCCTAGCATAGCCAGATTACTAGAGAGGGACAAGTAGTTGCTGCTACCACAGTGTCCAAAGGACTCAGCCTTCACTGATGCTTCTCTTTTACCTCAGAGCCAATATAAGGTCAGGCCCAGCAGCCAATCAGGTGCACCTGCTCACTCCCCTAGTTATGCCAGAACTGAGCTGTCCATGGTGCTGAAGCTCTTTTCACCAGCTGGGAGTACAGTGGTACTACAATGATTTACACGAGGCTAGTTTCTAGAAGACCACTGACTTCAATGATGTCAAATTACACGGCTGGTCTGAAGATTCCTGATTTCTATTAGGACCTTCTGAGAGCACAAGACATGGACTCATGTAATTACAGCTGGCACATCTATTTTAGAAACCCTTCCAATCTTGAAGTGAAGGGGTAATTGGTATGAAATCCACCATGTCTCTTGGCCTCTTCCCCCATCCTTGGTTGAAAACGTGTTCAGCCATTGAAGACCTGGCCCTTTGGCTAAAATAGAGGTGTGCGGATTTACACTGCTTGGGAATCTGGTCAAGGACTCCAATGAAGAGAGCTCCATGAACACAGGCAGGGAACATGGTCTAATGGGCAGTGCTCCTGTGATGGTTACATCATGGAGCATTTCTGTCCATGTCTGCCAGACCTAGCACAGTTTACGCATGCTGTGAGCATCTTCATTGGTCTAACGACTGAGACAGATCTAAGGAGGGCCTGTCGGCTTGTGGGACATCAGTGCAAGCCGGAGAGAATCCACATTCACTTTCTTCTGGCTGAACAAGGGCTGCTGGTAAGTAAAGGAAGAGAATTGCTATGTGAAATGCCCAGGAGCAGTAGTGTTATCAGCAGTCCATCTCACAAGATGAGATCCAACAAGGCTCCTTTACAGGTCAGATCCCAGCACTGAAGGCTGCAGGAAGAGAATTTTCCCCTCTTCCGTGGAGTTATATTTGCCATAGAAAGTATTAGCTTTCCACTAACTTATCAGACTCACATCCTGCCTAAGCCATGGCTCTGCAACTCCAGTAATGTTCCAAGGCAGTTCAGCCTGAGGGGAGGCCATTATGCAGCAAAGGGCATGCAGTCTGGGAGCCAGGCCCAACCCAGAGAATGGGGGGATGTGGTATCACAGGGACCCTTCTAGTATTTCTGAGCTGAACAAGTAAGTTTGGCCTCCACAAACAACAAAACACTTTTACTTAGCACCCTTCTTGAAAAGAAATGAGTGGGATGTCATAAATCCCTAACCTCATATTAGAGAAATCTGACACAACTGGCATCATTTAATAACAACAGGAGGAAAGTATGGCCAAATTAATCCCCATAGCATGAGTTACCTCAGTGGTGGCTTTGGTTCCCTGAGCTCATTAATGGGATGTTATGTCTTTCTCCACTCAGATATTCCCAGGTGTTTCAGGAATAATGTTCCATGGATCACAGATCTCAGTATAAAACTTCCTGAATGCACCAAACTGTCAGCGTCTGTTGATATCGAAACTCTACCACGTCTGCCTCCTCCCAGCAGGGATGTGCTGTTCTCCTGCATACGAGCCGCACGCACATAGAGACACCATGGCGATCAGCAGGTATTCACTTGAAGATCCCATTTGCTAAGGCCCTCAAACTAAAGGAAAAACTTCAGTGTGTGGAAAAAATGACAATTACAAAGTCATGGAAGGAAGCGTTTTCTCTGGGCCAAAAACAGTAATGAGCACAGCACACAAGTTTTACCCCAAACTGACATACTGAGCCACAGAGCTAGAGAGGGCAGAGAGATTGACACGCATTAATCTCGCCCCTTTGAGCTAAACTATAATCTCATCTGACTGAGATGGTTTCTCCTACAGCGGAGTCATAAATCACTGATAACTGCTTGGATTAGTAAACAAGTGTTCGTGTGAGTGGTATGGTTAACCTGCATGTCCTTGTATTTGTTCACTTGCACGCATTGTAAGGAATATCTGGAATGATCAGCAGGGAATGTCTGTCTCTTTACACTAAGCCCTTCTTTCACGTTATACTGGTACCCATATTTCATCACTTACTTTGGTAGAGAGAACGGACAGGTATACAGAGCCATCCGTCTGCCCACATCCCTGTAGATGCCTGATATCAGCTCAGAGGAGATGGAAGAGGGAAATCACTCGGAGGTGACTGAGTTTATTCTCTCAGGACTGACAGATCGTCCAGAGCTGCAGGTCCCCCTGTTTGTGTTGTTCCTACTGGTTTTTATCATCACCCTGGTGGGAAATGGGGGGATGATCTTATTAATCAAGACAGACCCCCGACTCCACACCCCCATGTACTTTTTCCTTGGAAATTTGTCTTTCTGTGATTTCTGCTATTCCTCAACAATCGCTCCCACATTGCTGCAGAATTTCTTAGCTGAGCGGAAAAGCATTTCTCGCACTGCCTGTGCCGTGCAAATGTGTTTATATTTCCTTTTTCAAGATATTGAGTGTCTCTTGCTGGCTGTGATGGCGTATGACCGTTATGTGGCCATCTGTAACCCGCTGCTCTATACAGTCACCATGTCCAGGGGGCTTTGTAACTTGCTGGTGGCTGGGATGTATGGGGTGTCATTGGCAGATGCAACAATAGGCACATACTATGTATTCCAGATGTCATTCTGCCGCTCCAACGTCATCAATCATTTCTTTTGTGATACCCCCCCACTGCTGGAGCTCTCCTGCTCCGACACGCACATCAATGAGATTTTGATGTTTGGTGTTGCATGCTTCATGGTAGTGAGCAGTGCTTTGATTGTCCTCCTGTCTTATGTCTATATCATCTCCACCATCCTGAGGATCCGCTCTGCCGAGGGCCGGCACCGAGCCTTCTCCACCTGCGCTTCCCACTTGACTGCAGTGGGCATGTTTTATGGCACCCTCCTCTTTATGTATTTCCAACCCACATCAAACTATTCCATGGACACTGACAAAGTAGCCTCAGTGTTTTACACGCTGGTGATCCCCTTGTTGAACCCCCTCATCTACAGCGTCAGGAACAAGGAGGTGAAGGGCGCCCTGAGGAGAGCAATGAATAAACACCTGATCCATTCGTGAATCTTTTCACCTGAGTCCATTCTTTTCATGGCATTGGGATTGGTTTATGATGTAGTTGCAAAAGTGTGAAGTGTGTTATGTTTATAGTTGAGTATTTTTTACACTCTGCCTTCCTTTATATGCTCTGGGCAGTTTTTGTACAGATTGTGACTTGGCTTGTGTCCATTTTCAAGGAGGAGAAAGGTGATTTCTATCACAATGAGCAACCATTGGCAGCTTTGTAACCTGCTGATGGCTGGGGTGAATGGGTTGGCATTGGTGGATGCAACAAAAGGCACATACTTGATATTTCAGTTGTCATTCTGCCACTCACACATCATCAGTCATTTCTCCTGTGACCTCTCTTCCCCCCCACCAACTGCTGACACGCTCCTGCTCTGACAACCATGTCAGTTAATTGAATGATGTGGGCCTGTTCTATGGCACTCTGTTCCTTATATATTTCCAACCCATCTCCAGCTATTCCATGGACACAGACAAAGCAGCCTCAGTATTCTACATGCTGGTGATCCCCATGTTGAATCCCCTCATCTACAGCCTGAGAAACACAGAGGTGAAGGGAACCCTGAGGAAAGCCATGAATAGATCCTGAAGGATTTCTTGAAAATTTTTAACTCAGTCCAAACTTTTCTTCGGATTGTGCTTGGTTTTCTGATATAGTTACGATTTTTATAAGTGAACCAAAGGGAATTTGTGCACTATCCTGATACTCTTCAGCCCTTTATGTGCTCTGGGAGGTGGTTGTAGAGATTGTCACTTGGTTTGTGTCCATTGACAAGAACGAAAAAGGTGATTTCCATCACTATGAGCTTTATAGTAATTTAAAGGTGAAGCAAAAAAAGTAAGAGTGAGGGTAACATCCCCAAGAGAGAAAGGGTGCCTATTATGTGGCAGTCTCCACAGAACTGAAGACATAATAGCATGGAAATCATGAGTTTTCTTGAGAACATCAATTAACAAGCAAATTCTGTCATCCAGGCACCAGATAATTTTACCAGATCAGCAGAGTAGCTATGAGTTCTTACTGTCTCTCAGACTCATAGAATCATAGAACTGGAAGAGGCCATCTATCCCAGGTACCTGCCCCCAGGGCAAGGCCGGCAACTATCGAGACCTTCCCGAACAGGTGGTCATTGAATGTGCGCTTATGAATATCCAATGATGAATATTCTACAACTGTGAGACAGCTATTTGTCTAACCTGCTCTTAAGCAGCCCCAGTGATTAAAATTCCACAATCTCCCCAGTGTTTAGCAATTGTGACAATGTTAAAGATGTTTTTAATGTCTAACCTAAATGTAATTTGCTACAATTGTACCCGTTGCTTCTTGTCCAGTCATCGGAGGTTAAAGAGATTACTGTTTTTTCCATCTTGTTTGTAACACCCTCTTCATGTTTGAAATCTCTCTTCATGTCCCCTCCAAGCCTTTCTTTCTCCAGACTAAGTGAATCCTGTATTTTCAGTCTTTCCTCATAGGTCATGTTTTGTAGACTTTTAATCACTTTTGTTACCCATTGTTGAACTTTTTCCATTTTTCCACAGCTTTGCAGAAATGTGGTGCCCAGAACTGGACACAATACACAAGTTCAGTCATAATTAGCATGGAGCTGAGTGAATGCATTGCCTCTTGTATCTTGCTTACAGCACTCCTGCTAATACTTCCAAAGATTATGGGCTTTTGGTTTGCTTGGTTTTTGAATCAGTGTTACACTGTTGACCCAATATACTCTGTGGGCCACTATGACCCCTACATCCCTTCCTGCACTGCTCCTTCCTAAATAGAAATTTCCCTTTTAGTGTGTGTTATTTCCTACAGGAGCTGATTGTTCCTTCCCAAGGAAGCACTTTGCATTTGTCCTTCTTGAATTTCATACTATTTTCCTATGATCATTTTGACAGATTGTCCGGATTGGTTTGAATTCTTATCTTACCCTTCAAGACACTTGCAACTTCCACCACATGGGTGTAATCTACAAACTTTATCGGGGCACTATCTATGCCAGTATCTATAGCACTGATGACATTATTAAAAAGAACTGGACCGAGAACTGATCCGCCACTGTGAGATATTTCTGGGCAGGGCTCTTTATTCTGCCCTGGATCTTTCTCAACAACTGTTAATGCCAATGCTGTAAATTTATCTAAGTTACACCATTTTATGTAGATATAATGCAGCTTGACTTACAACAGACTCCATACCATGCTGTGTTTCGGGAGGGTTGTATAACAGAAATAGTGCATATTCAATCACCTGACACCATCAGTATAGACCAGCCTCGATAAGAATCCAGGATAGAATAGTCTTTGAGGGTCACGAAGTACAGCCATTTATATGAAAGTGCTCTTCCATTGACTTAGCACGTTTATAACATGCTGGCTAAATTAACACTGCTTCATTTATCACAGAGGTCTCAATGTAGCCAGTCATGTAGCTATGTCCCCAGGCTCCCTGTTGGAGTGCTTCCTTTGTGAATAAAACATGGGAAGAAGTAGACAGGCCCTTCCCCAAAACACAGAATGATTCTCTAGACTGGTTACTAGGAAAACCAATCTAGTGAGATGCTCAGCTTTGCCTCTTCATTCCAAAAGCTATTTAATTAGGGAGAACAACTTTGGAAGGAGAGATTGCGTAAGTCTCAGAGCTCAATAGCAGATTGCTCCCTGGCTTAGAAAACAGGAAACCTGAGCACACATCTTTGCCATGCACCGGACAGAAGCAGGAAGTGAACATTGATCACCCACCTCAGAGGAAACCTCCTCATACTGGGCAAAAAAATTAAAGAGAGAGGACACCCCCAACACAAGCAACTACATTGTTGGCTTTCAATCCTCTCCTCTCTATACACACACAGTGGTTTGGGAATAAAGCTATTGCAGAATTTGTAACCTGCGTATGAATCTTTTCAGGTCAACCAAAACAGAATCACTTTTAACAATATATTTTTATTTCAGAAGAAATTTACCCATATCTAGGGTTTTTTGTATCATGGTCATTGTACCTAACATTCACAATCTAAACAATTGATTTCAAGGCCCTTTCTATATCTTAGACCTAAAGGGTTAAGACCGTAGACACTCAGAACTAGTGTGGATGATCTTAGCTTCTATAGTCAACATTACTAATTGATAAAGTGCTCCCATATTTGCTAATATTCATAGTAAAAGTAGAAGCGCCTTTCAATCCCACGCTTCCATATAATCCATTTACTATAAATACAAATATTTGAAAATTACCATGCCTTTGCAACTCTATTTTTATTTTCCATGCTTATTAATAAAAGAAACATTTCTTTGAGAATGCGGGAATTGTTTGAAATTTAAAAAATCTTAGGGTCTGTACAATGGGACATTGCTTCTGAACCATTTTGATGATGAGAGGCAGTGGTTTCAAAAGTGTTACCAGTTTATGGTACATCTGCGCAAACATAAAAATCTGGATCTGCAATTCTTTCTGCCTCCTTTTCCCCATCTTTTACTCATAATAACCAGACTTGCCAGCCTTATAACAAGGTTCATAAATATTTGAAGTTCCTTATATGGCCCTCATCAGTGTGGTACCTTAGGAAAGTGGTGAATCCACCCCTCATTTTATACAGTCATGCGACATTCTTCAGATTCACCATGTAGATCTCACACATGAGCTGAGGATATCTCTCATTAGACTCTGAATTTTGACTATTCAAGAGAACTGGGTGGATTCCCTATTTGAAGATACACTCAAAGTTATGTACACTGCCATAAGCTTACCCCATATTTTACTGGCACCTCAAACATGAAGCCTGACCCCACAAAATGGGCAGTTTTACTTTAAACACATTCTTGGCTTCCTAAATTAAAGCCAGCAACAGGGATGGACAGTATATCATTTACACATGGTGACAGTCTCTACATGTTACCAGGAATACTTTTAAAAGACTCAAAAAGAAACAGTAAAATAGAAAGAGCTCCCGAAAGGATATCAAACCCCACCATAGGCCTCTAAAATACAAGACAAAAGCACAACAACCATTGAACTATATAGGCCACAGACCCGCCATGCACTAATGTTTCACCTTAAACCCAAGGCAAATGCACGCTCAGGTCAAGCAGTCATCCAGGAGCATGTGCTCATTCCCCTGGGCCTACCCACACTGAACTGTCCATGGTGCTGCAGTTTTCTATAATCAGCCAAGAGTTCAGTGGTGCTGAGCTGATTAGCACAATCCAGAGATCTGGATCCTCGGTGTCAATAAAGCTCTGTCACATTAAACCGCCCAGGTTAGTGGGTTGACTTCATCTAACTGAGGCAGATTTTCCATGGATCTGGGATTTCAAATGTGAGCTTCTGAGACCACATGACATAGAACCTCACACACCAATTTCAGCTGGATCCTCTCATTTAGAAACATATCCAAACTAGATTTCAAGGGGGTAAGTGTTATTAAATCCACCACGTCTCTTGGCCTTTTCCCCTTCTCGTGGTTGAAAATGGGCTCAGGTTCAAACAATTGAAGATCGGGCACTTTGGCTCCAATGGAGGAGTGCTGATTTACCAGCTGGGGATCTGGCCAATGACTCCAATGAAGAGACATCCATGTACAAAGGCAGGGGACGGGGTCTAATAGGAAGTACCCATATTATGTCAAATCCTGGGACTAGTAGGAAGAGACTTGCTATTTGAAATCCACAGGACTTCACAGCGTTAGAACAAGCTGATGAAATCCCTGGTTATGAAGGATCCTATGCTGGCGAGATCCCAGCATTGAGGGACAGAGAAAGTGAATTGTCCCCTCTTCCATGGAATTATCTTTCCCATGCAAATCATGAGCTGTCAATTGAAATATCAAACTCAAATCGTCTAATCAGGCAGATAAGCAAGAGAGACCACCATGACTCATGGGGTGGAGTCCAGTGTAGGAGCCAGGCCCATGGCAGAAAATGTTGGAAAGTGGTATCTGAGGACCCTTGTGGTATTTGTGAGTCAAAATATTATATTTTTGGCCCACAGCACAAAACAAACCCTCCTTTTGTTGTCCAGGTTGACTCGTTGAATCCTCAGGGCATGAGTTACTTTGAATGTGTCCTTGGTTCCCTGAGCACATTAATTCGGTGTGATTAGCTCCTGAGCGTCAATATTCCCACTTGTTTTAGCAAGCTTGTCCCACAGGTCACAGATCTCGGTATAAAACTTCCTACACCCTTCAGATAAGCCGTTTCTTTCTCTTTTTTCAGTCACACACCCATACAGACACCACGGTGATCAGCAGGTATGGCACTCAAGAATGTCAGCGTTAATAATCCCAGCCCAAGCTCCTACCAGATCAGCTAAAGGATACAAAAACCTCTTTGGTTCGAAAAAAGGGGCAGTTTTATCTTCACAGAAGCCAGTTCTTTCTGTTGGTTTTCCTACCAACTAGAGAAAAAGCTATTTTCAGATGGTGAGATGCATAATTAGCACCATGAGTATACTTTTCCCTAATCTGAGATGCTGAGCCACAGAGCTCCCCTTGCCTAAAGAGACTATAAAGACTGATATTCATTTGCTCTCACCCCTTCTTGTGCTAAGGAATAATTTCATCACACTGAAACGGTTTTCACCCTGATTCTCGCCAGAGCAGAGTCACAAGTCAGGTTCATGATATCCATTATGAACCTGGAATCCTTCCTTTTCATTTAGTTATATCACAGGGAGAGGATAGGATGTGTTAGACATCCCCTGCCCATATCACTGTAGCTGCCTGATCTCAGCACAGAAGAGATGGAAGGCGGAAATCACTCAATGGTAACTGAGTTCATTCTCTCAGGACTGACAGATCGTCCGGAGTTGCAGCTCCCCCTGTTTTTTTTCTTCCTGCTCATTTATGCTGTCACTATGGCAGGAAATGGGGGGATGGTGTTTTTAATCACAATTGACCCCCGACTCCACACCCCAATGTACTTTTTCCTCAGGAATTTGTCTTTCTGTGATTTCTGCTATTCCTTTGTTATTGCCCCAAAGATGCTGCAGAATTTCTTAGATGAGAGGAAAAGCATTTCTTACACTGCCTGCGCTGTGCAAATGTGTTTTGATATCACTTTTCAAGATACTGAGTGTCTCTTGCTGGCTGTGATGGCCTATGACCGTTATGTGGCCATCTGTAACCCGCTGCTCTATACGGCGACCATGTCCAGGCAGCGTTGCAACCTGCTGGTGGCTGCCTGCTATGCAATGGGGTTGGTGGACTCAGTAATTAACACATATTTTATATTCCGGCTGTCATTCTGCCACTCCAACATTATCAATCATTTCTACTGTGACATGCTCCCTCTGCTGGCACTTTCCTGCTCTGACACCAACATCAATGAGATTCTGCTGTTTGCGTTCATGTGCTTGATTGTAGTGAGCAGCATTGTGACCATCCTTCTGTCCTATGTCTGTATCATCTGCACCATCCTGAAGATCAGCTCTGCCGAGGGCCGGCACAAAGCCTTCTCCACCTGCACTTGTCACCTGACCTCTGTGGTCATTTTTCATGGCACTCTCCTCTTTATGTATTTCCGACCCTCATCCAGCTATTCTTTGGGCACCGACAAAATAGGCTCAGTTTTCTACACGCTGGTGATTCCCATGTTGAACCCCCTCATCTACAGCCTGAGGAACAGGGAGGTGAAGGACGCCCTGAGGAAAGCCATGAATAAACTCCTCAGCAATTCTTGAATCATTTTAACTCAGTCCTTCTTTTGCAGTCGGGTGGGTTTTATGATATAGTTGCAAGTGTGAAGTGTGTGATTTCTGCAGTTGAATCAAGGGGAGTTTTGTACACACTCCTGCAATTCTTTTGCTCTTTCTGTGCTCTATGCAGTTGTTATAGAAAATGTTTATGTCCCTGCATAAGGAGAATGGTGATTTTTATCGTAATGGTCTATATTGTAGGTAAAGGGCACAGAACGAGACAGACTAAAAAACGTGCCATTTTTAGAGTGCCAAAAAGTGTAATGAGCACAGCACACTAGCTTCATCCTAAACCGAGTCACAGAGCAACAGAGCTCCCCTTGCCTAAAGAGGGCAGAGAGATTGACTAACATTAATCTTCTCGAACTAAGCAATAATCTCATTTCACTGAGATGGTTTCGTCCTGATTCTCCTACAGTGAAATCAGAAATCACTGTTTGCAGCTTGGATTAGTGAACAGGAGTGTTTGTGTGTGTGATATGGTTAACCTGCATATACTTGTATTTGTAGAGTGTGTGCATTGTATGAAACACGTGGAAAGATCAGCGGTGAACATCTGGCTCTGTGGACTAAACCCTTCTTTCAGATCATACCCATTTTTCATCACTTTGGTACAGAGAAGAGACTCATTTTCAGAGCCACCCACCTGCCCAAAACTCTGTAGCTGCCTGATCTTCACTCCGAGGACACTGATTACCCTTTGAGTTCATTCGCTTAGGACTGATAGATCAGTAGGAACAACACAGACAGAGACCTGCAGCTCTGGACAATCTATGTTGTCAGCCTGGTGGAGAACAGGGGGATGGGATCTTGTTAATCTAGATTGCCTCCCGACATCTCACCTCATGTACTTTCTCCTTGGTCATTTGTCTTTCTTTCATCTCTGGTATTCCATGGCACTATTCCTTAACAATTGCCCCCAAAATGCTGCAGCATTACTTAGCCAAGAAGAAAAGCATTTCATACACTGGCCATTGGCAGCTTTGGAACTTGCTGGTTGCTGGCATGGATGGGGTGGCATTGGTGGATGGAACAAAAGGCACGTACTATATATTTCGGTTGTCATTCTGCCACTCACATATCATCAATCATTTCTCCAGGCTGTATGAACCCATTACTTTCAGTGTGCCCTCATAGACTTGTAGACTGTTAATCACTTTTGTTACCCTTTGCTGGACTTTTCCAGTTTGTCCACAGCTTTCCTGTGGTGCCCAGAGCTGGACCACATACTCCGTTTCAGTCGTGATCAAAATGGAATAGAATGGAAGCACTGCCTCTTGTATCTCACTTACAGCACTCCTGCTAACACATCCCACAATAATATGGGGTTTTTTACATCAGTTTCACAATGTTGACTCATATATAGCCTGTGGGCCACTCAGACCCCTAGATCCCTTTCTGTGGTACTCCCTCCTGGACAGTAATTTCCCATTTTGTGTGTGTGTGTGTAACTCATTGTTCCTTCCTATGGGAACACTTTGCATTTGTTTTTATTAAGCTTCCTCCTATTTGCCTATAGTCATTCCGACAGTTTGGCAAAATTATTTTGAATTCCCATCTTATCCTTCTAGACACTTGCAACTTCTCCCAGCTGGGTGTTCTCTGTAACCCTTATCAGTGCACTCTCTATGCCAGTGTCTATAGCACTGATGAAAATATTACACAAAACTGGACTCAGAAATGATCCCTAAATGTGACATGTTTCTGGAGAGTGCACTTTTTTATGTCCTGGATCTTCCTCAGTAACTTTTAATGCTTATGCTATAAGTCTATCTAAGTTATTCCACTTCATGTAGCTGTAACTCATTGGCTCATGGTTGCCGCTTTTTTCCGGATCGGAGCTTTGCCAGAAAAAAGCGCCAGTCTAGACAGGGATCTTTTGGAAAATAAAGCCTTTTCCGAAAGATCCCTTATTCCTTTTTTTAAGAGGAATAAGGAATCTTTCGGAATAGGCTTTATTTTTTCTGAAAGATCCCCGTCTAGACTGGCACTTTTTTCTAGCAAAGCTCTGAGCTGGAAAAAAGTGGCAGCCATGTTTATGCAAATGAAGTGGGGGGGATTTAAAATCCCGCTTCATTTGCAATTGCGATGTGTCTAATTTGCATCCCTTTTACGGAAAAGGGATGCAGTCTAGACACAGCCACTTTGAATTTGCACTACTTCTGTTATGCAACCCTCCCATTAACACAGTATGGGGTGGACTCTCTTGTAAATCAATCGCCTGACAGCATCAGTGTAGACCAGCCTTGATGAGAATCCATAATAGAACACAGACTCTGAGGAAGGGAAGTACAGACATTGATGCGCAAGTGCTCGCCCATTGACTAAGCACGTCTTCAACATGCTAGTTAATACATACTGCTTTGTTGATCCCAGCGGTCTCGATGTAGCCAGCGGTATAGATATGGCCTCAGTCTCCCCTGTTGGAGCTATTGTGTTGTGAATAAAACATGGGAAGAATCAAAGAGCCAAAAAAAGGAGAATGATTCTGTAGACTAGTTACTAGGGGAACCCATCTAAACAGTGAGATGCTCAACTTCATGTCTTTATCCCAATGGCTATTTAATTAGTTAGAACAACTCTGGAAGGAGAGGTTGAGAGCATCTCTGAACTGAATAGCAGATTGCTCCCTGGCTGGGATTCTTTCAGGAAATACAGGAAATCTGCAGCCAGCACTCAACAGAAGCAGGAAATGAATCTTTATCTCCTACCTCAGAGGTGAACATTCCAATATTGAGCAAAAAATTAAAAAGGGAGGCTGGAACTCCCATTACCTCCTACCTCTGGTTGCTTTGTGACCTAAATCTTCTCTCCTCACCCCAAACACACTCCATGGTTTTGGGTTAAAGCTCTTCTAGAATTTGTTATACGTCTGTGAATATTTTCAGCTCAACATAAAATGCATTGTTTTTTAGCAGGACATTATTACCTGATGAAATTCACCCATGTATTATGGTTGTTGCACCTCGTGATGACAATCAGAAAAATGGGGTATAGAGACTTTGATTGCAATTCATTTCTATATCTTTGAACTAAACAGGTAAGGGAGTGGAACCAAAGAACTGTCAGACTAGGTGATCTTAGCTTCTGTAGGAAACATTAATGAATTGATAAAGTGCTCCCATATTTGTTGATGCTTATCATAAAGGTAGATACATACTTCACTCCCAAGCTTTCATATAATTCAATTAACCATAAATACATTTTTTTAAATAACCATGTGTTTTTACAACTCCAGTTTATTTTCCACATTCATTGATGAAAAATTAACATCTTTTCTTCAGAATACGGCAATTGTGTTAAATAACAAAAAATCTTCTGGTATGTACATTGTGTAAGTGCCTATTCTCATTCAATTGTTTGGAAGCAGTGTTTTAAAAGCATTTACTAGTTCATGGTATATCTGGAGAAATATGGATCTTAAAGTCTTTCTGCCTCCCTGTGGCCGTGTCTGACTGGCAGTAACCATACTTGCCTGATTTATAACAGGGTTCACAAATATTTGAAGATCCTTATACGACCCTCATCAGTGTGGTACCTCGGAGCACCTCAAAATCTTTATCACATTTATTGTCACTAATTCCATGTTAGCTGAACTAGCATCATTTCCATTTTTCAGATGAAGAGCTGAAGCACAAAGAAAGTAAATGTGCAAACTGCAAGAAGCACAAGAGGAACTGTGGTATCAAATCTATAGGTAGGAAAGTGGTGAATCCACCCCTCATTTTATACAGTCATGCAACATACATCAGATTCCCCATGTAGGTCTCACACATGAGCTGAGGACATCTCTCATAAGAGTCCAGTCCTGAGTTTTTAACTATTCAGGGGAACTGAGTAGATTCCCTGGTTGAAGATACACTCAAAGGGTACGTCTAGATTACATGCCTCTGCTGACAGAGGCATGTAAAATAGGCTACCTGACATAATCAATGAAGTGGGAATATAAATATCCCCGGCTTTATTAAAATAAAAATGGCCACCTCGCTTTGCAGGCTCAGCTGATCGTCGGCACAGTGCATGAGTCAAGATGAGGATCGGTCGACAAGGGAAGCCTTTGTTGGCTGCTCCCTTATGCCTCATGAAACGAGGTTTACAGGAGTGGTTGACAAAGGCTTCCCTTGTCGACCGATCCACATCTTGACTCGCGCGCTGTGCCGATGATTAGCTGAGCCTTTAAATGACACAAAATACTTTAAAATGACACAAAAAGGAACACTAAAACACAAAGAGCTCCCAAAAGGAAATGAAGCCCCTCCACAGCCCTCCAAAATACAAGACAAAAACACATCAACCATTGAACTATATGCCCCATAGATCCATCATGCACTAATGCTTCACCTTAACTCCAGGGCAAATGCAGGCTCAGGTCCAGCAGCCAGCCAGGAACATGTGCTCACTCCCCATTTCTGCCCACATTGAGCTGTCCATGGTGCTGAAATTTTCTTTAATCTTAATTTTCTTTAAGAGTTCAGTGGTGCTGAGCTGATTGGCACCAGCCAGGGATCTGGACCATCAGCGTCAATAAAGCTTTGTCACCTTAAACCACCTTGCTTAGTGGATTGACTTCATTTAACTGAGGCAGATTGTCTGTAGATCTGTGATTTCTTGTATGACCTTCTGAGACCACACGACATGGAACCTCATGTGCTAATTACAGCTGGATCCTCTCATTTAGAGCCCCATACAGTCTTGACTTTAAGGGGGTAAGTGGTATTAAATCCGCCATGTCTTTTTGCCTGTTCCCCAGTTCGTGGTTGAAAACAGGCTCAGGTTCACAGTAGGGAACTTAAATATCTTTTAAACAGTCGAGTAACCTCATGAATTCTAATTGGCTATTCTATAGTCTTTGGGGGCAGGGCTGGCAGGCACTGTATCAGAGGCAGCAGTGCAGGGTGTCAGGTAGGAGCTGGTCCACGAGGGGAGTCAATTTCAGAACCTGCTCCCTTGTGGACCGGCTGCCTTTTGCCCAGGGCTGCTGCCTCAGATAAAGAGGGAGGAAAATGTGTGTAGTCTACAGCATTAACCTATAAGCTTTTGCTTAGTGGTTAATCGGTTAATTGACTATACTATTATATCCCTAGTTCACAGCCACTGAACAGCTGGCCCTTTGGCTACAATGGAACTCTGCTGATTTACAATAGCTGGAGATTTGGCCAATGACTCCAATGGGGAGACATCCATGTACACAGGCAGGGGATCTGGTCTAATAGGCAGTGCCTGTGTGATGGTTACTCCACTGAGCATGTCTATGCACATCCACCAGACCTAGCACAGGATAGATAGGCCATGATGATCCTCAGTGGGCACAAGCTGAGGACTGTAGCAGGTGTAAAGAGGCCCGGTCTGCTTATGTTACATCACTACAAGCCAGGGGAGAATCCACATTCTCTTTTCTCTACCTCAACAAGGCTGCTGGGCAAGGATAAGAGGAAACTTTCCATGTGAGAGTTTGGGTAGGGAAGGCTCATCTCTATTTCAGTAACTGCCAAATCTAGGGACCGGTAGGAAGAGAACTGCTATGTGTAATGCACAGGAGCTGCTGGTGTGAGAACTGGGTGATGAAATTCCTGGCTACCAAGGATCCTATATTGGAGAGATCCTGGCACTGAGGGGCAGAGAAATTGAATTGTCCCCTCTTTCATGGAATTATCTTTCCCATGCAAATTATCAGCTGTCAATCGAAATATCAAATTTGTCTCCTCTTACAAGGCACGTAAGCAAGAGAGACCATCATGCCTCAAAGAAATGGGGTCCAGCGCAGGACCTGGGCCCATGGCAGAGAATGTTGCAATGTGGTGTCTGAAGGGACCCTTGTGGCATTTGTGAGACAATATATTATATTTTCAGCCAAAAGCACTTGATCTTCACAAACTACAAAACAAACTCTCCCTTTGTTGATGAGGTTGACTCATTGAATAACAGGGGAGGCAAAGGTCGGACAAATTAATCCCCAGTGCAAGAGTTACTCTGAATGTGCCTTTGGTTCTTTGAGCACATTAATTAGGTGTGATGACCTCCTGAGAGTCAGTATTCCTGCTTGCTACACCAAAATTTTCCCACAGGTCACAGAAGTCAGTATAAAACTTCCCACATGCTCCAAACAGGCAGTTTCTTTCTCTTTTCAGTCACAGAGATATACAGACAACATGATGACCACCATATATGGAGATCAAGAACAGCAACACTAAAAATCTCAGCCCAAGCTCCTACCAAATGAGCTAAAGGACAAAAAAACCACTTTGGTTGGAAAATAGGAGCAATTACTTCATCACAGAAGCCCGTTCTTTCACGGGGTTTTCTTCCTGACTAGAGAAAATGCCATTATCAGATGCTGAGATGCATAATTAGTGCTGTGAGTATCCTTTTCCCCAATCTGAGATGCCAAACCACGGAGCGTCCCTTGCCCAAAGGGACTATAAAGACTGATATTTATTTGCTCTCACCCCTTCTTGTGCTAAGGAATAATTTCATCACACTGAGATGGTTTTCACTCGGATTCTCCCACAGCAGAGTCACAAGTCACTGTTTGCTGCTCTAAGAAATGAACAGGAGTCTCTGTGTGTGGAGGGCATCATTGACCTATGTGTCCTTGTATATGTACAGTGTGTACACTGTATGGAACACCTGGCTGTGTTAGCCATCCCCTGCCCATGTCACTGTAGCTGCCTCATCTTGGCACAGAAGAGATGGAAGAGGGAAATCACTCGATGGTCACTGAGTTCATTCTCTCAGGACTGACAGATCGTCCGGAGCTGCAGCTCCCCTTGTTTTTTTTGTTCCTGCTCATTTGTGTTGTTACCATGGCAGGAAATGGAGGGATGGTTTTGTTAATCATGATTGACCCCCGACTCCACACCCCCATGTACTTTTTCCTCAGGAATTTGTCTTTCTGTGATTTCTGCTATTCCTTTGTTATTGCCCCAAAGATGCTGCAGAATTTCTTAGCCGAGAGGAGCAGCATTTCTTACACTGCCTGCGCTGTGCAAATGTACTTCGATATCACTTTTCAAGACACTGAGTGTCTCTTGCTGGCTGTGATGGCCTATGACCGTTATGTGGCCATCTGTAACCCACTGCACTATACAGTCACCATGTCCAGGCAGCGTTGTAACCTGCTGGTGGCTGCCTGCTATGCTATGGGGTTGGTGGACTCAGTAATTAATACATATTTTATATTCCGGCTGTCATTCTGCCACTCCAACATCATCAATCATTTCTACTGCGACATGCTCCCACTGCTGGCTCTCTCGTGCTCTGACACCAGCAGCAGTGAAATTGTGATGTTCGCATCCACATGCTACATTATAGTGAGCAGCGTTGTGACCATCCTCCTCTCTTACGTCTGTATCATCTCCACCATCCTGAAGATCAGCTCTGCTGAAGGACGACGCAAAACCTTCTCTACCTGCACTTGTCACCTGACTGCGGTGGTCATGTTTCATGGTACCCTCCTTTCCATGTATTTCCGACCCACCTCCAGCTATTCCTTGGGCACCGACAAAATAGCCTCAGTGTTCTACACGCTGGTGATCCCCATGTTGAACCCCCTCATCTACAGCCTGAGGAACAGGGAGGTGAAGGGTGCCCTGAGAAAAGCCATGAATGAACTCATAAGCACTTCTTGAATCTTTTTAACCCTCTTTGCAATAGGTTGGTTTTATGATGTAGATGCAAGTGTGAAGAGTGCGATTTCTGTGGTTGAATCAAAGGGAGTTTTGCATGCCCTCCTGCAACTCTTTAGCTCTTTCTGTGCTCGATGTGGTAGTTATAGAAATTGTTTTTGTCCATACACAAAGAGGAGAAAGGTCATTTACATCACAATAGGTTTTACTGTAAGTTAAGGAACAGCAAAACAAGTAAAAGCCAGGGTAACATTTCCAGGGTAACATAACCTAGTCTGCATAGCCTTCTCTTTTCCCAACTAAATGAACCCACTTCTGTCAGTCTTCCCTAATGTTGGCAATCTGAAAAATGGGTTCTGGAGTCACTGATTTCAAGGCCCTTTCTATATTTTGGAAATAAAGGGCTACAGGATTGGACCCTCAAAATTCCCAGACTGGGTGATCTTAGCTTCTATAGGCAACCTTAATGAATTGATAAGGTGCTCCCATATTTGCTGATGCTCACAGTAAAGGTAGATCGATACTTCATTCCCAAGCTTCCATGTAATTCCATGCACTGTAAATACAACATTTAAAAATGACTATATGTTATTGCAACTATCGCTTTATTTTCCACATGGGACTGGGGGAGGATTTGGGCTAAAAGGATTAACGGCATGCAGCCTCTAAGACTGGAAAAGCAGGTGGTGAGATAAATTTTTGCTTTGAATTCATTTAGGCTCTTACGTGAGGTGTTACTGACATTTTATCTTTTATTTCTTGGTAACCAATTCAGATCTTTATGTCTCATTACTGGTATTCACTGAAAATCTTTCTTTCTGAAGTCAATAAATGTGTTGGATTATTTTATTGAAGCCACTGTGTTTTGGTCTCAAAATATTTAGGAATTTCTACCTGGGAACAGGATTTGTGCCTGTCATATTCTGACAGACTTTAAAGAAGCTGATGTTGTACAGGAGGGTGCTGGACAGTACCAGACACCCATCCCATTCAGCATCTCTAGGCCTTGTGACCTACAGATAGCTGCTCTGTGTTGTTTTATTGAAAGGCAACATGTGATGCCCTTGTACCTGAACCTTCCAGAGGTAGAACCCAGAGCCTTAGCTGTGAGTTATTTTCATAGCCCAGATGTCCTACCCCAATATGGTAGCAGTCATGTTAGCAGAGAAGAAAGCCATCTCCTCCTCTGTCTGTGAGACTCTACTCTGGTTTCTCCGTACGTTAGTGGTGGGGCAGAGACTGCTGTTTCTCTGTCCCTGCAGAAGCAGTAAAGAGAGAGGGAGAGGGGGCTTTGGGATACCCAGTTCTTCTATTTATAGTCCTGTCCCCGCTTTGAGACACATTACCAGCAGGTTACTAGGAGACAAAATATCTATGTGAAAGCATCTTTATGTCGCCTTTTTCCTCATATTTTTGAGTTTTCTTTTATTTCCCTTTCTCCTCGATGATGCTATTTACTGCTTTGATACAGAATACACCACAGCACGCATTGCTTGGTTTCAGATAGACCTGTTTGCCCACATCTGTTTGTAACATGAGTTAATAGCAAACCCTTTCCTCTTCTAACTTCACATATCGTATTGCCACACATGATTTATCGGGATAATACCAATACACTAATTATGAGTTTTCAGAAAATACATTTCTAGGTATATTGTTAAAATACCTCAAAAGAAAAAAACCCCACAAAGACTTCACAGAAAGAAATCAAGCACCTCCACAGGCTATGCCCTTTGAAATACAAGATGAAAACACATCAGGCATTGACATATATGACACATAAAATGTGAGAGGACCACTGCCTGTGTCGCACACCAAAATGTTGTAGCCACACCCATAACCTCCCACCCTTCCCATTTCCAAAGAAACCCATTGCAATGGCGTATGGCATGTTTAATCCACCTCCCAATTGGCAAATGCCCCAGGGATCCAGCTAGGGTGTGCACAGGAATTAACCTGGATTAGAATCTTGTTCAATTCTGGTCCAATCTCTGAGGTCTGGCTCTATACTCCAATTTCCAGGCAGTTCATAAAAAAGCCCTTCTAAGTGTGTCAAATTCAGCAGAGTCAGGGCTCTTCCACCAGTGAAAGTTGCTAAATTGGAAGTCCTTCTGCTCTTGTTTAAACCTCTCCCCTTCCAGAAGGGCTGTGATCTTCCCTTACAGAACAAGTAAATATTCCCCTCTCTGAACCATCACTGCCATTTGTTGTGGGATGAAGAAGTTTTCAGTGAAGCCGTACTGCCCCGTGTGACATTCCTAGAAGGCAGATGCATGAAGAGAATTTTCTCTTCCCTAGGATGACCAGATTGTTGTATCAGGACAAGTGGTTGCTCCTAGCACAGTCTCCAATGGACCCATTTACTTAATTATTGGGCTGTAACAACAAGACACTCACCTCTCCCGAACATCCCTTCTGGTTGGGTGTCTCTAGGCTTTAAAGAGTCCCTACCCTGCTATCAGGCCATCACCCAGGGATTCCTACCTGAAGACAATGTTTTTGCCTTTCCAGGTTCCTTCTGACCCCTTGCTGTGTAGTTGGGCCACTAAGCACTTCAGATCCCTTTTACCAGTGTCTAATTGTAGGCCTCTTGCTCAGTGACCCAACCGCCACTCCAGCCCAGGGACCCTAGGAACAGCAGGCACACAGCACTATGTCCCTTTAACTAAACTGCTTCAGTTTCCTGGGCTACTACACCATGTGCTCAGACTTCACTGATGCTTCCCCTTTATCCCAGGGAAAAGATAGTTGGAGGCCCAGCAACCAGCCAGGAGCACCTGCTCCCTCCCCAGTTCTGCCAGCACTGAGCCGTCCGTTGTGCTAAAGTTTGTTTTAGTCAGCCAGGAGTTCAAAGGTACTACGCTGATTTGCACCATGTGAAATTCTAGAGCACAGTGGGATTCTTTGGGTCGGGAGCCGAATTCAGTCAGGGACCACACACAAGTTAGGAGCAAAAAACAAAACAAAACAAAACAAAAAAACCCACATTTGTCAAGGCTTCTTCTCCACTCTGCAGGCACCCACTCCTGCATTTATCATGCCAAAGTACCCTAAAACCTTATGGCTACGTCTACACTGGCATGATTTTCCGAAAATGCTTTTAACGGAAAAGTTTTCCGTTAAAAGCATTTTCGGAAAAATCGTGTCTACATTGGCAGGATGCTTTTCCACAAAAAGTGCTTTTCCCCAAAAAACGTCTGTGGCCAATCTAAACGTGGTTTTCCGCAAAAATGCCCCGATCGCCATTTTCTGTCTTTCTGTCCAGGCTGTGGTACAAAACTTCCACCCAAAATCTTAAAAACCTAGTTTTTGGGGATAAAAATCCACTGCCACCAACCAGGTAATTATAAGAAAAAAGCAGGGCAGAGATCATTTGGGAAATTGCACCCCTAAAGTAAAAACCAGGCTACAAAAATTAACCAGAACCAGGTTAATAAAATGAAAAGAGAAAGAACTTTAATTGTCACCACAATATTCCTGTTTCAAGCATAATGACTAAATGAAAAAAATACAAATTAATATACTCATGGGGGGAATCCTACCATGGGCCAAGAGCTTAATTACAAATGAGAGGAAATGCCCTTTTTTTTAAAATGCACAGACATCAGATCCCATTTCCCACTCTATAAAACAATAAAACCTAATGGCTTTATCTAAACCTTACCCTCCTTACAGATAGGGAAGAGTCTTTTCTTGGAGCGGGAGACATGTCTGTCTCCCTCAGCAGCTGGAGAGAAAAACGTGTCAGGGACAAAGAAGAGAAAAAACCCACAAATTCCTTTGTCCCAGTTTGAAATTCCTACTTGCATTCCTAATGGCTGAGTCTACCTGACTTAGGTAAGGGACATAGTTAACCCCTTAATCCCCAGGCTGCTGCCTAACCTCATAGACTCATAGGGTATGTCTACACTACCCCGCTAGTTCGAACTAGCGGGGTAATGTAGGCATACCGCACTTGCAAATGAAGCCCGGGATTTGAATTTCCCGGGATTCATTTGCATAAGTGGGGAGCCGCCATTTTTAAATCCCCGCTGCTTCGAACCCCGTGTAGCACGGCTACACGGGGCTCGAACTAGGTTCCTATTCCGAACTACCGGTACACCTCGTAGAACGAGGTGTACCGGTAGTTCGGAATAGGAATCCTAGTCCGAACTATCTAGTTCGAGCCCCGTGTAGCCACGCTACACGGGGTTCGAAGCAGCGGGGATTTAAAAATGGCGGCTCCCCGCTTATGCAAATGAAGCCCGGGAAATTCAAATCCCGGGCTTCATTTGCAAGTGCGGTATGCCTACATTACCCTCCTAGTTCGAACTACAGAGGAAGGCGAAAAACCTCCAGGGTCTCTGCCAATCTACCCTGAAGGAAAATTCCTTCCCGACCCCAAATATGGTCTAACCCTCATGGTCATGACAACCACTCACCGTGGCCCCAATTTAGAAGGAGAAAGACACTCTCCTCATATTCCCCTTGTACATCATAGCCTACGGGGGCTCAGCCTAACAGATTTTGTTTGCTCCAGGCCACAAGCGAACAGATGGGGGATTTAGCACCTCTGCGAGCTCCCCAGTACTGGGGTCCCTGAGTGTCTGGGGCTGAATCTAGGCAATACGAGGCCCACAGGCAGCCCCCGGGCAGGAGGTTCCCCATGCCTGTTCTGGACCACTAACATCTCTGAGTCAAGATACACAGATTTACTGTACATTCCTGATTTTTAGTATGACTTTCTGAGAAGACACAACATGGAACCTCACGCACTATTTACAGGTAGCACATCTCAAATAAAAACCCATCCAGCCTTGATTGTACGTGGTATTAAATCCACCATGTCTCTTGGCCCGTTTCCCTGCTCATGATTGAAAACATGCTCAGGTTCACACCAGTTGAAGACCTTGGCCTTTGGTTACAATGAAGCCGTCCTGAGTTACATCGACTGGGGATCTAGCCAACGACTCCAAAAGGAGAGACATCCATGGACAAAGCAGGGGATCTGGTCTAATGGGCATTCTCTATGGGATGGTTACACCATTGAGCTTCTCTATCCACGTCCTCCAGACCGAGCGCAGTTCAGGCAAGCTCTGAGCAGCCTTAGTGTGCAAAAGCAGAACAATGTAGAAAGTCTAAGGAGACCCTGTCAGCCTGTGTGACATCGCTACAAAACACAAGAGAATCCACAGTCTCTTTTTTTTCTACCTTAACAAGGTTTCTGGGCAGGACCAAGTGGCAGCCGCTGGGCAAATCGCCATGTGAGAGATTGGGCAGACAGGGCTCAGCTGTATTTCAGCAACTGCCAAACCCTGGGAAGTGACGGAAGAGAATTGCTATGTGCAATGCCTAGGAGTGACCACTGTCATAAGTAGCCCATCTCACTAGATGAGATGCAGGAAAAATCCTGTACAGGACAGACCCTAGCACTGAAGGGTGCAGGAATTGAATTTTCCCCTCTCTCCAGGAGTCATCGTTTCCATTCAAAGTATCAACTTTCTACCAATTTATCAAACTCGCCTACTCCCCACGCCACGGCTGTGGGACACTGGTGATGTTCCAGGGTAGTTCAGCAAGAGGGGAGACCATCACGCTGTGCAGTCTGGGACCCTGGCCCAAGCCAGAGGATGGGGGAATGTGGTATCACGGGGACCCTTCTGGTATTTCTCAGCTGAACAACTAAGTTTGGTCTCTACAAACAATAAAACACACTTTCCTTTTTGTTCAGATTTACTTAGTATCCTTGTGGAACGGAAAGGCATGGGATGCCGTAGATCCCTAGACCCGTATTGAATAACTCTGACTTATATTACATCATTAAATAACACTAGGCAGAAGGAGTGGGTCAAATTAATCCCCAGGGCATGAATTATCCCCATGGTGGCTTTGGTTCCCTGAGCTCATTAATGAGGTGTTGGGTCTCTCTGAGCTCAGGTATTCCCAGGTGCTTCAGGAATAATGTTCCATAGAGCGCAGATCTCAGTATAAAACTTCATTGATACTCCCAACTGGCAGTTTCTGTCCAAGAGGAAACACTACCATATGTGTCTCTTCTCAGCAGATAAGTGCTGTTGTCCTGCATCACAGCCACGAAACTGCAGAGACACCAGGGTGATAAGCAGGTATTGAACTGAAGATCCTCAGCAGTATATACTTGAGACCAGACTCAACTCCTCCAACTAAATGAAAAACCTCTGTGTTTGGGAAATACAGGCAAACTCACTGGAGGAAGTACTTTCTCTGGGCTTTCCTATAGATTAGGGAACGTGCCATTTTCAGTGCCAAAAACTGTCATTAGCAGAATATACAAGCTTCACCCAAACCGAGATTCCAAGTCGCAGAGCTCCCCTTGCTTAAAGAGGGAAGGGAGACTGACACACATTAATCTCAGCCCTTCTTGAGATAAGCAATAATCTCATCCGACTGAGATGGTTTCACCCTGATTCTCTTACAGCGTAGTCACAAGTCACTGTTTGTTGCTCAGATTAGTGAACAGGAGTGTTCCTGTGTGTAGTGTAGTTAACCTGTGTATCCTTGTATTTGTAGAGTGTGTGCATGGTATGGAACAACTGGAATAATCAACCATGGACATCGGGCTCTGTGGATTAAGCCCTTCTTTCAGATCATAGTGGCATCCATTTTTCATCATTTACATCGTTACATAGAAGGGACAAGTTTGCAGAGCCATCCTCCTACCCACAACCCTGTACCTACCTGATCTCCAGATCAGAGGACATGGAAGAGGGAAATCACTCAGAGGTGACTGAGTTCATTCTCTCAGGACTGACAGATCATCCGGATCTGCAGGTCCCCCTGTTTGTGTTGTTCCTACTGATTTACATTGTCACCGTGGTGGGAAATGGGGGGATGATCTTCTTAATCAAGACTGACCCCCGACTCCACACCCCCATGTACTTTTTCCTCAGTTACTTGTCTTTCTGTGATCTTTGCTATTCCACAGCAATTGCCCCTAAAATGCTGCAGAATTTCTTAGCCAAGAGGAAAAGCATTTCTCGCACTGCCTGTGCTGTGCAATTTTTTTTATGGTACCTTTTGCAAGATGTTGAGTGTTTCTTGCTGGCTGTGATGGCGTATGACCGTTATGTGGCCATCTCCAACCCACTGCTCTATACGGTCACTATGTCCAGGAGGCTTTGCAACCTGCTGGTGGCTGGGGTGTATGGGGCGGCATTGGCGGATGCAACGACAGCCACGTATTATACATTCCGGCTGTCATTCTGCCGCTCCAACGTCATCAATCATTTCTGCTGTGACTTCCCTCCACTGCTGGCGCTCTCCTGCTCTGACACCCGCATCAATGAGATTTTGATGTTTGCCTCCATGTGCTACACTGTATCGATCAGTGTTGTGATCATTCTCCTCTCCTATGTCTGTATCATCTCCACCATCTTGCGGATCCGCTCTGCCAACGGCTTGCGCAAGACCTTCTCTACCTGCGCTTCCCACTTGACTGCAGTGGGCATGTTTCATGGCACCCTCCTCTTTATGTATTTCCGACCTGTCTCCAGCTATTCCATAGACATGGACAAAATAATCTCAGTGTTCTACATGCTGGTGATCCCCATGTTGAACCCCCTCATCTACAGCCTGAGGAACACAGAGGTGAAGGGCGCCATGAGGAAAGCAATGAATAAACTCCAGACCAGTTCCTGAATCTTTGTAACTCAGGTCAAACGGTTGGTTTTAAGATGTAGTTGCAAGTGTGAAGTGTGTGGTATTTATTGCTGAACCAAAGGGCGTTTTCACACCCTCCTGAGGTCTGCGGCTCTTCATCTGCCCTGTGCATTGATTATAGAGATTGTCACTTGGTTTGTGTCCATACGCAAGGAGGAGAACTATTACTTCAATCACAAGGAGATTCATTGTAAGCTAAGGGCACAGCAAAACATGTAAGAACAAGAGTAACATTCCCAAGAGAGAGCACGGTGTGGCTGTCTGTGACAGTCTGTACTGAACTGAATAGACAATGTGGAAACAGTGAGTTTTGTCCCCAGAATCAGTTACAAAGAAAGTTCAGTCATACAGACACCAGATAGTTATGCCAAATTAACAGGTTCGCTACGAGTTCTTGTTCTCCCCTAGATTCATGGAATTATAGAACTGGAAGAGGTCATCTAGTCCAGGTACATGCATTCAGGGCAGGAGAAAGCACTAACTCAACCTTTCCCAGCATGTGTTTGTCTCACCTGCTCTTACAGCTCTCCAGTGACAGAGAATCCACAACATACCAAGGCCATTTATTCCAGTGCTTAGCAACTGTAACATTGTTGAAGGTTTTTCTAATAGTCAACCTAAACGTCCCTTCCTACAATTTAAACCCATTGCTTCAACTTCAACTTCTCCCTGCTGAGTGTCATCTGCAACCTTTATCAGGACACTCTCTATGCCATTTTCTGTAGGACTGATGCCGATATTAAACAGAACCGGACTGAGAACTGATCCCTCACTGTGAGACTTTTCTGTACAGTGCCTTTTTATTCTGTCTTGGATCTTTCTTAGTGACTGTCAATGCTACTGCTGTAAGTCTAAGGATATGGTTAGACTACAAGTGTTTTTCCAGGATACTGGAGGTATCCCAGAAAAACTTTTCCAAGTCTAGGGATGCATTTGCTCTTCCTTTTGTTTTCTGGAAGAGCAAACGGGGTCTTTCAGAAGCCCCCGTATTCCTCATTTTACGAGGAATACGGGGGATTCCGAAAGAGGGGGTTTATCCGACGTTTGACCCAACTAGACTGGCCAAAGTCGGAAAAGCGTCTCCTGACAAAATGACTGTGTTTTCTAACATGCTTTTACAGATCTCCAATGATGGAGATCCCACAACTGTGAGGCAAGTGTTTGTCTAACCTACCCCAGTAATAAAAATTCCACAACCTCGCCAGTGTTTAGTTACCATGATGGTGTTTTTCCTAATGTCCAACTTAACCCTACCTTACTACAATTTAACCCATTGCCTTTTGTTCTACCATCAGAGGTGAAGAATTTTTTTCCCTATTCTTTGTAACACCATTGACATGTTTGAAATTTCTTATCATGTCCCCTCCAAGCATTCCCTTCTTCATACCAAGTAAACCCAGTACTTCCAGTCTTTCCTCATAGGTCATGTTTTGTAGGCCTTTAATCAATTTTCTTACCCATTGTTGAACTTTTTCCACAGCTTTCCTGAATGTGGTGCCCAGAAGTGGACACACTACTCCAATTCAGTCATGATCAGCATGAAGTAGAGTGAAAGCATTGCCTCTTGTATCTTGCTTACAGCACTCCGACTAACACATCCAAAGATGGAGGGTTTTTTGTTTTATTTGTTTGTTTTTTTCATCGGTGTTTTAATGTTGACTCAATATACTCTGTGGGCCACTATGACCCCTAGATTCCTTTCTGCCCTGCTCCTTCCTAAACAGTAATTTTCCTTTTTTTGTGTGTTCTTTCCCAAGGAAGTGTTTTCTTTTTGTCCTTTTTGAATTTCATCCTATTTTCCTATGACTATTTCAACAGTTTTTCCACATTATTTTTAATTCTCATTTAATGTCCCTTAAAGACACTTGTAACTTCTCCCAGCTTGGTGTCATCTGCATCCTTTATCGGGCCATTCTCTGTAGCACTGATAACGATATTAAACAGAACAGGACTTAAAACTGATCCCTCCCTATGAGACGTTTCTGGACACTGCCCTTTACTCTGCCCTGGATCTTTCTCAGCCACCATCACTTCCTATACTGTAAGTCGATCTAATTTATATCACTTCATGCAGATATAACTCAGTTTGACTTACAAGAGACTCCACCCTATGCTGTGGGAAAGTTGTGTAACAGAAGTAGTACAAATTCAATCACTTGATGCCATCCGTGTAGATCAGGCTTGATAAAAATCCATGATGGAACACAGAATCCATCGGAAGGGAAATACAGCCGTTGATGTGTAAGTGCTCTCCCATTGACTAAGAACATCTTCGACAAGCTGGTTAATAAATATTGCTTTGTTTATTCCAGCAGTTTTGATTTAGCCAGTGGTATTGATATGGCCTCAAGCTCCCCTTTCGGAGCTATTACATTGTTAATAAAACACAGGAAGAATAAAAGGGCGAAAAAAAGGAGAATGATTCTATAGACCAGTTACTAGGGAAACCCATCTAGACAGTATCAGAGGGGTAGCCATGTTAGTCTGAATCTTCATAAACAACGAGAAATCCTATGGCACCTTATAGATTAACAGATTTATTGGAACATAAGATTTTTATGGGCAAATACCCACTTTATCAGATGCATGAGATGAACTGAGTCTTTTTTCATGAAAACTTATGCTCCAATAAATCTATTACGCTGTGTCTACATTGGCACCCTTTTCCGGAAAAGGGATGCTAATGAGACACTTTGGAATTGCAAATGCCCCGGGGATTTAAATTTTCCCCACAGCATTTGCATGAACATGGCTGCCGCTTTTTTCCGGCTCGGGGCTTGAAAGTAGGAATAAGGGATCTTCCGGCAAAGCCCCGAGCCGGAAAAAAGCGGCAGCCATGTTCATGCAAATAAAGCGGGGAAAATTTAAATCCCCGGGGCATTTGCAATTCTGAAGTGTCTCATTAGCATCCCCTTTCCGGAAAAGGGTGCCAATGTAGACACAGCCTTAGTCTATAAGGTGCCCGGGACTTCTCGTTGTTCATCTAGACAATGAGATGCTCAGTTTCATGTCTTTATTCCAAGGGCCACTTAATTAGGTAGAACAACTTTGTAAGAAGAGGTTAAGAGCATCTCAGAGCTGAATAGCAGATTATTCCCTAGCTGGAATTCTTTCAGGAAATACAGGAAACCCAAGCGCACATCTTTGCCAAGCACTCGACAGAAGCAGGAAGTGAATCTTGATCTCCCTCCTCAGAGGTGAACATCCCAATATTGGGGAAAAAAAAACAAAGAGAGGATGCAACCACGTTTCCCCCACACACACACTCACACACATCTCCTACCTTTGGCTGCTTTGTGACCTAAATCTTCTCCCCTCCTCCACTCATGGTTTGGAGACAAAGCTAGTGTAGAATTTATAATCCAACTATGAAAAGTTTGAGGTCAACCCAAACTGCATTGCTTTTAACAGTACATTATTTCCTCATAACAATTCACCCATTTCTAGAGTCTTTTGCATCATGAGGTTGTTATGCCTCATGTTGACAATCAGAAACATGGGTTACTGAGACTTAGCTCTTTAGTTCCAAGATATAGAAATGGACTTGAAATCCAAGGGAGTGGACCCAAAGAACTGACAGACTGGGTGATCTTAGCTTCTGTAGGCAACATTAATGAATTGATAAAGTGCCCCCATACTTGTTGAAGCTTATCGTAAAGGTAGATACTTACTTCACTCCTGAGTCTCTATATTCACCATAAATACATTTTTAAATGACCATATGGTTTTGTAACTATCTTTTTATTTTTCACATTCATTGATGAAAAATTAACATATTTCTTTCAGAATACAGGAATTGTGTGAAATAAAAAAAAATCTTTTGTTCTGTACAATGTGTAAGTGCTTTTTCTCATTTCAACTGTGTGGAAGAAATGTTTCCAAAAGCATTTACTAGTTTGTGCTAGATCTGGACAAATAAGAAAATGGGGATCTTGAATTCTTTCTACCACCTTTTGGCCATGTCTGATTGGGAGTAATTGGACTTGCCTGCCTTATTGCAGGGTTCATAAATATATGTAGCTCCTTACATGGCTCTCAACAATGCAGTGCCTCCGAGACCTCATTATCTTTATTGTATGCATTGTCTCTAATTCCACGTTAGGAGGAGCAGTATCATTTCCAATTTTCAGATGAAGAGCTGAGCCACAGAGAAAATAAATGTGCCAGAGCCATGGAAGAGAATGTTGCAATGTGGTGTCTGAGGGATCCCAGTGACATTTGTGAGCCAAAATGTTGGCCAAAAGCATTGATCTTCCCAAACTAAAAAACAAACCCTCCCTTTGTTGAAAGACTCATTGAATAACACGGGAGACAAAAGTGGGACAAATTAATCTCCAGGGCCTGAGTTACTCTGAAGGTGTCTTTGGTTTCCTGAGCACATTAAATAGGTGTGATGACCTCCTGAGAGTTGGTATTCCCACTTGCTTCAGCAAGCTTGTCCCACAGTTCACAGATCTCAGTATAAAACTTCCCACCGTCTCCCAACAGGCAGTTTCTTTCTCTTTTCAGTCACACACCCATACAGACACCACGGTGATCAGCAGGTAGAGAGCTCAATAACATCAGCACTAAAAATCTCTGCCTGAGATCCTACCAAATGAGCTAAAGGATAAAAAACCTTTTTGATTGGAAAAAAGGGGCAATTACTTTGTCACGGATGCCAGAGCTCAATCCTTGAGGAGGCCATTTGGGGCAGAAATTTGTCAGGGATGGTATTTGGTCCTGCTGTGAAAGCAGCAGACTGCATTCAAGGTCTCTTCTAGTTCTAGGAGTTAGGCAATCTCCATTAATTTAAGTATAGGACTCTACTTCAGTGACCCAACTGTCACTCCAGCCTAGGGACCCTCTGAACAGTAGCTGCACCACACCATGTCCCTTTAATTAAACTGCTTCAGTTTCCTGGGGTACTGCACCATGTCCCCAGACTTCACTGATGCTTCACCTTTACCTCAGGGGAAAGGTATTTTGAGGCCGAGCAGCTACCCAAGAGCGCCTGCTCGCTCCCCCAGTTCTGCCAGCACTGAGCTGTCCGTGGTGCTAAAGTTCGTTTCACCCAGACAGGAGTTCAAAGGCACGACGCTGATTTACACCATGTGAGATTCTAGACCAGGGTGGGAAACCTTCCTTGGGTCGGGAGTCACTGGCCCAAAGAAAAATCAATAGGGGAACACACAAGTTAGGATAAAAAATTTTAAAAACCACTTCTCACTGTGGCCCCAATTGAGACGGAGAAAGCCACTCTCCTTGTATTCCCCTTCTACATCATAGCCTAAGAGATTTTCTGTGCTCCAGGCCCCAAGCAAGCAGATGGGGGATTTAGCATCTGTGTGAGATACCAAATGCTGGGGTCCCTGAGTGTCCAGGACTAAATCCAGGCAATTCGAGGGCTGCATGAGGGTCCCAGGCCGGTGGTTCCCCATGCCTGTTCTGGACCACTGACCTCTATGGGCATGTCTAGATTGCATCCCTCTGTCGGCAGGTCAACATTGCAAATGAGGCAGGGATTTAACCCTCCCATGCCTAATTTGCATAAAAATGGCCCCCGCATTTTGCCGACTCAGCCATTTGTCCACAAAAAGAGGCAGTCTAGAGGGGATCTGTTGAGAAAAAAAAACTTTTTTGACAGATCCCTTATGCCTCCTGCAAGGAGGTTTCCAAGATCTGTCAAAAAAGGCTTTCTTTCTCGACATATCACCCTCTACAGTGCTGCTTTTTGCTGACAAAGTGCTGAGTTGGCATAACGCGGCTGCCATTTTTATGCAAATTAGGCATGGGATATTAAAATCCCTGCTTCGTTTGCAATGTTGACCTCCCTAATCTGCATCCCTCTGCCGACAAAGGGATGCAGTCTAGACATACCCTACGAGTCTATGTCAAGATACACAGATTTACTGTACATTCCTGATTTTTAGTATGATCTTCTGAGAAGACACAACATGGAACCTCACCCACAAATTACAAGTAAAATATCTCAAATACAAACCCAGCCAGCCTTGATTGGAAGGGGCAAGCGGTACTAAATCCACCATGTCGCTTGGCCTGTTTCCCAGTTCATGTTTGAAAACATGCTCAGGTTCACACCAGTTGAAGACCTGGTTGGCTCTCCAACCGAGCTCTTCTGAGTTGCACTGACTGAAGATCTGGCCAATGACGCCAATGCAGAGACAGCAGGGGAACTGGTCTAATGGGCAGTGTCCATGTGATGGTTACACCATTGAGTTTGCCTATCCACATCCACCAGACCCAGCACAGTTCAGGCACGCTCTAAGCATCCTCAGTGGGCAGAAGGTGAGCAATGTAAAAAGTCTAACGAGGCCCTGTCGGCCTGTACGACATCACTAGAAAACACAGGAGAATCCACATTCTCTTTTTTTCTACCTTAACAGGGCTGCTGGGCAGTGCCAAGTGGCAGCCGCTGGAAAATCTCCATGTGAGAGGTTGGGCAGGCAGGGCTCAGCTGTATTTCAACAACTGAGATCAGGCAGCTAAAGATATGTGGGCAGGTGGATGGTTCTGCAAAGCTGTCCCTCTGTGTAACCAAGTAAGTGATGAAAAATGAATGCCACTATTACCTGAAAAAGGCGCTTACTCCACAAAGCCAGATGTTCACAGAGGATCATTCCAGTTGTTCACACTGTACAAGTACAAGGACACACAGGTTAACTATACCACACAGATGAACACTCCTGTTCACTAATCTGAGCAGCAAACAGTGACTCATAACTCCGCTGTAAGAGAATCGGTGAAATCATCTCAGTCGTATGAGATTACTGCTTAGAACAAGAAGGGCTTAAGTATAGTGAGTGTTAATCACCCACCCCTCTTTAAGCAAAGTGAGGTCTGCGGCTCGGAATCTCATACGACTGAGATGATTTCACCGATGTTGAGTGTTTCTTGCTGGTTGCAATGGCATATGACCGTTATGTGGCCATCTCCAACCCACTGCTCTATACGGTCACTATGTCCACACGCCTTTGTAACCTACTAGTGGCTGGGCTGTACTGGGTAGGATTGGTGGATGCAACGACAGCCACTCTGTGGCGTGATTGTAGAGGCTGTCATTTGGTTTGTGTCCATACTCAAAGTGGAGAACTATGATTTCCATCACAAGAAGCTTTATTGTAAGATAAGGGCAGAGCAAAACATGTAAGAACAAGAGTAACATTCCCAAGAGAGAGCATGGTGTGGTTGTCTGTGACAATCTGTGCTGAAATGAATAGACAATAGTGTGGAAACGGTGAATTCTCTCCATGAAATCAGTTTCATTATATAGACACCAGATAATATGCCACCTTAGCAGGTTTGCTACGAGTTCTTGTTCTCTCCTAGATTTGTAGAATCATAGAACTGGAAGAGGTCATCTAGTCCAGCTACGTGCATTCAGGGCAGGAAGAAGCACTAACTTGACCTTTCCCAGCATGTGTTTGTCTCACCTGCTCTTACAGATCTCCAGTGATGGAGATTCCCTGGGCCATTTATTCTATTGCTTATCCCTGGGCCATTTATTCTATTGCTTATCTAATGTGACATTGGTGAACGGTTTCTTAATGGCCAACGTAAATGTTCCTCGCTACAATGTAAAGCCTTTGCTTCAACTTTTCCCAGCTGAGTGTCATCTGCTGCCTTTATCAGGGCACTCTCTCTGCCATTTTCTATACCGCTGATGCTGGCATTAAACAGAATCAGGCTCAGAAATGATCCTTCACTGCGAGACAGTTCTGTACAGTGCCCTGTCTTGGATCTTTCTCAACAACCATCAGTGCTACTGCTGTAAGTCTATCTGATGGTATGGTTAGATTAGAAGTGTTTTTCCAGGGTACTGGAGGTATCCCAGAAAAATTGTTCCACATCCAGGGATACAGTTGCCCTTCCTTTTTTTTTTTTTTTTTTTTTTTTTTTGTAGAAGATCAAATTGACTTTTCTGGAAGCGCCGATATTTCTTGTTCTACAAGGAATACGGGGACTTCGAAAAAAGGGGGGTTATCCAACACTTGGCCCAATTAGATGGGCTAAGGGTCAGAAATACCTATTCCAAGAAAATGAAAAAAAAAAGTGGCACTGTAGCCATACCCAATGTTAAACCACTTCATGCAAATATTACTCAGTTTGACTTACAACAGATTTCACCCCATGCTCTGTTAATGGGAAAGTTACATAACCTAAGCTGTGCAAATTTAATCACCTGACACCATCAGTGTAGACCAGCCCTGAAGGGAATCCATGATGGAACAGTCTTTGAGGGAAGGGAAGTACAGATGTTGATGGGCAAGTGCTCTTCCATTGACTTAGTGCTAATTTAACCTGCAGGTTGAAGACATGCTGTTTCATTTATCACAGTAGTCTCAATGTAACCACTGATGTAGCTCTGTCCCCAGTCTCCTCTGCTGGAGCTCTTTCATTGTGAATAAAACACTAGGGCTGTGTCTAGACTGCATCCCTTTTCTGTTAAAGGGATGCAAATTAGACACAGTGCAATTGCAAATGAAGCGGAGATTTATATCTTCTCCACTTCATTTGCATAAACATGGCTGCCGCTTTTTTCCGGCTTGGGGCTTTGCCGGCAAAAAGCGCCAGTTTACATGGGGATCTTTTGGAAAATAAAGCCTTTTCCAAAAGATCCCTTATTCCTGATTTTAAGAGGAATAAGGGATCTTTCGGAAAAGGCTTTATTTTCCGAAAGATCCCCATCTAGACTGGTGCTTTTTGCCGGCAAAGCCCCGAGCCAGAAGAAAGCGGCAGCCATGTTCATGCAAATAAAGTGGGGGAGATTTAAATCCCCGCTTCATTTGCAATTGTGATGTGTCTCATCTGCATCCCTTTTTCGCAAAAGGGATGCAGTCTAGACACAACCCAGAAGAATTAGAGAGTCAAAATAAAAAGAGAACAATTCTGTAGACTGCTTACTAGGGAAACCCATCCAGACAGTGAGATGCTCAACTTCACGTATTCATTCCAATGGCTATTTAATTAGGTAGAACAACTCTGAGATCATTTTAATTGCCTTTTTCAGAGCTGAATATCAGCTTGCTCCCTGGATCAGAAAACAGGAACATGGGGGGAGGGTGGAAAAGCAGGTGGTGAAGCAAATCTTTGCTTTGAATTCATGTAGGTTCTTAAGTGAGGTTGTTACTGACATTTTACCTTTTATTTCTTTGTAACCAATTCTGATCTTTGTGTCTCATTATTGCTATTCACTGAACATTTTTCTTTCTGTAGTCAATGCACGTGTTGGTTTGTTTTATTGCAGCCACTGTGGTTTGGTATCAAAATATTTAGGAACCTCTACCTGGGAACAGGATTTGTGCCTGTTATTTACTGTCAATAAAAAGACAGACGTTGCATGCACTGGTGTTGTCCAGGAGGGTGCTGGACATTACAGGACGCATTCTATTGGGCATTGGTAGGCCCTGTGATCTACAAGTAGGTGCTCTGTTATTGTAGTCAAAGGCAACATGTGATAACCTTTTACCTGAACCTGCCAGAGACGGAACCCAAAACCTTTGCTGTGAGTTATTTTTATAGCCCAGATGTCCTCCCCCAAGGACATGTTAGTAGAGAAGAAAGCCATTTTAGCACTGTGTGACTTCACTCTGTTTTCTCAGTATATTAGTGGTGGTGCAGTGACTGCTGTTTCTCCTTCCCTTCAGAGGCAGTGAAGAGACAGGGAGAGGGGACTTCAGGTTACCCATTGCTTCCATTTATAGTCCTGTTCCCCCAGGAGATAAAATGTCTATGTGTAAAGATGTTTTGGTCTCCTATTTCCTCATATTTTTGAGCTTCCTTTTATTGCGCTTTCTCCTCTCTGATGCTGTTTGCTGCTTCGATACGGAATTCACCACCGCATACGTTACTTGTATCAGAAAGACCTGTTTGCCAACAACCGTTTGTGACATAAGTTAATACATCTCCTGTCCTCTTCTAACCTCACATATCGTATTTCCACACATGAATGATCAGGATCATACCAATACATGAATTATGAGTTTTCAGAACATACATATGCAGGTGTATTGTTAAAAGACCTCAAAAGAAAAAAATAAACCACAAAGACTTCACACAAAGAAATCAAGCACCTCCACAGGCTATGGACTGAAATCTAAGAAAAAGCACATCAGGCATTGGCATAAATGACACATAAAATGTGAGAGGACCACTGCCTGTGTAGCACACCAAAAATTTGTAGCCACCACCATAACCTTGTCTAGGCCACACAATCATAACTAATTTGTGGAAACGGCCCCTTGATTGCACCACAACACCCTTTGAAATCCATGGGAATGTGAAGGTATCTCATTGCCATGAATCTCATCACTCCTACTCTTCCCATCTACAAAGAAACAAACAGCAATGGCACATGGCATGTTTAATCTACCTCCCAATAGGCATGTGCCCTGGGGATCCAGCTAGGGAGTATGCCAAGAGGAATTCACCTAGATTAGAGTCTTGTTGAATTCTGGTCTGATCTTTGTGAGGTCTGGATCTATCTCCAAACCCCAGACAGTTCATAAAATAGCCCTTCCAAGGGTGTGTAGGAGAGAGGTCAAATTCAACAGAACCGGGGCTGTTGCATGAGTGAAATTGCTAAGTTGGAAGTCCCTCTGCTCTTGTTCTGTAAGGGAAGAACACAGCCCTTCAGCAAGGGGAGGAGTCTAAAAGAGTAAATATTCCCCTCTCTGAAACCCCACTGGCATTTGTTGGGCTGTAACAACAGGAAACCCACATCTCTCAAACACCACTTCTGATTGGATGTCTTTAGGCTTTAAAGAATTTCTGTCCTGCTATCAGGCCGTACCTCAGGGAATCCCACCTGGAGGCAATGTTTTTGTCTTGTCAGCGTCCTCTCCAGTTGGGACACTAAGTACTTTAGATCCCTTTTACCACTATCTAATTATAGGACCCTTCCTTAGTGTCCCAATTGCCACTCCAGACTTGGGACCCTCTGAACAGCAGCCACACAGTACTATGTCCCTTTAATTAAACTGGTTCAGTTTCCTGGGCTACTGCACCGTGTCCCCAGATTTCACTGATGCTTCACCTTTACCTCAGGGAAAAGGTAGTTTGAGGCCCAGCAGCCAGCCAGGAACGCCTGCTCCCTCCCCCAGTTCTGCCAGCACTGAGCTGTCCATGGTGCTGAAGTTTGTTTTACCAAGCCAGGAGTTCAAAGGCACGATGCTGATTTACACTATGTGAGGGTATGTCTACACTACCCCGCTAGTTCGAACTAGGAGGGTAATGTAGGCATACCGCACTTGCAAATGAAGCCCGGGATTTGAATTTCCCGGGCTTCATTTACATAAGCGGGGAGCCGCCATTTTTAAAACCCCGCTGGTTCGAAACCCGTGCAGCGCGGCTACACGGGGCACGAACTAGGTAGTTCGAACTAGGCTTCCTAGTTCGAACTACCGTTACTCCTCCTACTTTCATGAGGAGTAACGGTAGTTCGAACTAGGAAGCCTAGTTCGAACTACCTAGTTCGTGCCCCGTGTAGCCGCGCTGCACGGGGTTCGAACCAGCGGGGTTTTAAAAATGGCGGCTCCCCGCTTATGCAAATGAAGCCCGGGAAATTCAAATCCCTGGCTTCATTTGCAAGTGCGGTATACCTATATTACCCTCCTAGTTCGAACTAGGAGGGTAGTGTAGACATACCCTGAGATTCTAGAGCAGGGTGGGAAACCTTCTTCGGGTCAGGAGCTGCTGGCCTGCAGAAAAATCAGTTGGGGGCCACACACAAGTTAGGATAAAAACAGACACACCTCGCTGTGGCCCCAACTGAGGAGAAAGACACTCTTCTCATAGTCCCCTTACATCGTAGCCTATGGTGGCCCAGCCTAGTAGATTTTGTGTCCTCCAGGCCCCAAGCAAGCAGATGAGGGATTAATCACCTCTGAAAGCTCCCCAATGCTGGGGTCCCTGAATGTCCAGGGATGAATCCAGGCAATCCGAGGGCTGCATGCAGCCTCCAGGCCCGAGGTTCCCCCATGCTTGTTTTGGACCACTGACATCTATGAGTCAAGATACACAGATTTACTGTACGTTCCTGCTTTTTAGTATGACCTTCTGAGAATATGTAACATGGAACCTCACGCACTAATTACAGGTAGAACATCTCAAATAAAAACCCATCCGGCCATGACTGGAAGGGATAAGTGATATGAACTCCACCATGTCACCTGGCCTGTTTCCCTACTGATGATTGAAAACATGCTCAGGTTCACACCACTTGAAGAGCAGGCTCTTTGGCTACAAAGGAGCTCTTCTGAGTTATAACGACTGCGGATCTGGCCAATGACTCCAATGGAGAGACAGCAGGGGATCTGGTCTAATGCGTATTCTCCATGAAATGGTTACATGATTGAGCTTGTCTATCCACATCCACCAGACCCAGCATAGTTCAGGGAAGCTCTGAGCATCCTCAGCAGGCACAAGCTGAGAAATGTAGCAGGTCTAAGGCAGCCCTCATTCCACGAGGAGTATAGCTAGTTCGGATTAGAAGCCTAATCCGAACTAGCTACTCCGTGCCGCGTGTAGCCGCGCGGCACGAGATTCGAACTAGATGGCATTTAAAAATGGCGGCGGCCGGCTTTATGCAAATGAAGCCCGGGAAATTCAAATCCCGGGCTTCATTTGCAATTGCAGATGACTACATTACCCCCGCTAGTTCGAACTAGCGGGGTAATGTAGACATACCCTTATGGAGTTATCTTTTCCTTGGACAGTATCAGCTTTGCAAAATTTATCAAACTCACCTCCTCCTCAAACCATAGCTGTGGGACACTGGTGATGATCCAGGGCAGTTCAGCAAGAACGGAGACCATCATGCAGCATAGGGTATGCAGTTCAGTCTGGAAGCCAGGCCCAAGCGAGAGTATGGGGAGATGTGGTAACACAGGGACCCCTCTGAGCTGAACAACTATGTATGGTGTCAAAAACACACTTTCCATTTTTGTTCAGATTTACTTAGTATCCTTGTGCAATGGAAAGTAGTGGGATGCCATAGATCCCTAAACTTGTACTTATTAAATGATGTAATATGAGTCTGAGTTATCAACAATAGGAGGAAAGTATGGAGCAAATTAATCCCCAAGGCATGGGTTACCCCAATGGTCGCTTTGGTTCCCTCAGCTCATTAAAGAGGTGTTGAGTCTCTCTGAGCTCAGGTATTCCCAGGTGATTCAGGAATAATGTTCCATAGATCGCAGATCTCAGTATAAAACTTCATGGACGCTCCTAACTAGATCTTTCTGTCGAAGAGGAAACATCACCACGTATGTCTCTTCTCATCAGGTACGTGCTCTTGTCCTGCATCAAAGCCACACCACCACAGAGACACCAGGGTGATCGGCAGGTATTGAACTGATGATCCTCAGCACTAAATACCTGAGCCCCAATACAACCCCTCAAACTAAAGGAAAAACCCCGGTGTTTGGGAAATACAGGCAATTACAAACTCAATGAAGGAAGTGCTTCTTCTGGGATTTCCTAAGGATTAGAGAATGTGCCATTTTTAAGTGCCAAAAATGTCATTAGCACAGCACACAAGCTTCAACCAAACCGAGATTCCGAGCCAGAGAGCTCCCCTTGCTTAAAGAGGAGTGGGAGATTGACACACATTAATCTCATCCCTTCTTGAGATAAGTAATAATCTCATCCGACTGAGATGGTTTCACCCGGATTCTCTTACCGTGGAGTTGCAAGTCACTGTTTGCTGCTCAGATTAGTGAACAGGAGTGTTCCCACGTGTTGTATGGTTAACATGTGTGTCCTTGAATTTTTATAGTGCGAACAACTGGACTGATCCTCTGTGAACATCTGGCTTTGTGGACTAAGCACCTCTTTCAGGTCATAGTGGCATCCATTTTTCATCACTTACTTCGTTACACAGAGGGACAGCTTTGCAGAGCCATCCACCTGCCCACATACCTTTAGCTGCCTGATCTCAGTTCAGAGGAGATGGAAGAGGGAAATCACTCAGAGGTGACTGAGTTCATTCTCTCAGGACTGACAGATCGTCTGGAACTGCAGGTCCCTCTTTTTGGGGTGTTCCTACTGATTTATATTGTCACCGTGGTGGGAAATGGGGGGATGATCTTTTTAATCAAGACTGACCCCCAACTTCACACCCCCATGTACTTTTTCCTCAGTTACTTGTCTTTCTGTGATCTTTGCTATTCCACAGTGGTTGCTCCTAAAATGCTGCAGAATTTCTTAGCCAAGAGGAAAAGCATTTCTCGTACTGCCTGTGCTATGCAATTGTATTTATGTTACCTTTTTCAAGATGTTGAGTGTTTCTTGCTGGCTGTGATGGCGTATGACCGTTATGTGGCCATCTCTAACCCACTGCTCTATACTGTCACTATGTCCAGGAGGCTTTGTAACCTGCTGGTGGCTGGAGTGTATGGGGTGGCATTGGCAGATGCAACGACAGGCACGTATTATACATTTCGGCTGTCATTCTGCCGCTCCAACGTCATCAATCATTTCTGCTGTGACATGCCCCCACTGCTGGTGCTGTCCTGCTCTGACACCCGCATCACTGAGATAGTTCTGTTTGCCTCCATGTGCTACACTGTAGTAATCAGTGTTGTGATCATTCTCCTCTCCTATGTCTGTGTCATCTCCACCGTCGTGAGGATCCATTCTGCCAAGGGTTTGCGCAAAGCCTTTTCCACCTGCGCTTCCCACTTGACTGCAGTGGGCATGTTTCATGGAACCCTCCTCTTTATGTATTTCCGACCCACCTCCAGCTACTCCATGGACAGTGACAAAATCACCTCAGTGTTTTATACGCTGGTGATCCCCATGTTGAACCCCCTCGTCTACAGCCTGAGGAACACAGAGGTGAAGGGCGCCCTGAGGAAAGCCATGAATAAATTTCGGACCCATTCTTGAATCTTTTTAACTCAGTCCAAACTTTTCATGCACTTGGGTTGATTCTATGATGTAGTTGCAAGTGTGATGCGTGTTACTTTTATAGATGAACCAAAGGGTGTTTTCACAGCCTCCTGAGGCTCTGTGGCTCTTTATGTGCTCTGTGGGGTGGTTGTAGAGATTGTCACTTGGTTTGTGTCCATATGCAAGGAGGAGCGGCAGACCAAAATATGTAAGAGCAAGAGTAACATTCCCAAGAGAGACCACAGTGCGGGTGACTGTGACAGTCTGCACTGAACTGAATAGACAATAGCGTGGAAAGAGTGAGTTTTCTCCAAAAAATCAGTTAAAAAGAAAGTTCAATAATAGAGACACCAGATAATTGGCAAAATGTCAGAAAGTCCTCTCCCAACAAAATGAAAAATAAAATAAAGTGGCAGTTTAGCCGTACCCTAAGTTACAGCACTATATACAGATATTATTCAATGTGACTTAAAACAGATTCCACCCCACACCGTGCGTATGGGAGAGTCGCATAACAGAAGCTGTGCAAATTCAATCACCTAAGAGCATTAGTGTAGACCAGCCCTGATGACAATCCATGGTGGAACAATCTTTGTGAGATGGAAATTTCAGACAGTGATGGACTAGACAGAAGGAGACAGAAGCAGGAAGTGAAAGTTGATCACCCACGTCAGAGGTGAGCATCCTTATAACGGGGGAAAAGCATTAAAGAGAGAGGATATTCCCCACCATTGACTAAGTTTGGCTGCTTTAAATCCTCACCTATCCTCTGCATATGTATGCCATGATTTTGGGACAAAGCTATCGTAGAATGTGTAACATGTGTATGAATCATTTCAGGTCAACCAAAGCTGCATCAATTTTAATTATACATTATTATTCCAGAAGAAATTCACCCATATCCAGAATCACTTGCCTTGGGGTCATTGTACCTCATGTTCACAATCTAAAGAATTGATTTCAAGGCCCTTTCTATATCTTAGAATGAAAGCGCTAAGGGAGGAGACACTCAGAACTCCTAGACTGGGTGATCTTAGCTACTATAGACAACATTATTGAATTGATAATGTGTTCTCATATTTGTTGATTCTCACAGTAAAGTAGATACTCCAAAGGTCCCCTTCCTGCTTTTCAAGCTGCTCATGGCATCAACACCATCTAAAGCAGGGGTTGGCAATCTTTTCAAACCAAAAGCCAAGCTATATCAAAATTCAGAGCAAGAAGTCAACAAAGAGCCATATAAGAATGCCCATTTGCATGACTGAAAATATACAACTTAATATTATTGATAGTTAACATTATAATTAATTAGAGCATAACAGCAACATTGTACTCACTGACTTTATTTAATTGGATTTCTGCTGCTGTATCTTTTTGCACATTTCTTTGAGGTTTACATCATAACAGGTCAAATCCAACACCATGTGTGCATTCAGGTTATCTTCTGTCAATCTGTCAGGGGGCGCTTTTACTCTCGCACTTTTCTTTCTGTTAGTAATAAACCTTTAGATTTTAGATTCGAAAGGATTGGCTCAGTGTGATCTTGTGGGTAAGATCCAGAAGGTAAATTGACCTGGGACCTGTGGCTGCTTTCTTGGAACCAGACAGAACTTGTTCGGGGTAAGTGAGATTGGGTTCTAAAACAGCTCATCTCTATATGAGGCTGGGGCCGTCTGGAGCACGGATACTGCTGGGGTGTCAGATGGGTTTTGCTCATGAGGCTTCTGGCTGGCCAGTCAGGCAGCAGAAGAGCTCTGTGGGGCTGGTTTGTGGCCTATTTGGGAAGGGCTGCCAGTCAGGGGGCTGAAAGGAGCCCTGACTTTGAGCAATTTGCCCAGATCGGACGCCCTCAGCGGTGCCCAGACCTGGCCCGTCCATCACTATGGGAAATTTTGACCAGGGAGTGTTGGGCCAAGTGGATAGGGGCAGACTATCTGACCATAGAGTGAGTGAGGGAGTAACGGGGTCTGGATATGAGTGGGTGGGGGCCACTTATTGGTTTTCCACCACATGGCAGGCACCGTGTAACACGCCTCCCGCTGCTCACATCCCCAAGAAACCTCCTGTGAAGTGTTCCCCACAAGTTCCCCCGGCCTCCAGCTCCTCCACGCTCCAGTGTGGGCAGGGTGGGCCAGTAAGGCGTCAGCAGTAGTGCCGGCTCCCTTCTCCGGGGGGAGTAAGGGAACGGCTGAGCTGGGCCTCCCTAGAGAGCCATAGGATGCCGACCCCCAATCTGAAGACAATGGAGAGGCACATTGTTCCTGGGGAGGATTCTGGCTGAAAGGGACCAGCCTGCAAAGCTTGGAAAAGCAGGTGGCGAGACAAATGTTTGTTTTGAATTCATTTAGGCTCTTCAGTGAGGTGTTACTGATGTTTTACCTTTCTATTCTTTGTAACTAATTCTGATCTTTAAGTCTTATTATTGGTAATCACTGCAAATCTTTCTCTTTGCAGTCAATAAACGATATGGATTATTTCATAAATGATGCTACTGTGTATTGCTATGAAAATAGTTAGGAACCTCCACTTCAGCAGAAGATTTGCAGCTGTCTTTTCTGTCAATAACATGACTTTACATGAGCTGGTGTTGTCCAGGAGGGTGCTGGACAATACAAGGACTGTGACGTACTGGGGATTTTGTCTACTCTTGTAGCCATGCTGTTCACTCTGGTTTTGAAATTCACAGTTTGCTTTCTTGTGCTGTGTGTGCGGCCTACTGTTCTGTGCTGCTCTGCAGTGACGCTGTGTGTGTGTGTGCCTCAGTTTCCCTGGGCACTAAAGCACAGCATGAGAGGGGTATGGTTGGGTGTAACTCACCATTCAGCATCACTAGGCCTTGAGACCTGGAGGTTAGTGCTCTGTGTGGTTGTATTGAATGTCAGCATGTGATACTCCTGTACCTGAACCTGCCAGAGGTAGAGCCCAGATCCATAGCTGGGAGTTATTTTCATAGCCCAGATTTCCTCCCGCAAGCTGCTAGCAGACATGTTAGCAGAGAAGAAAACCATTTCTACCTCTGTCTGCGCGACTCCGCTCTGGTTTCTCTGTACGTTACTGGTGGTGCAGTGACTGCTGTGTCTCTTCCCTTTAAGAGTCAGTGAAGAGAGAGGAAGAAGGGGTCCCCAGATATCCGGTCCTTCCTTTTATACTCCTGTCCCCCCTTTCAGACATTTTACCAGCTGGTTAGCAGGAAACAGAATGTCTAGGAGAAAAAATCTTTAAGGCTCCTTTTTCCTCATATTTTTGAACTTCCTTTATTTCCCTTCCTCCTCGATGATGCTATTTATTATTTCAATACAGAATTTGCCATTGGTTTCAGACCTGTTTTCTAAAAACGGTTTGTCACGTGGGTTAATAATAGCATGCAGTGTCCTCTTCTCACCTCACATACTGTATTGCTACTCATGATTTATCAGGAGGATACCAACAAACCAATTCTAGTTTTCAGATGCTACATTGACAGGTGTATTTTTAAAGGTTCTCACAGAAAAAAAAACACAAAAGAATTCACACGAAAAAACCAAGTCCCTGCACAGGCTACAACCTCAGAAATACAAGACAAAACCAGATTAGCCATTGAAATATATGACCCCTAAAATGTGAGAGAACCACTGCCTGTGTAGCACACGACACATTTTTAACCACATATATAACCTTCTTTAGGCAGAACACTCATAACATATTTGAGGGAATGGCCCCTCGATTGTACAGTAACATCGTTCGGATTAAATTGGAATGTGACGGTATTCCTTCTGGAACAGAAAGGAGTGGGATGCCATAGATCCCTAGCCTAGAACTGAATATCTTGGACACAAATGGCATCATTTAATAACAATAGCAGTAACGAATGGGCCAAATTAATCCCCAGGTCATGAGTTACGCCCATGGTGGCTTTGATTCCCTGAGCTCATTAATGAGGTGTTGTGTCTCTCTGAACTCAGGTATTCCCAGGTGCTTCAGGAATAATGTTCCATAGATGGCAGTTTTCAGTATAAAACTTCATGGACGCTCCCAACTAGCTGTTTCTGTCGAAGGGGAAACACCACCACGCGTGTCTCTTCTCAGCAGGTACGTGCTGTTGTCCTGCATCAAAGCCACGAAACTGCAGAGACACCTGGGAGTTTGGCAGTTATTGAACTGACGATCCCCCGCACTAAATACCTGAGCCCAGATACAACCCCTCAAACTAAAAGAAATACCCCGGTGTTTGGGAAAGGCAGACAATTACAAACTCAATGAAGGAAGTGCTTTTTCTGGGGTTTCCTAAGGATTAGAGAATGTGCCATTTTTAAGTGCCCAAAAATGTCATTAGCACAACACACAAGCTTCACCCAAACCGAGATTCCGAGCCACAGAGCTCGCCTTGCTTAAAGAGGAGTGGGAGATTGACACACATTAATCTCAGCCATTCTTGAGTTAAGTAATAATCTCATCCGACTGAGATGGTTTCACCCGGATTGTCTTACAGCGGAGTCACAAGTCACTGTTTGCTGCTCAGATTAGTGAACAGGAGTGTTCCCGCGTGTTGTATGGTTAACCTGTGTGTCCTTGTACTTGTACAGTGTGAACAACTGGAATGTTCCTCTGTGAACATCTGGCTTTGTGGACTAAGCGCCTCTTTCAGGTCATAGTGGCATCCGTTTTTCATCACTTACTTCGTAACACAGACGGAAAGCTTTGCCGAGTCATCCACCTGCCCACATACCTTTAGCTGCCTGATCTCAGGTCAGAGGAGATGGAAGAGGGAAATCACTCAGAGGTGACTGAGTTCATTCTCACAGGACTCACAGATCGTCCGGAGCTGCAGGTCCCTCTTTTTGGGGTGTTCCTACTGATTTATATTGTCACTATTGTGGGAAATGGGGGGATGATCTTTTTAATCAAGACTGACCCCCGACTCCACACCCCCATGTACTTTTTCCTCAGTAATTTGTCTTTCTGTGATCTTTGCTATTCCACTGCGATTGCCCCTAAAATGCTGCAGATTTTCTTAGCCAAGAAGAAAAGCATTTCTCGCACTGCCTGTGCTGTGCAATTTTTTTTATGGTACTTTTTTATAGATGTTGAGTGTTTCTTGCTGGCTGGGATGGCATATGACCGTTATGTGGCCATCTCCAACCCACTGCTCTATACGGTCACTATGTCCACACGGCTTTGTAACCTGCTAGTGGCTGGGGTGTATGGGGTGGCATTGGTGGATGCAACGACAGGCATGTATTACACATTCCGGCTGTCATTCTGGCACTCCAACGTCATCAATCATTTCTACTGTGACCAGCCCCCACTGCTGGCACTGTCCTGCTCTGACACCCGCATCACTGAGATTTTGATGTTTGCCTCCGCGAGCTACACTGTATCGATCAGCGTTGTGATCATTCTACTCTCCTATGTCTGTATCATCTCCACCATCCTGCGGATCCGCTCTGGCGAGGGCTTGCGCAAAACCTTCTCCACCTGCGCTTCCCACTTGACTGCAGTGGGCATGTTTTATAGCACCATCCTCTTTACGTATTTCCGACCCACCTCCAGCTACTCCATGGACACTGACAAAATATTCTCAGTATTCTACACGCTGGTGATCCCTATGTTGAATCCCTTTGTCTATAGCCTGAGGAACACAGAGGTGAAGGGTGCCCTGAGGAAAGCGATGTATAAATTTATGACCCATTCTTGAGTCTTTTTAACTCAGTCCAAACTTTTCATACACGTGGGTTGGTTCTATGATGTAGTGTGATGTGTGTGATTTTTATAGCTGAACCAAAGGGTGTTTTCACAACCTCCTGAAGCTCTGTGTTGTGGTTGTAGAGATTGTCACTTGGTTTGTGTCCATATGCAAGGAGGAGTGGCAGACCAAAATATGTAAGAGCAAGAGTAACGTTCCCAAGAGGGACCACAGTGTGGGTGACTGTGACAGTCTGCACTGAACTGAATAGACAATAGCATGGAAAGAGTGAGTTTTCTCCAAAAAATCAGTTAAAAAGAAAATTTAATCATACAGACACCAGATAATTGACAAAATGTCAGAAAGGCCTCTTCCAATAAAATGAAAAATAAAATAAAGTGGCAGCTTAGCCGTACCCTAAGTTACACCACTTTATGCAGATATTATTCAATTTGACTTAAAAGAGATTCCCCCCACGCCGTGCAAATGGGAGGGTTGCATGACAGAAGCTGTGCAAATTCAATCACCTGAGAGCATCAGTGTAGACCAGCCCTCATGACAATCCATGATGGAACAGTCTTTGTGGGATAGGAAGTTCAGACTTTGATGGGCTAGACAGAAGGAGAGAGAAGCAGGAAGTGAAATTTGATCATCCACGTCAGAGGTGAGCATCCTTATAACGGGGGAAAAGCATTAAAGAGAGAGGATATTCCCCACCATTGACTAAGTTTGGCTGCTTTAAATCCTCACCTATCCTCTGCATATGTATGCCATGGTTTCGGGACAAAGCTATCATAGAATGTGTAACATGTGTATGAATCATTTCAGGTCAACCAAAGCTGCATCACTTTTAATTATACATTAGTATTCCAGAAGAAATTCACCCATTTCCAGAATCACTTGCCTCGGAGTCATTGTACCTCATGTTCACAATCTAAAGAATTGATTTCAAGGCCCTTTCTATATCTTAGAACGAAAGGGTTAAGGGAGGAAACACTCAGAACTCCTAGACTGGGTGATCTTAGCTACTATAGACAACATTACTGAATTGATAAGGTGTTCCCATATTTGTTGATTCTTACAGAAAAGTAGATGCTTCACTCCCGAAGTTCCATGTAATTCCATGCACTGTAAATTCAACATTTTTAAATGACCATACGTTTTTGCTACTACTGTTTTATTTTCCACATTCAGAATGAAAAATTAATATATTTCCTTCAGAGTGAAGGAATTGTATGAGAAAGCAAAAACAAAAACAAAACAAAAAAACCCACTTCTGGTATGTGTAGTAAGATGAGGGCCTAAAACATAAGACTATCTAGCACAGGCCTGGTTTGAGGTCTGAGGACTAGTTAACAATGGGAAAAAACATGGCTAACATGGAACAGAGCTAAGCTGTGAACCAGAGCCTGGCCCCAGCTCACAGAACTTGGCATGAACAGGGCTGAGAGCACGTAACACTAATTGGTGCTAGGTACCTACTGCAGAACAATAATTGGTGCTGGTCATAAGTAGAAAGCACATGGAATCACTAGCTCATTTAAAAAGACCTTGGTACCCACTCCCCACAGATACAGACTCAGGTTCCAGAAGGGGTCTAAAATGACTGATGAATAGAGATGATCTAATCATACCACGAGGTACAGGGTGATGGGTGGTATCTAAGTAGCATCAGAGGGTGGTAATCTGACAACTTCAGAGGGTAGCAATCTGATACATCAGCAATAAGGTGTGACTTGTTTTACCTGTAGATAACGTGGTCTCTTCGGGGGAGGAGGGGACAGCCTTTGTATGACATAGCGGCACTGGGACCTCTGACCAATTGAGTCATTCCATTGTGGCAAATATTGTCTGTAGTGGTTCTGTACAGTCTACTGACAACTATGACTGTAATTTGCTCTACAATAAACCAGGCTTGTCGCCTTTGAATCTTATCTGGTTTGTCGTCTTTGGGGGCTCTCTTGGGGTCTGCTGTGGAGACTAAGTGCACAAGTCCACACTGCCCACATCACTTGGAACACACACAAGTAGCCTTCTGTTTATAATAGTAAAAGAAGCCAAAGACCAGTGAGGACACCTGGGCTACGTCTACACTGGCCCCTTTTCTGGAAGGGGCATGTAAATTTCACTAGTCGTCGTAGGGAAATCCGCGGGGGATTTAAATATCCCCCGCGGCATTTAAATAAAAATGTCCGCCGCTTTTTTCCTGCTTTTAAAAAAGCCGGAAAAGAGCATCTAGACTGGCCCCGATCCTCCGGAAAAAGTGCCCTTTTCCGGAGGCTCTTATTCTTACTTTGAAGCGTCGGACATTTTTATTTAAATGCCGCGGGGGATATTTAAATCCCCCGTGGACTTCCCTATGACGACTAGTGAAATTTACATGCCCCTTCCGGAAAAGGGGCCAGTGTAGACGTAGCCCTGGGGAATAAACCTTAACCAGCCCTCCCTGAAGAACTAGAGTACGTACAAACTGAAATTGTCTCTTCTCGTTCCAACTATTTGGAAGCAGTATATATCAAAGTATTCACTAATTCAGTGCCCATATGGAAAAATAGAAAAAAATGGATCTTAAATTCTTTCTGCCCATGAGTGGAGAAGGCTGGTACTCCAAAGGTCCCCTTCCTCCTTTTCTCCCTGCTCGTGGCATCAACACCATCTAAAACAGGGGATGGAAACCTTGTCAAACAAAAAGCCAAAATACATCAAAATTCAGACCAAGAGGTCAACGAAGAGCCGTATAAGAATGCCCATTTGCATGACTGAAAATATACAACTTAATATTATTGATTGTTAACATAATTAATTAGAGCATAACTGCAACATTGTACTCGCTGACTTTATTTAATGGGACTTCTGCTGCTGTATCTTCTTGCACATTTCTTTGAAGTTTACATTATAACTCGTCAAATCAAAGGCCATGTGTGCATTCAAGCTGTCTTCTGTCAATCTTATGGCAGGGTGGCTTCAGGCGTCCGGGCTGGGGCAGGAGATTGGGTGTATGATGGACTCATGGCACAAAGTTGTTATGTGTGAAGGTGCAGAAGTGTTATGGCAGGGAACTGGGGACGAGGGAGGTCAGGGGCCCCGGGCAAGAGGTTCAGGTGTATGATGGACTCAGGGTTGGTGTGTGCAGTGAGGCAGGAGTGTTATGATGCTACAGTCATATGGAGGTGAGCCTCAATTGGGGGCTTGTTGGCCAGGCTTTGTTTAAATTAAATGTCCAACACAAAAGGTTTCAACATTGTCTTGATTTATGGTAGGAACAGGGAACCTTTTTTGGTTTGGTGCCCTCTGACCCTAGAAAAGTCAGTCGGGGACCACACAAGTAAGAATCTAAAACAACCCCTCCAAAAAAAAAACCCCCACTCCTCAATGATGTGCCCACCAACTGTATCACCTCACTCCCCTGGAGCTCCAGACCCATAGCGGGGGGTGGGGCAGGGAGGACTGAGGTTCAAAGTCTCGGCCCAGATTTACTCTTCTAGGGTTCTGGGGTTAGTGGATATTGTGGGCCCGCCCTAAGCTCTGGGATGGGGCCAAAAATGAGAAGTTCAGTGAGTAGGGCCGAGCTGCCAGTGAATGGGATGGGGTTGGAGTGCAGGATCTAGGTGGGAGAAGGTGGGGTGCAGAAGGGAGTGAAGGTGCAGCGTGTGGCCAGGGTGCAGGCTGCCTGTCCCGGGGGTGCCTGGCTGAGAGGAGGAATTGTGGCCAGGGAGCAGATGGGGGTTTGTGTGTCTGGCCAGATGGCTACAGGTAGGGAGGATTTGGAAGGGAGCTTGGGACAGAGGGGATTTTGGCCAGGGAATTGGAGGTGTCTGGGCAGGGGGTAGGCGATTTAGCCCAGGACGCCGGGGGCAGGAGGTGTCTGGTCAGCAGGCTGAGGTTAGGGTGGGATTTTGGCCTGGGGTTTCTGGCCAGGATAGTGGGGACATGGGTGTCACGTTACTGGATTTTAAGGGGAGCAGTCAGATCACTGCTGCACCCATGAGGGGTGGGGAGGTCTGCCCCAAAAGTTGGTACAAAGGGGGCAATGCGAGGTGTCAAATGAAAGCTTGTCTTATCCTGATTCTATATATGCTAGTCATGTAATTGTATAATGTTTGTGTGTGAAGTTATAAGCATGTACTCTGAGTGGATACTGAATGTTTCTGCTGGGGTGTCAGATGGGTTTTGCTCGTGAGGCTTCTGGCTGGCCAGTCAGGCAGCAGAAGAGCTCTGTGGGGCTGGTTTGTGGCCTATTTGGGAAGCGCTGCCAGTCAGGGGGCTGAAAGGAGCCTGACTTTGGGCAATTCTCCCTGAACGGACGCCCTCAGCGGTGCCCAGACCTGGCCCGGTCCATCTCAATGGGGAATTTTGATCAAGGAGTGTTGGGCCAAGTGGATGGGGGCAGACTATTTGGCCATAGTGTGAGTGAGGGGGTGACGGGGTCTGGATATGAGTGGGTGGGGGCCACTTATTGGTTTTTGCACCACATGGCAGGCACTGTGTAACACGCTTCCCACTGCTCGCATCCCCCAGAAGCCTCCTGTGAAGTGTTCCCCACAAGATCCCCCGGCCTCCAGCTCCTCCACACTCCAGTCTGGGCAGGGTGGCCAGTAAGGCGTCAGCAGTAGTGCCGGTTCTCTGCTCTAGAGGGAGCAAGGGAACGGCTGAGTTGGGCCTCCCTAGAGAGCCATAGGATGCCGACCCCCGATCTGAAGGCAATGAAGAGGCACATTGTTCTTTGGGAGAATTCTGGCTGAAAGGCACCAGCCTGCAAGGCTGGAAAAGCAGGTGGTGAGACAAATCTTTGTTTTGAATTCATTTAGGCTCTTCAGCGAGGTGTTACTGATGTTTTACCTTTCTATTCTTTGTAACCAATTCTGATCTCTGAGTCTTATTATTGGTAATCACTGAAAATCGTTCTCTCTGCAGTCAAAAATGGGATGGATTGTTTCATAAATGACGCCACTGTGTTTATAGTTAGGAACCTCCACTTCAGCAGTAGATTTGCACCTGTTATTTTCTGTCAATAACATGACAGACTTTATATGAGCTGGTGTTGTCCAGGAGGGTGCTGGACAATACAAGGACTGTGACGTACTGGGGATTTTGTCTACTCTTGTAGCCACTCTGGTTTTGAAATTCACGGGTTGCTTTCTTGTGCTGTGTGTGAGGCCTACTGTCCTGTGCTGCTCTGCAGTGATGCTGTGTGTGTGTGCCTCAGTTTCCCTGGGCACTGAAGCACTGCCTGAGAAGGGTACGGTTGGGTGTAACTCACTTTTCAGCATCACTAGGCCTTGAGACCTGGAAGTTAGTGCTCTGGGTGGTTGTATTGAATGTCAGCGCGTGATACCCCTGTACCTGAACCTGCCAGAGGTAGAGCCCAGATCCATAGCTGGGAGTTACTTTCATAGCCCAGATTTCCTCCTGCAAGCTGATAGCAGACATGTTAGCAGAGAAGAAAACCATTTCTACCTCTGTCTGCGCGACTCCGCTCTGGTTTCTCTGTACGTTAGTGGTGGTGCAGTGACTGCTGTGTCTCTTCCCTTTAAGAGTCAGTGTAGAGAGAGGGAGAAGGGGTCTCCAGATATCCGGTCCTTCCTTTTATACTCCTGTCCCCCCTTTCAGACACTTTACCAGCTGGTTAGGGGGAAACAGAATGTCTATGAGAAAAAATCTTTAAGGCTCCTTTTTCCTCATATTTTTGAGCTTCCTTATTTCCCTTCCTCCTCGATGATGCTATTTATTATTTCCATGTAGAACTTACCATTGGTTTCAGACAGACCTGTCTGATAACAACATTTTATAACGTGGGTTAATAATAACATGCAGTGTCCTCTTCTCACCTCGCATACTGTATTCCTACACATGAGGATACCAACAAACCAATTCTAGTTTTCAGATGCTACATTGACAGGTGTATTTATAAAAGATTTCACAGAAAAAAAAACACAAAAGAATTCACACAAAGAAACCAAGTCCCTGCACAGGCTACATCTTCAGAAATACAAGACAAAACCAGATTAGCCATTGAAATATATGACCCCTAAAATGTGAGAGAACCACTGCCTGTGTAGGACACCACACGTTTTAACCACATATATAACCTTCGTTAGGCAGAACACTCATAACATATTTGTGGGAATGGCCTCTCGATTGTACAGTAACATTGTTCGGATTACATTGGAATGTGACAGTATTCCTTCTGGAACAGAAAGCAGTGGGATGCCATAGATCCCTAGCCTAGTACCCAATATCTTGGACACAAACGGAATCATGTAATAACAATAGCAGTAAAGAATGGGCCAAATTAATCCCCAGGACATGAGTTACCCCAATGGTGGCTTTGATTCCCTGAGCTCATTAATGAGATGTTCGGTCTTTCTGAGCTCAGGTATACCCAGGTGCTTCAGGACTAATGCTCCATAGATCGCAGATCTCAGTATAAAACTTCATGGACGCTCCCAAATGGCTGTTACTGTCGAAGAGGAAACACCACCACGTATGTCTCTTCTCAGCAGGTACGTGCTGTTGTCCTGCATCAAAGCCACACCACCACAGAGACACCGGGTTGATTGGCAGATATTGAACTGACGATCCTCCTCACTAAATACCTGAGCCCAGATACAACCCCTAAAACTAAAGGAAAAACCCCCATGTCTGGGGTTTCCTAAGGATTAGAGAATGTGCCATTTTTAAGTGCCAAAAAATGTCATTAGCACAACACACAAGCTTCACCCAAACAGAGATTCTGAGCCACAGAGCTCCCCTTGCTTAAAGAGGAGTGGGAGATTGACACACATTAATCTCATCCCTTCTTGAGCTAAGTAATAATCTCATCCGACTTAGATGGTTTCACCCGGATTCTCTTACCGCAGAGTCACAAGTCACTGTTTGCTGCTCAGATTAGTGAACAGGAGTGTTCCCACGTGTTGTATGGTTAACCTGTGTGTCCTTGCACTTGTACAGTGCGAACAACTGGAATGATCCTCTGTGAACATCTGGATTTGTGGACTAAGAACCTCTTTCAGGTCATAGTGGCATCCGTTTTTCATCACTTACTTGGTTACACAGAGGGACAGCTTTGCAGAGCCATCCACCTGCCCACATACCTTTAGCTGCCCGATCTCAGGTCATAGGAGATGGAAGAGGGAAATCACTCAGAGGTGACTGAGTTCATTCTCACAGGACTCACAGATCGTCCGGAGCTGCAGGTCCCTCTTTTCGGGGTGTTCCTACTGATTTATATTGTCACCGTGGTGGGAAATGGGGGGATGATCTTTTTAATCAAGACTGACTCCCAACTCCACACCCCCATGTACTTTTTCCTCGGTTATTTGTCTTTCTGTGATCTTTGCTATTCCACTGCGATTGCCCCTAAAATGCTGCAGAATTTCTTAGCCAAGAGGAAAAGCATTTCTTACACCGCCTGTGCTGTGCAAATGTATTTATGTTATGTTTTTCAAGATGTTGAGTGTTTCTTGCTGGCTGTGATGGCGTATGACCGTTATGTGGCCATCTCCAACCCACTGCTGTATACGGTCACTATGTCCAGGAGGCTTTGTAACCTGCTGGTGGCTGGGGTGTATGGGGTGGCATTGGCAGATGCAACGACAGGCACGTATTACACATTCCGGCTGTCATTCTGCCACTCCAACGTCATTAATCATTTCTACTGTGACCAGCCCCCACTGCTGGCGCTGTCCTGCTCTGACACCCGCATCAGTGAGATTTTGATGTTTGCCTCCATGTGCTACACTGTAGTGACCAGTGTTGTGATCATTCTCCTCTCCTATGTCTGTGTCATCTCCACCGTCGTGCGGATCCACTCTGTCAAGGGTTTGCGCAAAGCCTTTTCCACCTGCGCTTCCCACTTGACTGCAGTGGGCATGTTTCATGGCACCCTCCTCTTTATGTATTTACGTCCCACCTCCAGCTATTCCATGGACACAGACAAAATAACCTCAGTATTCTACACGCTGGTGATCCCCATGTTAAATCCCTTCGTCTACAGCCTGAGGAACACAGAGGTGAAGGGCGCCCTGAGGAAAGTCAGGAATAAATTTCAGACCCATTCTTGAATCTTTTAAACTCAGTCCAATCTTTTCATGCACATGGGTTGGTTCTATGATGTAGTTGCAAGTTTGATGTGTGTGATTTTTATAGCTGAACCAAAGGGTGTTTTCACAGCCTCCTGAGGCTCTGTGGCTCTTTATGTGCTCTGTGGGGTGATTGTAGATATTGTCACTTGGTTTGTGTCCATATGCAAGGAGGAGCGGCAGCCCAAAATATGTAAGAGCAAGAGTAAGATTCCCAAGAGAGACCACAGTGTGGGTGACTGTGACAGTCTGCTCTGAACTGAATAGACAATAGCATGGAAAGAGTGAGTTTTCTCCAAAAAAATCAGTTAAGAAGAAAGTTCAATCATACAGACAGCAGATAACTGGCAAAATGTCAGAAAGGCCTCTTCCAACAAAATGAAAAATAAAATAAAGTGGCGGCTTAGCCGTACCCTAAGTTACAGCACTATATACAGATATTATTCAATTTGACTTAAATCAGATTCCCCCCCACGCCGTGCGAATGGAAGAGTTTCATAACAGAAACTGTGCAAATTCATTCATCCGAGAGCATCAATGTAGACCAGCCCTGATGACAATCCATGATGAAACAGTCTTTGTGGGATGGGAAGTTCAGACTTTGATGGGCTAGACAGAAGGAGACAGAGGTGAGCATCCTCATAACGGGGAAAAAACATTCAAGAGAGAGGATACCACCATTGACTAAGTTTGCTTGCTTTAAATCCTCACCTATCCTCTGCATATGTATGCCATGATTTCGGGACAAAGCTATCATAGGATGTGTAACATGTGTATGAATCATTTCAGGTCAACTAAAGCTGCATTGCTTTTAGTTATACATAAGTATTTCAGCAGAAATTCACCCATTTCCAGAATCACTTGCCTCGGGATCATTGTACCTCATGTTCACAATCTAAAGAATTGATTTCAAGGCCCTTTCTATATTTTAGAACCAAAGGGCTAAGGAAGTAGACACTCAGAACTCCTAGACTAGGTGATCTTAGCTACTATAGACAACATTACTGAATTGATAAGGTGTTCCCATATTTGTTGATTCTCAGAGTAAAGTAGATACTCCAAAGGTCCCCTTCCTCATTTTCTCCCTGCTCATGGCATCAACGCCATCTAAAGCAGGGGTTGGCAATCTTTTCAAACCAAAAGCCAAGCTACATCAAAATTCAGAGCAAGAAGTCAACAAAGAGCCATATAAGAATGCCCATTTGCATGACTGAAAATATACAACTTAATATTATTGATTGTTAACATAATTAATTAGAGCATAACTGCAACATTGTACTCACTGACTTTATTTAATGGGATTTCTGCTGCTGTATCTTTTTGCCATTTCTTTGAAGTTTACATCATAACTGGTCAAATCCAACACCATGTGTGCATTCAGGTTGTCTTTTTTCAATCTTATAGCAGGGGGCTTCAGGAGTCCTGGTTGGGGTAGGAGATTGGGTGTATGATGGACTCATGGCACCAAGTTGGCATGTGTGAAGGTGCAGAAGTTTTATGACAGGGAACTGGGGATGAAGGAGGTCAGGAGCCCCGGGCAGGGGGTTCAGGTTTATGATGGACTTAGGGTTGCTGTGTGCAGTGGGGCAGGAGTGTTATGATGCTAAGTCATATGGACGTGAGCCTCAATTGGGGGCTTGTTGGCCAGGCTTTATTTAAATAAAATGTCCAACACAAAAGGTTTCAACATTGTCTTGATTTATGGTAGGAAAAGGGAACTTTTGGTTCGGGGGCCTCTGACCTTAGAAAAGTCAGACGGGGAGCACACAAGTGAGAATCAAAAGCAACCCTCCAAAAAAAAACCCAGTCCTCAATGACATGCCCACCAACTGTTATACCTCACTCCACTGGAGCTCCAGATCTATAGCGGAGGGTGGGGCAGGAAGGACTAAGGTTCAAAGTCTCAGTCCAGATTTACTCTTCTGGGGTTCTGGGGTTAGTGGATATTGTGGGCCCGCCCTAAGCTCTGGGATGGGGCCAAAATGAGAAGTTCAGTGAGTAGGGCTGAGCTGCCAGTGAATGGGATGGGGTTGGAGTGCAGGATCTAGGTGGGAGAAGGTGGGGTGCAGGAGGGAGTGAAGGTGCAGCGTGTGGCGAGGGTGCAGGCTGCCTGTCCCGGGGATGCCAGTCTGGGAGGGGGAATTGTGTCCAGGGAGCAGATGGGGGATTGTGTTTCTGGCCAGAGGGCTACAGGTAGGGAGGATTTGGAAGGGAGTTTGGGACAGAGGGGATTTTGGCCAGGGAGTTGGAGGTGTCCGTGCAGGGGACATAGAGCAGAGGGATTTTGCCCAGGGGGCCAGTGGCTGGAGGTGACTGGTCAGCACGCTGGGGTTAGGGTGGGATTTTGGCCAGGAGTCTCTGGCCAGGGTAGTAGGGAAATGGGTGTCACGTTCCTGGATTTTAAGGGGAGCAGTCAGATCACTGCTGCACCCAAGAGGGGCTGGGAGTGTTTGCCCCAAAAGTTGGTACAAAGGGGGCAATGAGAGGTTTCAAATGAAAGCTTGTCTTATCCTGATTCTATATATGCTAGTCATGTAATTGTATAATGTTTGTGTGCGAAGCTATAAGCATGTCCTCTGTGTGGATACTGAATGTTTCTCTGTATGTGGTTGAGCAATGGGCAAGGAAGCTCGGCCTATAGACATGCTAATGAGACCTCTATAGGTCATGGACACACCTCAAGAATGGTGACCGATACTTAAGGGCTCCCAGCAGGGAACACAGGGATAGGCCACGGGACAAGTGACCTCCTGCAGCTAAGAAGAGACTGGAAAGGAGGTATAAAGATGCCATGTGGCATGCTCAATTTTGGTCTTCAGATTCACTCTTAATCCCAGATGCTGCTTCGCAAGGAACTATGAGCCAGAAATAACTGTGGACCCATCCTGACATAAGATGTGCACCAAGGACTTTTAAGCCAGCAGCTATAACAGCTCCGCTGCAAGCCTGCATCGAGAACTGACAGATTCGATGCATGTAACGTATGATACCTTATCAACCTCACTCTCGCACTTTTCTTTCTGTTAGTAATAAACATTTAGATTTTAGATTCCAAAGGGTTGGCTCAGCGTGATCTTGTGGGTAAGATCCAGAAGGTAAATTGACCTGGGACCTGTGGCTGCTTTCTTGGAACCGGACAGAACTTGTTCGGGGTAAGTGAGATTGGGTTCTAAAACCCCTCACCAGGCTGCCTGGAGCACGAATACTGCTGGGGTGTCAGATGGGTTTTGATCGTGAGGCTTCTGGTTGGCCAGTCAGGCAGCAGAAGAGCTCTGTGGGGCTGGTTTGTGGCCTATTTGGGAAGGGCTGCCAGTCAGGGGGCTGAAAGGAGCCTGACTTTGAGCAATTCACCCAGAGCGTACGCCGTCAGCGGTGCCGAGACCTGGCCCGGTCCATCTCAATGGGGAATTTCGACCAGGGAGTGTTGGGCCAAGTGGATGGGGGCAGACTATCTGGCCATAGAATGAGTGAGGGGGTGATGGGGTCTGGACATGAGTGGGTGGGAGCCACTTATTAGTTTTTGCACCACATGGCAGGCACCGTGTAACACGCCTCTTGCTGCTCGCATCCCCCAGAAGCCTCCTGTGAAGTGTTTCCTGGAGGACAAAAAAGGGCAGTGGAAATGAAGCCATTTTGGGCTCCTGTCCTGCATGCGGAGGGAAGGAAACAGCTCTCGCACTGAGACATTTTTTTCCCTGCTTGTTCCCCACGTGCTCAGTCTGGTGGGGCGTCTTGGGGCTTCCTGCTTCTCTTGCTCCCCACAAACTCCCCCCGCCTTCAGCTCCTCCAAGAAGACAGTGCTCACGCTCCAGTGTCGGTAGGGTGAGCTAGGAAGGCGTCAGCAACAGTGCCGGCTCCCTGCTCTGGGGGGAGCAAGGGAACAGCTGAGTTGGGCCTCCCTAGAGAGCCATAGGATGCCGACCCCCGATCTGAAGGCAATGGAGAGACACATTGTTCTTGGGGAGGATTCTGACTGAAAGGAACCAGCCTCCAAGGCTGGAAAATTGGGTGGTGAGACAAATCTTTGTTTTGAATTCATTTAGGCTCTTCAGTAAAGTGTTACTGACGTTTTACCTTTCTATTCTTTGTAACCAATTCTGATCTTTAAGTCTTATTATTGGTAATCACTGCAAATCTTTCTCTCTGCCGTCAATAAACGGGATGGATTGTTTCATAAATGACGCCACTGTATTTTCCTATGAAAATAGTTAGGAAGCTCCAGATATTCGGTCCTTCCTTTTATACTCCTGTCCCCCCTTTCAGACACTTTACCAACTGGTTAGCAAGAAACAAAATGTCTATGAGAAAAAATCTTTAAGGCTCTTTTTTCCTCATATTTTTGAACTTCCTTTATTTCCCTTCCTCCTCGATGATGCTATTTATTGTTTCGATACAGAATTTGCTATTGGTTTCAGACAGACCTCTTTGATAACAACAATTTGTAACGTGGGTTAAAAATAGCATGCAGTGTCCTCTTCTCACCTCACGTACTGTATTGCTACACATGATTTATCAGGAGGATACCAACAAACCAATTCTAGTTTTCAGATGCTACATTGACAGGTGTATTTATAAAAGATCTTACAGAAAAAAAAATAAACCACAAAGAATTCACACGAAGAAACCAAGTCCCTCCACAGGCTACATCCTCAGAAATACAAGACAAAACCAGATTAGCCATTTAAATATATGACCCGTAAAATGTGAGAGAACCACTGCCTGTGTAGCACACCACACATTTTTAACCACATATATAACCTTCTTTAGGCAGCACGATCATAACAAATTTGTGGGAATGGCCCCTCGATTGCACAGTAACATCGTTCGGATTACATTGGAATGTGACAGTATTCCTTCTGGAACAGAAAGCAGTGGGATGCCATAGATCCCTAGCTTGGTACTCAATATCTTGAACACAAATGGCATCATTTAATAACAAAGGCAGTAAAGAATGGGCCAAATTAATCCCCAGGTCATGAGTTACCCCCATGGTGGCTTTGATTCCCTGAGCTCATTAATGAGGTGTTGTGTCTCTCTGAGCTCAGGTATTCCCAGGTGCTTCAGGACTAATGTTCCATAGATCGCAGATCTCAGTATAAAACTTCATGGACGCACCCAACTGGCTGTTTCTGTCGAAGGGGAAACACCACCATGTGTGTCTCTTCTCAGCAGGTACGTGCTGTTGTCCTGCATCAAAGACACACCACCACAGATACACCACGGAGATTGGCAGGTATTGAACTGATGATCCTCCACACTAAATATCTGAGCCCAGATACAACCCCTCATACTAAAGGAAAAACCCTGGTGTTTGGGAAATACAGGCAATTACAAACTCAATGAAGGAAGTGCTTTTTCTGGGTTTTCCTAAGGATTAGAGAATGTGCCTTTTTTAAGTGCCAAAAATGTCATTAGCACAACACACAAGCTTCAACCAAACCAACATTCTGAGCTGCAGAGCTCCCCTTGCTTAAAGAGGAGTGGGAGACTGACACACATTAATCTCAGCCCTTCTTGAGCTCAGTAATAATCTCATCCGACTGAGATGGTTTCACCCGGATTCTCTTACCGCAGAGTCGCAAGTCACTGTTTGCTCCTCAGATTAGTGAACAGGAGTGTTCCCGCGTATTGTATGGTTAACCTGGGTGTCCTTGCACTTGTACAGTGCGGAAAACTGGAATGATCCTCTGTGAACATCTGGCTTTGTGGACTAAGCACCTCTTTCAGGCCATAGTGGCATCCATTTTTCATCACTTACTTCGTTACACAGAGGGACAGCTTTGCAGAGCCATCCACCTGCCCACATACCTTTAGCAGCCTGGTCTCAGCTCAGAGGAGATGGAAGAGGGAAATCACTCAGAGGTGACTGAGTTCATTCTCTCAGGACTGACAGACCGTCCAGAGCTGCAGGTCCCTCTTTTTGGGGTGTTCCTATTGATTTATATCATCACCATGGTGGGAAATGGGGGGATGACCTTATTAATCAAGACTGACCCCCGACTCCACACCCCTATGTACTTTTTCCTCAGTTACTTGTCTTTCTGTGATCTTTGCTATTCCTCAGTGATTGCTCCTAAAATACTGCAGAATTTCTTAGCCAAGAGGAAAAGCATTTCTCGCACTGCCTGTGCTATGCAATTGTATTTTTGTTACCTTTTTATAGATGTTGAGTGTTTCTTGCTGGCTGTGATGGCGTATGACCGTTATGTGGCCATCTCTAACCCACTGCTCTATACAGTCACTATGTCCAGGCGGCTTTGTAACCTGCTGGTGGCTGGGGTGTATGGGGTGGCATTGGCGGATGCAACGACAGGAACGTATTATACATTTCGGCTGTCATACTGCCGCTCCAACGTCATCAATCATTTCTTCTGTGACACCCCTCCGCTGCTGGTGCTCTCCTGCTCTGACACCCGCATCACTGAGATAGTGCTGTTTGCCTCGATGTGCTACACTGTAGTGATCAGTGTTGTGATCATTCTTCTTTCCTATATCTGTGTCATCTCCACCGTCGTGCGGATCCACTCTGTCAAGGGTTTGCGCAAAGCCATTTCCACCTGCGCTTCCCACTTGACTGCAGTGGGCATGTTTCATGGCATCCTTCTCTTTATGTATTTCCGACCCACCTCCAGCTACTCCATGGACAGTGACAAAATAACCTCAGTATTCTACACGCTGGTGATCCCCATGTTGAACCCCCTCGTCTACAGCCTGAGGAACACAGAGGTGAAGGGCGCCCTGAGGAAAGCCATGAATAAATTTCGGACCCATTCTTGAATCTTTTTAACCCAGTCCAAACTTTTCATGCACTTGGGTTGGTTCTATGATGTAGTGGCAAGTGTGATGTGTGTGATTTTTATAGCTGAACCAAAGGGTGTTTTCACAGCCTCCTGAGGCTCTGTGGCTCTTTATGTGCTCTGTGGGGTGATTGTAGATATTGTCACTTGGTTTGTGTCCACATGCAAGGAGGAGCGGCAGCCCAAAATATCAGAGGGGTAGCCGTGTTAGTCTGAATCTGCAAAAGCGACGAGGAGTCCTGTGGCACCTTATAGACTAACTGAAGTGTAGGAGCATAAGCTTTCGTGGGCAAAGACCCACTTCGTCAGATGCAGGTAGTGGAAATTTCCAGAGGCAGGAATAAATATGCAGGCCAGGATCAGGCTGGAGATGACGAAGTGGATCCAATCAATTGATTGGATCCACCTCATCATCTCCAGCCTGATCCTGGCCTGCATATTTATTCCTGCCTGTGGAAATTTCCACTACCTGCATCTGACGAAGTGGGTCTTTGCCCACGAAAGCTTATGCTCCTACACTTCAGTTAGTCTATAAGGTGCCACAGGACTCCTCGTCGCTTAGACCAAAATATGTAAGAGCAAGAATAATATTCCCAAGAGAGACCACAGTGTGGGTGACTGTGACAGTCTGCACTTAACTGAATAGACAATAGCGTGGAAAGAATGAGTTTTCTCCAAAAAATAAGTTAAAAAGAAAGTTCAATCATAGACACCAGATAATTGGCAAAATGTCAGAAAGGCCTCTTCCAACAAAATGAAAAAAAATAAAAAAAAGTGGCAGCTTAGCCGTACCCTAAGTTACACCACTGTATACAGATATTATTCAATTTGACTTAAAACAGATTCCCCCCACGCCGTGCGAATGGGAGAGTTGCATAACAGAAGCTGTGCAAATTCAATCACCTGAGAACATCAATGTAGACCAGCCCTGATGACAATCCATGATGGAACAGTCTTTGTGGGATGGGAAGTTCAGACTTTGATGGGCTAGACAGAAGCAGACAGAAGCAGGAAGTGAAAGTTGATCACCCATGTCAGAGCTGAGCTTCCTCTTAATGGGGAAAAAGCATTAAAGAGAGAGGATACTCCCCACCATTGACTAAGTTTGGCTGCTTTAAATCCTCACCTATCCTCTGCGTATGTCTGCCATGGTTTCGGGACAAAGCTATCATAGAATGTGTAACATGTGTATGAATCATTTCAGGTCAACCAAAGCTGCATCGCTTTTAATTATACATTAGTATTCCAGAAGAAATCCACCCATTTCCAGAATCACTTGCCTCGGGGTCATTGTACCTCATGTTCACAATCTAACGAACTGATTTCAAGGCCCTTTCTATATCTTAGAACGAAAGGGCTAAGGGAGGAGACACTCAGAACTCCTAGACTGGGTGATCTTAGCTACTATAGACAACATTACTGAATTGATAAGTTGTTCCCATATTTGTTGATTCTTATAGTAAAGTAGATACTTCACTCCCGAACTTCCATGTAATTCTATGCACTGTAAATTCAACATTTTTAAATTACCATATGTTTTTGCTACTACCGTTTTATTTTCCACATTCAGAATGAAAAATTAAAATATTTCCTTCTGCAGGAATTGTGTGAAACAGCAAAAACAAAAGCAAAACAAAAAACCCACTTCTGTTATGTGTAGTAAGATGAGGGCCTAAACCATACGACCACGCAGCACAGGACTCGTTTGAGGCCTGAGGACTAGTTAACAATGGGCAAAACATGGCTAACAAATAGCAGAGATAAGCTGTGAGCAAGAGGCAGGACCTAGCTCACAGAACTTGGCATGAACAGGGCTGAGAGCACGTAACACTAATTGGTGCTAGGTACCTACTGCAAAACAATAATTGGTACTGGTCATAAGTGGAAAGCACGTGGTAACACTATCTTATTTAAAAAGACCTTGGTACCCACTCCCCACAGATACAGACTCAGGTTCCAGAAAGGGTCTAAAATGACTGATGAATAGAGATGATCTAATCATACCACGAGGGACTAGGTGATGGGTGGTATCTAAGTAGCATCAGAGGGTGGTAACCTGACAACATCAGAGTGTAGCAACCTGATACATCAGCAGTAAGGTGTGACTAGTTTTACCTGTAGATAATGTGGTGTCTTCAGGGGCGGGGGGTGGGGAAGACAGTCTTTGAATGACATAGCGGCACTGGGCAATGAGTCACTCCATTGTGGCAAATATTGTCTGTAGTGGTTCTGTACAGTCTACTGACAACTATGCTCTACAATAAACCTGGCTTGTCGCCTTTGAATCTTATCTGGTTTGTCGTCCTTGGGGGCTCTCTTGGGGTCTGCTGTGGAGACTAAGTGAACAAGTCCACACCGGCCACATCACTTAGAACACACACAAGTAGCCTTCTGTTTATAATAGTAAATGAAGCCAAAGACCTGTGAGAATACCTTGGGAATAAACCTTAACCAGCTCCTCCCTGAAGAACTAGAGTACGTACAAACTGAAATTGTCTCTTCTCGTTCCAACTGTTTGGAAGCAGAATATATCAAAGTATTCACTAATTCAGTGCCCATATGGAAAAACAGCAAAAAATTAATCTTAAATTCTTTCTGCCCATTAGTGGAGTCCCCTTCTTCCTTTTCTCCCTGCTCATGGCATCAACACCATCTAAAGAAGGGGTTAGCAACCATGTCAAACCAAAAGCCAAAATACATCAAAATTCAGAGCAAGAGGTTAACAAAGAGCCGTATAAGAATGCCCATTTGCATAACTGAAAATATACAACTTAATATTATTGATTGTTAACATAATTAATTAGAGCATAACTGCAACATTGTACTCACTGACTTTATTTAATGGGACTTCTGCTGCTGTATCTTTTTGCACATTTCTTTGATGTTTACATCATGACTCGTCAAATCAAACACCATGTGTGCATTCAAGCTGTCGTCTGTTAATCTTATGGCAGTGGGCTTCAGAAGTCCGGGCTGGGGTATGATGGATTCATGGCACAAAGTTGGCCTTTGTGAAGGTGCAGAAGTGTTATGGCAGGGAACTGAGGATGACGGAGGTCTGGGGTACCGGGCAGGGGGTTCAGTTGTATGATGGCCTCAGGGTTGGTGCGTGCAGTGGAGCAGGAGTGTTATGATGCTACAGTCTTATGGAGGCAAGCTTCAATTGGGGGCTTGTTGGCCAGGCTATATTTAAAGAAAATGTCCAACACAAGGTTTGAATGTCCAACACAAGGTCTTGATTTATGGTAGGAACGGGGAACCTTTTTTGATCCGGGGGCCTCACTCCCCTGCAGCTCTAGACCCATAGCAGGGGGTGAGGCAGGGAGGACTGAGGTTCAAAGTCTCGGTCCAGATTTACTCTTCTGGGGTTCTGGGGTTAGTGGATATTGTGGGCCAGCCCTAAGTTCTGGGATGGGGCCAAAAATGAGAAGTTCAGTGCGTGGGGCAGGGCTGCCAGTGAATGGGATGGGGTTGGAGTGCAGGATCTAGGTGGGAGAAGGTGGGGTGTAGGAGGGAGTGAAGGTGCAGCGTGTGGCCAGGGTGCAGGCTGCCTGTCCCGGGGGTGCCTGGTTGGGAGGGGGAATTGTGGCCAGGGAGCAGATGGGGGATTGTGTGTCTGGCCAGAGGGCTACAGGTAGGGAGGATTTGGATGGGAGCTTGGGGCAGAGGGGATTTTGGCCAGGGAGTTGGAGGTGTCCGTGCAGGGGACATAGAGCAGAGGGATTTTGCCCATGGGGCCGATGGCTGGAGGTGTCTGGTCAGCAGGCTGTGGTTAGGGTGGGATTTTGGCCAGGGGTCTCTGGCCAGGGTAGTGGGGACATGGGTGTCACGTTACTGGATTTTAAGGGGAGCAGTCAGATCACTGCTGCACCCATGAGGGGTTGGGAGTGTTTGCCCCAAAAGTTGGTACAAAGGGGGCAATGCGAGGTTTCAAATGAAAGCTTGCCTTATCCTGATTCTATATATGCTAGTCATGTAATTGTATAATCTTTGTAGGTGAAGTTATAAGCATGTACTCTGTGTGGATACTGAATGTTTCTCTGTATGTGGTTGAGCAATGGGCAAGGAAGCTTGGTTTATAGACGTACTAATGAGACCTCTATACGCCAAGAACACACCTCCAGAATGGTGACCGATACCTAAGGGCTCCCAGCAGGGAACACAGGGATAGGCCTCGGGGCAGGTGACCTCCTGCAGCCAAGAAGAGACTGGGAAGGAGGTATAAAGATGCCATGTGGCATGCTCCATTTTGGTCTTCAGATTCGCTCTTAATCCCAGACGCTGTTTCGCAAGGAACTACGAGGCAGAAAGAACTGTGGACCCATCCTGACATAAGATGTGCACCAAGGACTTTTACGCCAGCAGATATAACATCTCCACTGCGAGGCTGCATCAAGAAGTGGAAAATTTGATGCATGTAACGTATGATACTTTATCAACCTTACTCTCACGCTTTTCTTTCTGTTAGTAATAAACCTTTAGATTTTAGATTCGAAAGGACTGGCTCAGCGTGATTTTGTGGGCAAGATCCAGGAGGAAAATTGACCTGGGACCTGTGGCTCCTTTCTTTGAACTGGACAGAACTTGTTCGGGGTAAATGAGATTGGGTTCTAAAACCCATCATATGTGTATGAGGCCCAGGGCCATCTGGAGCACGGATACTGCTGGGGTGCCAGATGGGTTTTGCTCGTGAGGCTTCTGGCTGGCCAGTCAGGCAGCAGAAGTGCTCTGTGGGGCTGGTTTGTGGCCTATTTGGGAAGGGCTGCCAGTCAGGAGGCAGAAAGGCCTTAGGGTGAGTGAGGAAGTGACGGGGTCTGGACATGAGTGGGTGGGGACTACTTATTGGTTTTTGCACCACATAGCAGGCACCGTGTAACACGCCTCCCATTGCTCACATCCCCCAGAAGCCTCTTTCAGGCCATAAGCTTTCAGGCCAGAAGCCTCCTGTGAAGTGTTCCCCACAAGTTCCCCCAGCCTCCAGCTCCTCCATGCTCCAGTGTGGGTAGGGTGGGCCAGGAAGGCCTCAGCAACAGTGCCGGCTCCCGGCTCCGGGGGGAGCAAGGAAACGGCTGAGTTGGGCCTCCCTAGAGAGCCATAGGATGCCGACCCCTGATCTGATGACAATGAAGAGGCACATTGTTCTTGGGGAGGATTCTGGCTGAAAGGCACTAGCCTTTAAGGCTGGAAAAGCAGGTGGTGAGACAAATATTTGTTTTGAATTCATTTAGGCTCTTCAGTGAGGTGTTACTGACATTTTACCTTTCAATTCTTTGTAACCAATTCTGATCTTTAAGTCTCATTATTGGTAACCACTGCAAATCTTTCTCTCCGCAGTCAATAAACGTGATGGATTGTTTCATAAATGACACCACTGTGTTTTACTATCAAAATCGTTAGGAACCTCCACTTCTGCAGAAGATTTGCAGCTGTCATTTTCTGTGTGAGGCCTACTGTTCTGTGCTACTCTGCAGTGACGCTGTGTGTGTGTGCCTCAGTTTCCCTGGGCACTGAAGCACTGCATGAGAGGGGTATGGTTGGGTGTAACTAACCGTTCAGTGTCACTAGGCCTTGTGACCTGGAGGTTAGTGCTCTGGGTGGTTGTATTGAATGTCAGCATGTGATACCCCTGTACCTGAACTTGCCAGAGGTAGAGCCCAGACCCTTAGCTGGGAGTTATTTTCATAGCCCAGATTTCCTCTAGCAAGCTGATAGCAGACATGTTAGCAGAGAAGAAAACCATTTCTACCTCTGTCTGCGTGACTCCACTCTGGTCTTTCTGTACATTAGTGGTGGTGCAGTGACTGCTGTGTCTCTTCCCTTTAAGAGTCAGTGAAGAAAGAGGGAGAAGGGGTCTTCAGATATCCAGAGAAACCAAGTCCCTCCACAGGCTACATCTTCAGAAATCCAAGACAAAACCAGATTAGTCATTGAAATATATGACCCCTGTCGTACCTCGGTGTTTTCGTACCTCGGTACCTTTGGTCGTCTGGACTGTCAGTGTCAGCGTCGTCTGGTCAGGGTTGTCCTGGCTCGCTCCTGACAGGACCTCTACTCCATTGTTAAACTTTTGGCTGCGTGCGTAACTATCGGTACTCCCTTTATCTAGAGTTTTAGACCCCGTGCACTTGGGTCAACACAAGAGATCTCTGAGAGGCCCCGGAAACAACAGATGCAGGCAAGGTTTGAAATCAATCGAGCAGGTTTATTGTCAAATGCGAAGCTCTACCAGCTGGTAACAGAGATCAGTACAATGTTACACCACTGGGCACTATGGCCCGCGTTGACAAGGTACCAACACCGGGCAGGCCTATTGCCATATAACAGATATTAACAGCAGTTAGTCAAAGTGAAGCTACTGTGCACTCTGTGAGTTTAGGCAATGACACCTGCCGTTCAGGCACCTAGTGCGCCCCCCCCAAGGTCGGCCGGAGAGCACCCTCTGCGGTGTCCTTTTATAGACAGGTATAAACAACTTACATCATTTCTTTACGTACCAGGTTACCACCCTACGGAAGGGGGGCTTACTTACTATCCTTCATGCTGTCAATTCCGACCCAGTCCTGAGCCTAGGTCGGTATGTGCATTAGTTTTTAGGGAGTTTTTGTACCAAGACATTTCTTATTAAGATGTTCCATTACTCCCCTTTAGCTCACAGTCTGTACCCAGTACCTCCCTGTGTCCTTCCATGCTCGACCTAACTTACACAATCACACAATTATCAATAGGGCCTCTTTCTTGGCTCCTGTTACTGAACCAAAGTCTTGCTCACTAGATTGCAGGCCTGTTGCTGTTTTCATGTTACAGGCTTCTATTTAGGCCTCCTGACTCCATGTTACTGACCCTCAACTTACTACATTCCCCCAATTTTTGTCCTTTTATGGGGAGGATGTTTACCCATCATCTCGGAAAAGCATAATGTATGAACTGAAGGTGACCCAGTGGGCTAAACACTGTCATGTGGACACCTTTGTTGTACCGTTCATACACTCATGCCCCATCTGTCCCTTAGTCTGCACATTCCCTCGTACGACTGATGGACAGATTTTATTTTCCAATTCTGTTAGGTCCCTTATGGTGGGCCTGGGAATGTTAGACCCGGGACCGTACTGAGGAATGAAAGTTTTTTGATTGAGTTTTAACAGGCTTTTCAAATAATTAATATGGAAATGGTGTATCTTTTTATAGCATATTTAGGCATATTTGCACAGTGTGTATATGTATAAATGGCATAACCTTATAATCATTTGTAACTTGGTATTGTGATTTGGCTCGTGTGGTACTGCTGATAGCCATACACTTCAAATAGGGCATATATAATTACCATTTGTACTATTATTAATAGTAGACTGAGTGTTTTTTAGTGATTTTAAATACTGGGATAGACATTGTTAGAGTGTGTCCCACAAGATTATATATATAAGAAGCAAAACAGAAATTTGGAGTAGTGACATTATAAATGAGGCCTTTTACGGGGTCTCTAAACTTACAACCCCTAAAATGTGAGAGAACCACTGCCTGTGTAGCACACCACAGATTTTTAACCACATAAATAACCTTCTTTAGGCAGCACAATCATAACAAATTTGTGGGAATGGCCCCTCGATTGCACAGTAACATCGTTCAGTGGGATGCCAAAAATCCCTAGCCTAGAACTCAATATCTTGGACACAAATGGCATCATTTAATAACAATAGCAGTAAAGAATGGGCCAGATTAATCCCAGGTCATGAGTTACCCCCATGGTGGCTTTGATTCCCTGAGCTCATTAATGAGGTGTTGGGTCTTTCTGAGCTCGGGTATTCCCAGTTGCTTCAGGAATAATATTCCATAGATAGCAGATCTCAGTATAAAACATCCTGAATGCACCAAACTGGCAGTTTCTGTCAATGGAAAAACATCACTACGTCTGTGTCTTCTCAGCAGGTACGTGCTGTTGTCCTACATCACAGCCACACACCCATAGAGAAACCATGATGATCCACAGCTATTGTATTGAAGATCCTCAACACTAAATACCTGAGCCCAGATCCAACCCCTCCAACTGAAGGAAAAACCTCTGCATTTGGAAAAACAGGCAATTAAAAGAGTCACTGAAGGAAGTGCTTTCTCTGGGCTTTCCTAAGGACTAAAGAACATGACATTTTTAGGTGCCAAAAAGTGTCATGAGTACAACACGCAAGCTTTATCCCAAGCTGAGATGCTGAGCCACAGATCTCCCCTTGCCTAAAGAGAGCAGAGAGATTGACACACATTAATCTCAGCCCTTCTTGATCTAAGCATTAATCTCATCCAACTGAGATCGTTTCACCTGATTCTCCTACAGTGGAGGCACAACTCACTGTTTGCTGCTCGGATTAGTGAAGAGGAGTGTCTGTGTGTGCAGTATGGTTAACCTGCGTGTCATTGTATTTCTATAGTGTGTGCATTGTATGGAACAACTGGAATGACCACATGAGAACATCTGGCTCTGTGGACCAAGCCTTTCTTTCAGATCATACTGGTACCCATTTTTCATCACTTACTTCAGTAGAGAGAAGAGACTTTTCTATAGAGCCATCCACCTACCCACATCCCTGTAGCTGCCTGCTCTCAACTCAGAGGAGATGGAAGAGGGAAATCACTCAGAAGTGACCGAGTTCATTCTCTCCGGACTGACAGATCGTCCGGAGTTGCAGGTCCCCTTGTTTGTGTTGTTCCTACTGATTTTTGTTATCACCCTGGTGGGGAACGGGGGGATGATCTTGTTAATCAAGACCGACCCAAGACTCCACTCCCCTATGTACTTTTTCCTTGGGAATTTGTCTTTCTGTGATCTCTGCTATTCCTTGACAATTGCCCCCCAAATGCTGCAGAATTTCTTAGCGGAGAGGAAAAGCATTTCGTACACTGCCTGTGCCGTGCAAATGTATTTCTTCATCGCTTTTTCAGATCTTGAATGTCTCTTGCTGGCTGTGATGGCGTATGACCGTTATGTGGCCATCTGTAACCCACTGCTCTATACGGTCACCATGTCCAGCCGGCTTTGTAACCTGCTGGTGGCTGGGGTGTATGGGGTGGCATTGGCGGATGCAACGACAGGCACGTATTATATATTCCAGCTGTCATTCTGCCACTCCAACGTCATCAATCATTTCTTCTGTGACAGTCCCCCACTGCTGGCTCTGTCCTGCTCTGACACCCACATCCTTGAGATTTTGATATTTGCCTGTGCATGCTATACTGTAGTGACAAGCATTGTGACCATTGTCCTCTCTTATGTCTGTATCATCTTCACAATCCTGAGGATCCGCTCTGCTAAGGGCCGGAGAAAAGCCTTCTCCACCTGCACTTCCCACTTGACTACAGTGGGCATGTTTCATGGTACCCTCCTCTTTATGTACCTCCGACCCACCTCCAGCTACTCCATAGACACTGACAAAATAGCTTCTGTGTTTTATACACTGGTGATTCCCATGTTGAACCCTCTCATCTACAGCCTGAGGAACAGGGAGGTGAAGGGCGCCCTGAGGAAAGCCATGAATAAACTCCTGACCCATTCTTGAATCCTTTTATCTCAGTCCAAACTTTTTGTGGCACTGGAGTTGGCTTTATGATGTAGTTGCAAGTATGAAGTATGTGATGTTTATAGCTGTACCAAAGGGCGTTTTCACACTCTCCTGATACTCTGCGACTCTGTATGTGCTCTGTGGGGTGGTTGTAGAGATTGTTACTTGGTTTCTGTCCATATGCAAGGAGGAGAAAGGTGATTTGCATGGCAATGAGCTTTATTGTAAGCTAAGGGCACAGCAAAACATGTAAGAGCAGGAGTAACATTCCCAAGAGATGGCACAGTATGGGTGCCTGCTGTGTGGCAGTTTTCACTGAAATGAATAGTCAATAGTATGGAAACAGTGAGTTTGCTCCACAACAGCTGTTAAAAAGCAAGTTCAGTCACCCAGGCACCAGATAATTATGCCACAGTAGTGGGTTCGCTACGAGTTCTTTCTTTCTCCCAGACTCATAGGATCGTAGAACTGGAAGAGGTCATCTAGCCCAGGTAACTGCCCAGCACCAAGCATTAACTCGACTTTCCCGAACAGGTGTTCATTGAACATGCTCTTACAGATCTCCAATGATGGAGATTCCACAACTGTGAGACAGGTGTGTCGTCTAACCTGCCCCCGTAACGAAAATTCCACAACTTCCCCAGTGTTTAGTTATCATGATGATGTTTTCCCTAATGTCTGACCTAAACCTACCTTAACCCTAACCCTAACCCCTAACCATAACCCACTTAACCCATTGCCTTTTGTTATACCACTAACGTTTTTCCCTATTCTTTGTAACACCGTTGACATGTTTGAAATTTCTCATCATGTCCCCTCCAAACCTTCTGTAGGGAGTAATTCCAGACACACTGGGTGCAGGTGAAAACAAGCTGAGGATTTATTGTACACCACCGCTGGTGGAGTACCACCCAGGGGTTAACCTGGTTAGCACTAGTTAAATCAAAACATACATTAGATTATATAGGCAACAGATAGATGGAGTGAAAGTGATTTGATAGGTCTAGTGGTGGAAACATGATGAGCACATAAGCCAATGAACTACAAAGGTTACACAGCATCTCTGCACATCACCAGTTAAACATCTTATCAATAATACTAGTAATTATTTCTAACAAACAAAATAAGCTAACATAAACAAAAGCATGTCGGACGGAAATATGATGCGTCTACTGTGGGGGGTGATATTGCCTTGGGTTGGCGCAGAATAAGGCGGACAGTGAAAAATCCTGCACTGTTTCTCTGATACCAGTCTTATCAGAGTGAGGCACTTTTGGAATGTGGTTGCCAGGGATACCAGGGTCATGGTAGGTGCCCGTGCTGTTAATTCCCAGGCCTCAGATTTAAGATTTGAGTTCTCAGTTCTCAGCAAGATACCATGGGCTGCCTCAATTTACCCCTACATACAAAGTAAACCCAATACTTCCAGTCTTTCCTCGTAGGTCATGTTTCGCAGACCTTTAATCAATTTTGTTACCCTTTGTTGAACTTTGCCAATTTTTCCATAGGTTTCCACAATGTACCAGTTCAGTCATGATCAGCATGGAGTAGAGTGAAAGCATTGCTTCTTCTATCTTGCTTACAGCACTCCGACTAACACATCCAAGAATGGAAGATTTTTGCTTTCTTTGTTTTTTGCATCAGTGTTACAGTGTTGACTCAATATACTCTGTGAGCCACTATGACCCCTAGATTCCTTTCTGCACTGCTCCTTCCTAAACAGTAATTTTCCTTTTTGTGTGTGTTCCTTCCCAGGGAAGTACTTTCCATTTGTCCTTCTTGAATTTCATCCTATTTCCCTATGATCATTTCGACAGTTTGTGGACACTTGTAACTTCTCCCAGCTGGGTGTCATCTGCATCCTTTATCGGACCAGTCTCTGTAGCACTGATGACAATATTAATCAGAACCGGACTCAGAACTGACCCCTCATTTTGAGACATTTCTGGACACTGCCCTTTTTTTTGTCCTGGATTTTTCTCAGCGACCAGCACTGCCAATACTGTAAGTCTATGTAAGTTATACCACTTCATGCAGATATAACTCAGTTTGACTTACAACAGACTCCACCCTGCTGTGTTAATGGGAAGGTTGTGTACCAGAAGTCGTACAAATTCAATCACTTGATACCATCAGTGTAGACCAGCCTCAATAAGAATCCGTGATGGAACACAGGGTACGTCTACACTACAACGTTAATTCGAACTAACTTAGTTCGAATTAGTTAATTCGAACTAAGCTAATTCGAACTAACGGATCTAGACTAAAAAACTAGTTCGAATTAGCGTTTTGCTAATTCGAACTAGCATGTCCACATTAAGTGGACCCTGAACTGGGCTTAAGGATGGCCGGAAGCAGAGCCGGCTGGGCATCAGAGGAGGACTTAGAGCGTGGAGATGCTGTCTCAGGCTAGCCGAGGGCTGTGCTTAAAGGGTCCCGACCCCCACCCCGGACAGACAGTTCTCAGGGGTGTCCCGCTTGCAAAGCAGTCCTGGCTTGGAGTGCCCGGAGTACCCACACTGGGCACATCACAGCACTCGGCCATCAGACCGACTGCACTTGCCGCAGGCTGCCATCTGGGGAGAGGGGGCAATCGGGGGGCTGCAGGAGAGCTTCCACCCCAAAAGCCCGCAGAGCCAGCCCAGTCCTCCCCATCGGGGGCGTGTACCCCATTCCTCCCTCACCTCCTTCCACTTACCCTTCCCTAGCCCCTTTTCTTGATGTACAAAATAAAGGACAATTGTGTTCAAAAAGGGAATCTGTCTTTATTGAACAAAACTGGGGGAGAGTGGGAAAAGGAGGTGGGAGAGGGGAAGAGAGAGGCTGGGAGAGGGGAGGGCAACTAAAATGATCAGGGGTTGGGAACAGGTCCCATATGAAGAGAGGCTAAAGAGACTGGGACTCCTCAGCTTAGAAAAGAGGAGACGGAGGGGGGACAGGATAGAGGTCTCTAAAAGCAGGAGTTGGGTGGAGAGGGTGCATACAGAAAAGTTCTTCATTAGTTCCCATAAAGAAGGACTAGAGGACACCAAAGGAAAGGAATGGGTAGCAGGCTTCAAACTAGTAACAGAAAGTTGTTCTTCACAAAGCACAGAGTCAACCTGTGGAACTCCTTGCTGCAGGAGGCTGTGAAGGCTAGAACTAGAACAGAGTTTAAAGGGAAGTGAGATCAAGTCATGGAGGTTGGGTCCATGGAGTAGTCTTAGCCAGGGGTAGGAGTGGTGTCCCTGCCCAAAGTTTGTGGAAGGCTGGAGAGGGATGGCACGAGACAAATGGCTTGGTCACTGTCTTCAGTCCATCCCCTCCAGGGTCCCTAGGGTTGGCCGCTGTCGGCAGACAGGCTACTGGGCTAGATGGACCTTTGGTCTGACCCAGGACGGCCATTGTAAGCTCAGGGCTCAAGGTCGGGGGTCTTAGTGGACCCCCTTGATTTTCATGCACTCCTGCTCCTGGGTGGCCAGGTTGGAAGCTCTCCTGCCCTAGACAGCCACTTTTCTGTGCCTAGTGCGGAGATCGTGGACGAGGTCCACGATGTCCGCACTAGCCCAGGCGGGTGCCCGCCTCTTGCGGTCCCGGGCAAGCTCCCGGGAGCCGCCAGCCTGGTCCCGGGAAGAGGGGGAGGGCTGGGGGGCATCGGGTGGGTGGCTCGATCCGTGCCAGGTGCAGGGTCTGCTGGCTGGGTGCTGGCAGGCTTGCACCTGGCACGGGCACCGTAGCCAGCCCGTGCCCCTTTAAGGGGTCCGGGGCCGGGAGGGGGGCAGACGAGTTTCCCTGGTGTTGGCCAGAGTGGCCACCAGGGAAAGCTGGGGAGGGCTAGCCTCCCACTAGTTCGAATTAAGGGTCTACACAGCCCTTAATTCAAACTAGTAAGTTCGAACTAGGCTTAATCCTCGTGGAATGAGGATTACCTAGTTCGAACTAAGCGCTCCATTAGTTCGAATTAAATTCGAACTAACGGAGCGCTAGTGTAGCGCCTATGAAAGTTAGTTCGAACTAACTTTGTAGTGTAGACATATCCACATAGTCCAAGGGAAGGGAAGTACAGCCATTGATGGGTAAGTGCTCTCCCATTGACTAAGCATGTCTTCAACATGCTGGTTAATAAATATTGCTATGTTTATTCTAGTAGTCTCCATTTAGCCAGTGATGTTGATATGGCCTCAGTCTCCCCTTTTGGGCCTCAGTCTCCCCATTGTTAATAAAACACAGGGGCTGTGTCTACACTGCACCCCTTTTCCGGAAAAGGGATGCAGATTAGACAAGTCGGAATTGCAAATGCAGTGGGGATTTACATTTTCCCCGCTCCATTTGCATGAACATGGCTGCCGCTTTTTTCCGGCTCGGGGCTTTGCTGGAAAAAAGTGCCAGTCTAGACAGGGATCTTTCGGAAAATTAGCCTTTTCCAAAAGGTCCCTTATTCCTCTTAAAATCAGAAATAAGGACCTTTCGGAAAAGGCTTTATTTTCCGAAAGATCCCCGTCTAGACTGGCGATTTTTTCGGGCAAAGCCCCGAGCAGGAAAAAAGTGGCAGCCATGTTTATACAAATGAAGCAGGGGATATTTAAATCCCCCGCTTCATTTGCAATTCCGACTTGTCTCATCTACATCCCTTTTCCGGAAAAGGGGTGCAGTGTAGACACAGCCAGCAAGAATAAAAGGTCCAAAAAAAGAAGTATGATTCTATAGACTGGTTACTAGGGGAACCCATCTAGACAATATCAGAGGGGTGGTCTGAATCTGCGTAAACAACGAGAAGTTCTGTGGCACCTTAGAGACTACGGGTATGTCTACACTACAGTGCTAATTTGAATTACACAGATTTGAATTACACGAAATGTACACCGATTTTCCATTGATTCCTGATTTTTAGTACGACTTTCTGAGAATACACAACCTTGAACCATACTCTCTAATTACAGGTAGAGCAACTCAATTACCAAATCAAGGCTGGGTGGATTTCTAAGTGGTATCTAATCCACCATGACTATTGGCCTGTTTCCCTGCTCATGGTTGGAAATGTGCTCAGGTTCAAAGCCATTGAAGACCTGGTCCTTTGGCTCCAATGGAGCTGTCCTGATTTACACCAGCTGGGGATCTGGCCAGTGACTCCAATAGAGAGACCTCCATGTACACAGGCAGGGGACCTGGTCTAATGGTCAGTGTCCATGTGATGGTTACACCACTGAGTATGTCTGTCCACATCCACCAGACTTAGCACAGTGCGGACAAGCCCTGAGCATCCCCACAGGGCACATGCTGAGCAATTTAGAAAATCTAAGGAGGCCCTGTCAGCCTGAGTGACATCAGTACACCACACTCACTTTTTTCCTACCTCAACAAGGCTGCTGGGCAGGGCCAAGTGGCTGCCGCTGGGAAAATTTCCATGTGAGAGGTTAGGCAAGCAGAGCTCAGCTGTATTTCAGTAACTGCCAAACCCTGGGAAGTGAAGGAAGAGAATTGCTATGTGCAGTGCAATGGAGCGGCCCGTGTTGTAAGTAGCTAATTTCACAAAATTAGATCCAGGAAGGATCCTGTACAGGACAGATCCCAGCACTGAAGAGAGCAGGAATTGAATTTTCTCCTCTTCCGAGTGCTATCAGCTTTCTATCAACTTTTCAAACTCACCTCCTCCCTAAACGATGGCTGTGGGAGTCCAGGAGTGGGTCCACACAGCAATCTTATTTCAGAATAATGGCCGTTATTCCCAAATAACTAAGCGAGGGTCTAGATAGCAATAGTGTTATTTCAAAATAATTTCAAAATAGCAGGAGGATTACTCCAACTTCTGTACACCACATTCTATGAAGAACAACACCTATTCTGAAAGAGTTCTTTCGGAATGTTGGCTATGTAGACACTCCATTTCCGCTATTTCGAAATAGCCCCTTACCAGGGCCATTCTAAGTTATTCCCGAAGAGTGCCTCCTAGGGCTCTACATCAAAATAGCATGTGTACACTAAGAAAGCCTTCCTCAGGCTTATTCTGAGGCTTCCCTGCAGTGTAGACATGCTATTTTGAAATAAGCTCTTTCAGAATAACTATTCCTGAATAGCTTATTCCGAAAAAAAATGTGCGATGTAGACGTAGCCTGGTGATGTTCCATGGTAGTAAGAGGGGAGGCCATCATGCTGCATAGGGCATGCAGTGTAGCCTTGGAACCTGGCCCAAGCCAGAAAATGGGGTGGGACATACTACCACAAGGACCTCTCTGATATTTCTGAGTTGAACAACAAACTTAGGCCTCCACAAAGAACAAAACACATTTTCCATTTTTGTTCAGATTTACTTAGCACCCTCCTTGAATGGAAAGGAATGGGATGCCATAGATCCCTGACCTCGTACTCCATAACTCTGACAAGAATTTCACCATTTAATAACACAGGAGGAAAGAGTTGGCCAAATTAATCCCCAGGGTATGAGTTACCCTAGTGCTGGGTTTGATTCCCTGAGCTCATTAATGAGGTGTTGGGTCTCTCTGAGCTCAGGTATTCCCAGGTGCTTCAGGAATAATGTTCTGTAGATCACAGATCTCAGTATAAAACTTTCTGAAAGCTCCCAACTGGCAATTCTGTTGATGGGGCAAATACCACCACGTCCGTCTCTTCTCAGTAGGTATGTGCTGTTTTCCTGAATTACAGTAAAACACTGGCAGAGACACCAGATTGATCCGCAGCTATTGAACTGAAGATCCTCCGCACTAAATACCTGAGCCCAGATCCAACCCCTCAAACTAAAGGAAAAACCTCTGTGTTTGGGAAATACAAGCAATTATAAAGTCACTGAAGGAAGTGCTTTCTCTGGGCTTTCCTACAGACTAAAGAACATGCCATTTTTAACCATCAAAAAGTGTCATTAGCACAACACAAGCATCACCCAAAGGATGATTCCGAGCCACAGAACCCCCCTAAGAAATAATCTTGTCCGACTGAGATGGTTTCACCTTGATTCTCTTACCGCAGAGTCACAAGTCACTGTTTGCTTCTCAGATTAGAGAACAGCAGTGTTCCTGTGTGTGGTGTGGTTAACCGGTGTGTCCTTGGATTTGTAAAGAGTGGGCACTGTATGGAACAACTGGAATTATCAGCTATGAACATCTGGCTTTGTGGACTAAGCCTTTCTTTCAGCTCATAGTGGCATCCATTTTTCATCACTTACTTCGTTACACAGAAGGGACATGTTTAGAGAGCCATCCACCTGACCCCATCCCTGTAGCTACCTGATCTCAGATCAGAGGACATGGAAGAGGGAAATCATTCAGTGGTCACTGAATTTATTCTCTCGGGACTCACAGATCGTCCAGAGCTGCAGGTTCCTCTCTTTGGGTTGGTCCTACTGATTTATATTGTCACCGTGGTGGGAAATGGGGGGATGATCTTTTTAATCAAGACTGACCCCCGACTCCACACCCCCATGTACCTTTTCCTCAGTCATTTGTCTTTCTGTGATCTTTGCTATTCCACTGCGATTGCCCCTAAAATGCTGCAGAATTTCTTAGCCGAGAGGAAAAGCATTTCTCGCACTGCCTGCACTGTGCAATTTTATTTATGTTACGCTTTGCAAGATGTTGAGTGTTTCTTGCTGGCTGTGATGGCGTATGACCGTTATGTGGCCATCTGTAACCCGCTGCTCTATACGGTCACCATGTCCAGGCGGCTTTGTAACCTGCTGGTGACTGGGGTGTGTGGGGTGGCATTGGCAGATGCAACGACAGGCACGTATTATACATTCCAGCTGTCATTCTGCCGCTCCAACATCATCAATCATTTCTGCTGTGACATGCCCCCACTGCTGGCGCTCTCCTGCTCTGATACCCGCATCAATGAGATACTGCTGTTTGCCTCCTTGTGCTACACTGTTGTGATCAGCGTTGTGATCATCCTCCTCTCCTATCTCCTTATCATCTGCACCATCCTACAGATCCGCTCTGCCAAGGGCTTGCGCAAAGCCTTCTCCACCTGCGCTTCTCACTTGACTGCAGTGGGCATGTTTTATGGCACCATCCTCTTTATGTATTTCCGACCCACCTCCAGCTATTCCATGGACACTGACAAAATAACCTCAGTATTCTACACACTGGTGATCCCCATGTTGAACCCCCTCGTCTATAGCCTGAGAAACACAGAGGTGACGGGCGCCATGAGGAAAGCAATGAATAAACTCCTCGCCCATTCTTGAATCTTTCTAACTCAATCCAAACTTTTTGAGGCACTGAGGTTGGTTCTATGATGTAGTTGCAAGTGTGATGTGTGTGATTTTTATGGCTGAACCAAAGGGCGTTTTCACACCCTCCGGAGGCTCTGTGGCTGTTTATGTGCACTGTCGGGTGGTTGTAGAAATTGTTCCTTGGTTGTGTCCGTACGCAGGGTGGAGAACTATGATTTCCATCACAAAGAGCTTTATAGATTCGGGCAGAGAAAAATATGTAAGAACAAGAGTAACATTCCCGAGAGAGCACAGTGTGGGTGTCTGTGACAGTCTGCACTGAACTGAATAGACAATAGCTCGGAAACAGTGAGTTTTCTCCAAAAATCAGTTAAAAAGAAAGTTCAGTCATTCAGACACTAGATAAATATGCCACGATAGCAGCTTCACTACAAGTTCTTGCTCTCTCCTACATTCGTAGAATCATTGAACTAGAAGAGGTCATCTAATCCTGCTCCGTGCATTCATGGTAAAAACAAGCACTAACTTGACCTTTCCCAGCATGTGTTCATCTCACCTGCTCTTACAGATCTCCAGTAATGGAGATCCTACAACATCCCTATGCCATTTATTCGAGTGGTTAGCTACTGTGACGTTGGTGAAGGTTTTCCTAATGGCCAACCTAAACATCCCTAGCTACAATTTAAGCCCTTTATTTCAACGTCTACTTCTCCCAGCTGAGCGTCACCTGCAACTTTTATCACGGCACTCTCTATGCCGGTTTCAATAGCACTGATGCCGATATGAAACAGAACTGGGCTCAGAAATGATCCCTCACTGTGAGACATTTCTGTACAGTGCCCTTTATTCTGTCTTGGATCTTTCTCAATGACCATCAATGCTACTGTTATAAGTCTATCTAAGGGTATGGTTAGACTAAAAGTGTTTTTCTGGGATATTGGAGGTATCCCAAAAAAACCTCTTCCATGTCCAGGGATGCATTTGTTCTTCCTTTTTTTTTTCTGGAAGAACAAATGGTCTCTTTTGAGGCTTAGGGGGGCTTCTGAAAGAGCGGATTTATCCAACACTTGGCCAAATGTCGGAAAAGCCTCTTCCAACAAAATGATAAAAAAGCAGCAGTGTAGCCATATCCTAAGTTACACCACTTCATGTAGATATTACTCAGCTTGATTTACAATAGATTCTACCCCACGCTGTGTTAATGGGAGAGTTGCTTAACAGAAGTTTTGCAAATTAAGTCACCTCACTGTATCAGTGTAGACCAGTCCTGATGAGAATTCATGATGGAATAGTCTTTGAGGGATGCAAAGAATAGACATTGATGGCCTAGACAGAACTAGACAGAAGCAGGAAGTGAAAGTTAATCACCCACCTCACAGGTGAACATCCTCATAATGGGCAAAAAAATTAAAGAGCGAGGACACTCCCCACCATTGACTAATTTGGTTGCTTGAAATCCTCACCTATCCTCTGCATATGTATGCCACAGTTTCGGGAGAAAGCTATAATAGTGTATAAATCATTTCAGGTCAACCAAAGCTGCATCGCTTTTAACTATACATTATTATTTCAGAAGAAATTCACCCGTTTCCAGAATCATTTGCCTCTGGTTCATTGTACCTCATGTTCACAATCTAAAGAATCGATTTCAAGGCCCTTTCTATATCTTAGAACTAAAGGGCTAAGGGAGGACACACTCAGAACTCCTAGACGGGGTGATCTTAGCTTCTATAGACAACATTACTGAATTGATAAGGTGTCCCCATATTTGTTGATTCTCACAATAAAGTAGATACTTTACTCCCAAGCTTCCATGTAATTCCATGCACTGTAAATACATTTTTAATGACCGTATGTTTTTGCAACTATCGTTTTATTTTCCACATTCAGAATGGAAAATTAACATATATCCTTCAGAGTGCAGGAATTGTATGAAACAACAGAAAAAAACCCACCCACTTCTGGTATGCATAGTACGATGAGGGCCTAAAACATAAGACCACGCAGCACAAGCCTGATTTTAGGCCTGAGGCCTAATTAACAATGGGCAAAACATGGCTAATATAGAGCAGAGCTAAGCTGTGAGCAAGAGGCAGGCCCCAGGCTGAACTGGGCTGAGAGCACAAAACACTAATTGGTGTTAGGTACCTACTGCAGAACAATAATTGGTGCTGGTCATAAGTAGAAAGCACATGGTATCACTAGCTCATTAAAAAAGACCTTGGTACCCACTCCCCACTGATACAGACTCAAGTTCAGGAAAGGTTCTAAAATGACAGCATGATGAATAGAGATGATCTAATCAAACCACGAGGTACAGGGTGATGGGTGGCATCTAAGTAGCATCAGAGGGTGGTAACCTGACAAGGTCAGAGGGTGGCAACCCCATCACTCAGCAATGAGGTGTGACTTGTTTTACCTGTAGAGAATGTTGTGTCGGGGGGGAGGGAATGACCTAGGGGTAGTGGGACCTCCCACTGGTTGAGTCATTCCATGGTGGCAAGCACTGTGCAGAGTGGTTCAGTACAGTCTACTGACAGCTATGACTGTACTTTGCTCTACAATAAACCCGGCTTATCACTTCCATCCTTATCTGATTTGTGTTCTTTGGCTCTCTTGGTTTCTGCTGTGGAGACAAAGTGCACAAGTCAACACGGCCCACATCACTTGGAACACACAAAGTAGCCTTCTGTTTATACTCGTAAACGAAGCCAAAGACCTGTGAGGACACCTCGGTAATAAACTCTGACCGGCCCTCCCTGAAGAACTACAGTCTGTACAACCTGAAATTGCCTCTTCTCGTTCCAACTATTTGGAAGCAGCATATTTCAAAGCATTTTCTAATTCAGTGCCCATATAGACAAATATAAAACAATGGATCTTAAATTCTTTCAGACCACAAGTGGAGAAGGCTGGTACTCCAAAGTTCCCCTTCCTCCTTTTCTTCCTGCTCATGGCATCAACACCATCTGAAGCAGAGGTTGGGAACCTTTTCGAACCAAAAGCCAAACTACTTCAAAATTCAGAACAAGAGGTCAACAAAGAGCGGTATAAGAATACCCATGTGCATGACTGAAAATATACAACTTAACATTATCGATAATTGTCATAATGATTACTAATGGCATAACTGAAACATTGTACACATTGACTTTATTTAAGGGTACTTCTGCTGCTGCATCTTTTTGCACTTTTCTTTGAAGTCTACATCATACTGGTCAAATTCAAAGCCATGAATGCATTCAGGCTGTCTTCTGTCAATCTTATGGCAGGTAGCTGCAGAAGTCCAGGTTGGAGAGTTTGAAGAGTTCAGGGCAGGAGATTGGGTGTATGATGGACTCATGGAACAAGGTTGGCATGTGTGAAGGTACAGAAGTCTTAAGGCAGGTGGCTGGGGATGAGGGAGGTCAGCGGTCTTGGGCAGGGGGTTCAGGTGTATGATTGACTCAGGGTTGGTGTGCACAGGAGGGTGAGTGTGTTATGATGCTGCAGTCAAATGGAGGTGAGCCCCAATTGGGCGATTGTTGGACAGGCTTTATTTAAATAAAATGTCCAACACAAAATGTTTCAATCCTGTCTTGATCTATGGCAGGAGCGGGGAATCTTTTTTCGAGTTGGGGGCTACTGACCCCAGAAAAGTCAGTCGGGGACCACACAAGTGAGAAGCAAAAACAACCCTTCCAAAAAAAAACCCCAGTCCTCACTGATGTGCCCACCAACTGAAACACCTCACTCCCCTAGTGCTCCAGACCCATAGCAGGGGGTGGGGCAGGGAGGACTGAGATTCAAGGTCTTGGGCCAGATTTACTCTTCTGGAGTCCTGGGGTTAGTTGATAATGTGGGCCCACGCTATTCTCTGGGGTAGGCTCAAAAATGGGGGGATAAAGGTGTGGGACAGGGCTGCCAGTGAATGGGATGGGGTTGGAGTGCAGGATCTGGGCAGGAGAGGGATGCAGGAGGGGGTGAAGGTGCAAAGTCTAGCCAGGGTGCAGGCTGCCAGGGCAGGGGACATTGGGGGGGGGGGAATTCTGGCCAGGAGGTAACCAGGGGCGGGGGTGTAGACAGGGGGCTAGAGGTAGGGAGGATTTGGAAGGGCGTTTGGGACTCCAGGGGGCAGGAAGCAGGAGGTATCTGGTCAGCAGGCTGCGGGCAGGGTGGGATTTTGGACAGGGGTGTCTGGCCAGGGTAGTAGAGACATGGGGAACTTTGGCTAAGGGGTGTGGATGGGGGCAGACTGTCTGGCCATAGGATGAGTGAGGAGGTGAAAGGGTCTGGACATGAGTGGGTGGGGGGCACTTATTTTTTTTTGCACCACATGGCAGGCACCGTATAACTCTCCTCCCACTGCTCCCCTCCCCCAGAAGCCTCCTGCAAAGTGTTTCCTGGAGGACGAAAACGGGCAGTGCAAATGGAGCCACTTTTGGCTCCGTCTTTCCTGCATGCAGAGGGAAGGAAACCACTCTCGCACTGAGACATTGTTTCCCCTGCTTGTTACCCATATGCTTTGTCTGGTGGGGAGCTTTGGGGCTTCCCGCCCCTGTTCCCCCTCACAAGATATCCCCAACCCACTCCTCCAGGAAGCTGTTGCTTACGCTCCAGTCTGGGCTGGGGCAGGCTAGTAAGGAGGCAACTGCAACGCCAGCTCCCTGTTGTGGGGGGAGCAAGAGAGTGGCTGACCTGGAGGCTCCCTAGGATGCCGACCCCAGATCTGAAGAGGATGGAGAGGCACATTGGGAAGGATTCTGGCTGAAAGGCACCAGGCTGTGAGGCTGGAGAAGCAGGTGGGGAGAGAAATCTTTGCTTTGACTTCATTAGGCTTTTAAGTGAAGTGTTACTGACATTTTGACTTTTAATTCTTTGTAACCAATTCTGATCTTTATGTCACATTATTGGTCATCACTGAAAATCTTTCTGCAGTCAATCAATGGGTTGAATTATTTAAACAACACCACTGTGTTTCACTATCAAAATATTTAGGAACCTCTACTTGAGTACAGGATTTTCACCTGTCATTTTCTGTCAATAACATGACAGACTTTACACAAGCTGGTGCTGTCCAGGAGAGTGCTGGACAATACAAGAACTGTGACATAGTGGGGATTTTGTCTACTCTTGTAGCCACTGTGTTCACTCTGGTTTTGCATTCACCGTTTGCTTTGTTGTACTGTATGTGATGTTTACTGTCCTGTGCTTCTCTGCAGTGACTCAGTGCTGCAGTGCCCAGGGAAACTGAGACAAACACACACAATTTGCATGAAATACCCTTTGGTATTTCTGAGCTGCACAACAAAGTTAGGCGTCCACAAACAACAAAACACATTTTCAATTTTTGTTCAGACTTACTTAGCACCCTTCGTGTACTCAATAACTTTGACACAAATAGCACCATTTAATAACACAGGAGGAAAGACTGGGCCAAATTAATCCCCAGGGCATGAGTTACCCCAGTGGTGGGTTTGATTCCCTGAGCTCATTAATGAGGTATTGGGTCTCTCTGAGGCACAGGTACTTCAGAAACAATGTTCCGTAGATCACAGATCTCAGTATAAAACTTCTTGAATGCTCCCAGCTGGCAATTCTGTTGATGGGTCAAATACCACCACGTCTGTCTCTTCTCAACAGGTACGTGCTGTTTTCCTGCATCACAGCCACACACCTGTAGAGACACCAGGATGATCAGCAGGCATTGAATTGAAGTTCCCTAGCGCTAAATACCTGAGCTCAGATCCAACCTCTCAAACTAAAGGAAAACCTCTGAGGCAATTAAAAACTCACTGAAGGAAGCAGTTTCTCTGGGCTTTCCTATAGACTAAAGAACGTGCCAATTTTAAGTGCCAAAAATTGTCAGGAGCACAACACACAAGCTGCACCCCAAACCAAGATGCCAAGCCACAGAGATCCCTTTGCCTAAAGAGAGCAGAGAGATTGACACACATTAATCTTACCCCTTCTTGAGCTAAGCAATAATCTCGTCCAACTCAGATGGTTTCACCCTGATTCTCCTACAGCAGAGGCACAACTCACTGATTGCTGCTCAGATTAGTGAACAGGAGTGTTCATGTGTGTGGTATGGTTAACTGTGTGTCCTAGTATATGTACAGTGTGCACATTGTATGGAACAACTGGAATGACCAGCTGTGAACATCTGGCTCTATGGACAAGCCCTTCTTTCAGGTCATACTGGTACCCCTATTTCATCACTTACTTCAGTACAGAGGAGGGAAAGGTTTACCGAGCCATCCACCTGCCCACATCCTTATAGCTGCTTGATCTCGGCTCACAGGAGATGGGAGAAGGAAATCACTCAGAGGTGACTGAGTTCATTCTTTCAGGACTGACAGATCGTCTGGAGCTGCAGGTCCCTCTGTTTGTGTTGTTCCTGCTTATTTATGTTGTCACTCTAGTCGGGAACGGGGGGATGATCTTGTTAATTATGACTGAATCCCGACTCCACACCCCCATGTACTTTTTCCTCAGGAATTTGTCTTTCTCTGATCTCTGGTATTCCTCGACAATTGGCCCCAAGATGCTGCAGAATTTCTTAGTGAAGTCAAAAAGCATTTCTCGCACTGCCTGTGCAGTGCAAATGTATTTATGTTTCTTTTTTCAAGATGTTGAGTGTCTCTTGCTGGCTGTGATGGCCTATGACCGTTATGTGGCCATATGTAACCCACTGATCTATACAGTCACCATGTCCAGGCAACTTTGTAACCAGCTAGTGGCTGGGGTATGTGCTGTGGGGTTGGTGGATGCAATGGTACACACATGTCTGACATTTCGGCTGTCGTTCTGTCACTCAAATATCATCAGTCATTTTTTCTGTGATATCCCTCCACTACTGGCGCTCTCCTGCTCTGACATACGCATCAATGAGATTGTGATGTTTTCCTTTGCATGCTTCATTATGGTGAGCAGTGTTGTGACCGTCCTTCTGTCTTATTTCTATATAATTTCCACCATCCTGAGGATCCACTCTGCCAAAGGTCGGCAGAAAGCCTTCTCCACCTGCACTTCCCACTTGTGCGCCGTGGCCATGTTTCATGGCACTCTTCTCTTTATGTATTTACGTCCAACCTCCAGCTATTCCATTGACACTGACAAAATAGCTTCAGTGTTCTACACACTGGTGATCCCCATGTTGAACCCCCTCATCTACAGCCTGAGGAACACGGAAGTGAAGGGCGCCCTGAGGAAAGCCATAAAGAAACTCCTAAGGATTTCTTGAATCTTTTAAACTCAGTCCAAAGATTTCTTAGTACTGGGGTTGGTTTTACGATGTAGGTGCAAGAGGGAAGTGTGTGATTTTTAGAACTGAACCAAAAGTAGTTTTCAATCCCTCCTTATAGGTCTGCGGTTCTTTATGTGCTCTTTGGGGTGGTTGGCATTTTGTTTGTGTCCATGCACAAGGAGAAGAAAGGTGTTTTCCATCGCAATGAGCTTTATTGGGAGTTAAGGGCACAGCAAAACAAGTAAGAGCAAGGGTAACATTCCCAAGAGAGAGCACGATGTGGATGCCTACTCTGTGAGGGTATGTCTACACTACCCCCCTAGTTCGAACTAGGAGGGTAATGTAGGCATACCGCACTTGCAAATGAAGCCCGGGATTTGAATTTCCCGGGCTTCATTTGCATAAGCGGGGAGCCGCCATTTTTAAAACCCCGCTGGTTCGAACTCTGTGCAGCGCGGCTACACGGGGCTCGAACTAGGTAATTCGAACTAGGATTCCTATTCCGAACTACCGGTACACCTTGTTCTACCTAGTTCGAGCCCCGTGTAGCCGCGCTGCACGGGGTTCGAACCAGCGGGGTTTTAAAAATGGTGGCTCCCCGCTTATGCAAATGAAGCCCGGGAAATTCAAATCCCGGGCTTCATTTGCAAGTGCGGTATGCCTACATTACCCTCCTAGTTTGAACTAGCGGGGTAGTGTAGACATACCCGGACAGTCTGCACTGAACCAAATAGATAAACACATGGAAGCGGTGCGTATTCTCAATAATATCAGTTAAAAAGAAAATTCAGTCATACAAACACCAGATAATTATGCCACATTAGGAGGTTCGCTATGAGTTCTTGCTCTCTCCTAGATTCACAGGTACCAAGCACTAACTATACCTCCCCCAACACGTGTTCTTCTCACCTGCTGTTACAAATCTCTCATGATGGAGATTCCACAACATCCTTCAGCTATTTATTCCAGTGCTTAGCTATTGTGTGAATGTTGAATTTTTTTCTAAAGCCGACTTAACCTCTGATGACAGGAGAAGAAGCAATGGGCTTAAAAGTAGTAAGGAAGGTTAAGGAACTTAATGTTTTTTCCCTCTTCTTTTTTTTATCTATTCTCATATGCCCTCTCAGCCATCTCTTCTCCAGACTAAAAGACCTCAGTACTTTCAGTCTTTTCTCATAGGTCATGGTTCATAGACCATTAATCATTTTTGTTACCCTTTGTTGAACTTTTTCAATTTTTTCCACAGCTTTCCCAGAACTGCACAAAATACTGCAGTTCAGTCCTATTCAGCATGGAGTAGAGCGAAAGCATAGGTTTTTGTACTCCTGCTAATACATCCCAGAATAATGTGAGGTTTTGCATCATTTTCTTACTGTTAACTCCTAAACTTTGGCCACTATGACCACTAGATCCCTTTTTTCAGTACTCTTTCCTGGACACTAATTTTGTGTGTATGAGAGTGATTGTTCCTTCCAAAGAGAGTACTTTGCTTTGGTCCTTATTAAACTTCAACCTATTTACCTAGAGTCATTTTGACACTTTGCAAGACCATTTTGAATTCTCATCTCCTCTTCAAGACACTGGCAATTTCTCCCAACTGGGTGTTATCTACAACCTTTATCAGAGGACTCGCTATGCCAGTATCTTAAGCACTGATGACGATATTAAACAGAACAAGACTCAGAACAGATGCCTCACTGTGCGACATATCTAGACAGTTCCCTTTATTCTGTCCTGGATCTTCCTCAGCCACCGTCAATGCTAATGCTGCAAGTCTATCTACGTTACATGACTTCATGTAGATACAACTTAGTTTGACTTACAAGAGAGTCTAACCTATGTTGTGTTAATGGAAGGGTTCCATAACAGAACTAGTACAAATTCAATCACCTGATAGCATCAGCATAGACCAGCCTCGATAAGAATCTGTGATGGAACACAGACTTCGAGGGGAAGTACAGCCATTGATGGACGAGTGCTCTCCCATTCACCAAGCCCGTCTTCAACATGCTGGCTAAATAAATATTGCTTAATTTATCATAGTAGTGTCGATTTCATCAGTGGTGTAGCTCTGTCCCCAGCCTTCCCTGTTAGAACTCTTGCATTGAGTATAAAACATGGAAAGAATCACAACGTAAAAAAAAAAAGATTCTGTAGACTGGTTACTAGGGGAACCCATATATAGAGTGAGACAATCAACTTTATGTCTTTATTCCAATGGCTGTTTAATTAGGTAGAAGAGCTTTGGAAGGAGAGATTGAGAATGTCTCAGAGCAGAATAGCAGATTGCTCCGTGACTTAGAAAACAGGAAACCCAATCACACATCTTTGAAGCAGGAAGTGAATCTTGATCACCCACCTCAGAAGTAAACCTCCTCATATTGGGCAACAAAAATTAAAGTGAGACGACACTCCCACCACCAAGAACTACATTTGGCTGCTTTAAATATTCCCCTCTCTTCTGCATACACACACTGTGGTTTCGGGACAAAGCTATTATAGGACTTGTAATACGTGTATGAATCATTTCAGGTCAACTAAAATTGCATCGCTTTTAACTATACATTATTATTGCAGAAGAAATTCACCACATTTTAGGGTCTTCTGCATCATGGTCATTGTACCTCATGTTCACAATTAAAATAATTGATTTCAAAGCCCTTTCTATATCTTAGATCTAAAGGGCTAAGGCAGTAGACACTCAGAACTCCCAGTCTGGATGATCTTGGCTTCTATAGACAACATTATTGAATTGATAAGGTGCTCCCATATGCTAAAGCTCATAGTAAAGTTAGATGCTTATTTCACTCCTGAGTTTCCATATAATCCATTTACTATGCATAAAAATTTTGGAAATGGCCATGCCTTTGCAACTCTAATTAATAAATGTGGAAAATTAAGAAAATAAAGTACTATATATCTTTTAGAATGCAGGAATTGTTTGAAATTAAAAAAAATTGTAGGGTTTGTACAATGGGCCATTGCCTCTCCTCATTTCAACTGTTCAGAAGCAGCAGTGGTTTCAAAAGCAGTTTCTAGTTCATGGTACACCTGGACGGATATAAAAATGTGGATCTTAAATTCTATCTGCCTCCCTTTGCCCATCTTTTACTGGTAATAACCAGACTTGCCTGCCTTACAACAGGGTTCATAAATATTTGTTGCTCCTTATATGGCCCTCTTCAATGCAGTGCCTCTGAGCCACTCAAGATCTTTATTGTATTTATTGCCACTTATTCCATGTTAGGGCAGAGCAGTGTGATTTCCATTTTTCAGAAGAGCTGAGGCTCAGAGAAAGCAAATGTGCAAACTTTAAGAAGCAGAAGAGGAACAGTGGTATAAAATCGATAGGTAAGGGAGTGGTGAATCCACCCTTCATTTTATACAGTCATTCAACATTCTTCAGATTCATCATGTAGGTCTCACAAATGAGCTGATGACATCACTCAGAGACTCCAGTCCTGAATTTTTAACTTTTCAGCGGAACTGAGAGGTTTCCCTATCTGAAGACACACTGAAAATGATGTACACTGCCATCAGCGTATTCCATATTCTACAGGCACCTCAACCATGAGTCCTCTCTCCCCATAACAGACACTTTCACCTTAAATCCATTTGCTGCTTCTTAAATTAAAGCCTGCAACCACCAGCAACCAGGATGGGCAGGAAATCATTTACACATGGTAACCATCTGTGCACGTTACAAGCAATACTTTAAAAAGACACAAAAAGAAACACTAAGCCACAAAGAGCTCACAAAGGGAAATGAAGCCCCTCTACAGGCTACAGCCTCCAGAATACAAGGCAAAAACACTTCAGCCATTGAACTATATGCCCTGCAGACCCATCATGCGCTAATGCTTCACCTTAACCCCAGGGCATATGGAGGCTCAAGTCCAGCAGCCAGCCAGGAGCAGGTGCTCACTCCCTTGGGCCTGTCCGCACTGAGCTATCCATGGTCCTGCAATTTTCTTTAATTAGCCAAGTGTTCAGTGGTGCTGAGCTGATTGGCACCAGCCAGGGATCTGAGCCATCGGTGCTAATAAAGTTCTGTCATGTAAAACCACCCGGGTTAGTAGGTTGGATTCATGTCACTGAGGCAGATTTTCCCTGGATCTGTCATTTCTGGTGTGACCTTCTGAGACCATGTAAAGGCTCCATCCTCACTCTGACATGATAAATGCAGAAGTGGGAGCCTGCAAAAGGATTCCAAAACCTTATCTTTCCAGGCTTTGGTATAAAACTTCCCCCAAAAATCTTAAAAACCTAGATTTTGGGGGAAAAATCTGATGCCACCACCCAAGTATGGATGAGAAAATCAGGGGAGAGATCACTTGGGAAATTTCACCCCTTATCGTAAAAACCAGGACACAAAATTTAACCAATGCCAGGTTAATAAAAAGAAAAGAGAAAGAACTTTTATTATGCACACAATAGTCCTGTTGCAAGATTAATGACTAGATGAAAAAGTCACAAAGTAATATACTCATGGGGGGGACCCCACCATGGGCCTATTTACAGAGGAGAGGAAAACCCATTTTTAAATGTACAGACATCAGATCCCATTTCTCAAACCATAAAACAATAAAAACTAAACGTTACCCTACTTACAGATAGTAAAGAAAGAGTCTTTTCTTGGAGGCAAACATAGTGTTTCTCCCCCTCAGTAGCTGGAGAAAACTGCCCAGGCCAAAGGAGGGAAAACTCCCAAAATTCCTTTGTCCCAGTTTGAAATTCCTACCTGCACTCCTATTGGCTGAATCTATGTAGTTAGGTAAGGGACATAGTTAGACCTTGAAGTCAAGACTGGCTGCACTTCTAAATGAGAGAATCCAGCTGTAACTGGTCCATGAGGTTCCATGCCATGTGGTCTGTCATGATCATTAGGGTTAGGCAGCAGCCTGGGGACTAAAGGGTTAAGTGGTATTAAATCCACTATGTCTCTTGGCCTGTTCTCCAGCTCGTGGTTGAAAACTGTGCTCAGGTTCACACCTTTTGAGGATCGGGCTCTTTGGCTTCAATGGAGCTGTCCTGATTTACACCAGTTTGGGATCTGGCCAATGACTCCAAATGGAGAGCCATCCATGTACACAGACAGGGGACCTGGTCTGATGGGAAGTGCCTGTGTTATGCCAAGTCTTGGGACTGGTAGGAAGAGACTTGCTATTGCAAACCACAGGACTTGGTGGCGTTAGAACCAGCTGATGAAATCCCTGGTTATGAAAGATCCTGTACTGGAGAGATCCCACCATTGAGGGACAGAGAAATTGAATTGTTCTCTCTTTCATGGAATTATCTTTCCTATGCAAATTATGAGCTGTCAATGGAAATACCCAACTTGTCTCATCTTACAAGGCAGATCAGCAAAAGAGACCATCTTGCCTCATAGGGATGGAATCCATTATAGGACCCTGGCCCATGGCAGAGAATGTTGGAAAGTGGTATCTGAGGGATCCCAGTGGCATTTCTGCTCAAAATATTATGGCTTTGGCCTAGAGCACTTGGCCTCTGCACAACATAAAAAAACCCTCCCTTTATTGATCAGGTTGACTCATTGAATAAAACAGGAGGCACGAGTGGGACAAATTAATCACCAGGGCCTGAGTTATTCGGAATGGGTCCCTGGTTCCCTGAGCACATTAATTAGGTGTGATGACCTTCTAAGAGTTGGTATTCCCATTTGCTTCAGCAAGCTTGTCCCACAGGTCACAGATCTCAGTATAAAACTTCCCATCCACTCCAGAGAGGCTGTTTCTTTCTATTTTTAATTACATGTCCATACAGACACCACTGTGATCAGTACATAGGGAGCTCAAAAACGTCAGCATTAAAAATCTCAGCCTGAGCGCCTACCAAATGATCTAAAGGATAAAAAGCCTTTTTGGTGGGATAAAGGGACAGTTATATCATCACCACTGACGCCAGTTCTATCCTTGGGTTATCCTATCGACTCGAGAAAATGCCATTTTCAGATGCCGAGACTCACAATTAGCACCATGAGTGTCCTTTTTCCCCATCTGAGACGCCGAGCCACAGAGCTCCCCTTGCCCAAGGAGACTATAAAGACTGATATTCATTTCTTCTCACCCTTTCTTCAGCTAAGGAATAATTTCAGCATGCTGAGCCAGTTTTCAAATTGATTCTCCCACAGCAGAAGCACACATCACTGTTTGCTGCTTACATTAATGAACAGGAGAGTCTGTGTATGGATAGCATGATTGACCTGTGTGTCCTTGTATGTGTACAGTGTGTGCATTGTATGGAACACCCGGCCTGACCAGCTGTGAATATCTGGTTCTGACGACTAAGACTTCCTCTGTGCTCATACTGAGACCCATTATGAACCTGGACTCCTTTTTCTTCACTTATTTAAATCACATGGAGGGGATAGGTTGTGTTAGCCATCTCCTGCCCAGATCACTGTAGCTGCCTGATCTCTGCACAGAGGAGATGGAAGAGGGAAATCACTCGGAGGTGACTGAGTTCATTCTCACAGGACTGACAGATCGTCCGGACCTGCAGCTCCCCCAGTTTTTTTTGTTTCTACTCATTTTTGTTCTCACCATGGTGGGAAATGGTGGGATGGTCTTATTAATCATGAGTGACTCCCGACTCCACACCCCCATGTACTTTTTCGTCCAGAGTTTGTCTTTCTGTGATTTCTGCTATTCCTTTGTCATTTCCCCGAGGATGCTGCTAAGTTTCTTAGCCAAGATGAAAAGCATTTCTTACACTGCCTGTGCTTTGCAAATGTTTTTCGATATGACTCTTCAGGAAACTGAGAGCCTCTTGCTGGCTGTGATGGCGTATGACCGTTATGTGGCCATCTGTAACCCACTGCTTTATACGGTCATCATGACCAGGCAGCGTTGTAACCTGCTGATGGCAGCCTGCTATGCTGTGGCATCGGTAGATTCAGTCATTAACACATATTTTGTATTCCGGCTGACATTCTGCCACTCCAACATCATCAACCATTTCTACTGTGACATGGTCCCCCTGATGGCGCTCTCCTGCTCTGACACCAGCAGCGCTGAGATTGTGATGTTTGCGTCCACTTGCTACATTATAGTGACCAGTGTTGTGACCATCCTCCTCTCCTACATCTTTATCATCTCCACCATCCTGAAGATCCGCTCTACTGAGGGCCGGCACAAAGCCTTCTCCACCTGCACTTCTCACTTGACTGCAGTGGCCATGTTCCATGGCACCCTCCTTTCCATTTATTTCCGACCCACCTCCAGCAATTCCACGGGCACCGACAAAATAGCCTCAGTGTTCTACACGCTGGTGATCCCCATGTTGAACCCCCTCATCTACAGCCTGAGGAACAGGGAGGTGAAGGGGGCTCTGAGGAAAGCCATGAACAAACTCCTCAGCAATTCTTGAATCTTTTTAACACTGTCTTCCCTTCCGGTGGGGTTGGATTTGTAATGCAGTTGCAAGTGTGTAGTGTGTCATTTCTGATGTTGAATCAAAGGCATTTTGCACACCCTCCTGCAACAGTTTAGCTCTTCCTGTGCTCTGTTCAGGAGTTATAGAGATTGTTTGTGTCCATGCACAACGAGGAGAAAGGGGATTAGCATCACAATGGCCTGTATTGTAAGTTAAGGGAGAGCAAAAGAAGTAAGAGCCAGGGTAACATTTCCAAGAGACAGCACGGTGTAGACACACTTATTGCAAAGACACTATTAAATGAACCCACTTCTGTCAGTCTTCCCTAATGCTGAAAATCTGAAAAATGGCTTCTGGAGCCACCGATTTCAAGGCCCTTTCTATATCTTGGAACATAGGACTAAGGGATTGGACCCTCAGAACTCCTAGACTGGGTGATCTGAGCTTCTGTAGGCAACATTAATGAATTGATAAGGTGCTCCCATATTTGTTGATGCTCACAGTAAAGGTAGATCAATACTTCACTCCTGAGCTTCCATGTAATTCCATGCATTTTAAATATAACATTTTAAAGCTGACTATATGTTATTGCAACTATAGTTTTATTTTCCACATTCCTTGATGAAAAATTAACCTATTCCTTTTAGAATGCAGGAATTGTCTGAAACAACAACAACAACAACAACAAAATACTTCTGGTATGTCCTACCTGTAATTGCCTCTTCTTCGAACTACTTGGAAACAGCATTTTTCAAAGCATTTACTAATTCAGGGCACATACGGACAACAACAATTGAATATCCATTTTTTCATTCCTGCCAATGAGTGGAGAAGGCTAGTACTCCAAAGCTCCTCCTCTTCCTTTTTTCCCTGCTCATGGCATCATCACCCTGAGAAGGAAACAGAGGAGCACAGGAAGAGAGGAGGATTCTGACAAAAAGGCACTAGCCTATACAGCTGGAAAATCAGGTGGAGAGACAAATGTTTGCTTTGAATTCATTTAGGCTCTTAAGTGAGGTGTTACTGACATTTTACCTTTTATTTTTTGTAAAAAATTCGGATCTTTATGTCTCATTATTGGTAATCACTGAAAATATTTCTTTCTGTAGTCAATAAATGTGTTGAATTGTTTTACTGAAGCCACTGGCTACGTCTAGACTGGCATGATTTTCCACAAATGCTTTTAATGGAAAAGTTTTCCGTTAAAAGCATTTGCGGAAATGAGTGTCTAGATTGGCACGGACACTTCCGCAAAAGCACTTTTTGCGGAAAAGCGTCCGTGCCAATCTAGACGCCCTTTTGCGCAAAAAAGCCCCGATCGCCATTTTCGTGATCGGAGCTTTTTTGCGCAAAACAAAACTGAGCCCTTTTGCACAAAAGCTTTTGCACAAAAGGACTTTTGCCCAAATGGGAGCAGCATAGTATTTCCGCAAGAAGCACTGATTTCTTACGTGAGATCGTCAGTGTTCTTGCGGAAATTCAAGCGGCCAGTGTAGACAGCTGGCAAGTTTTTCCAAACTTGCCAGTCTAGACACAGCCAGAGTATTTTGGTATCAGAAAATTGAGGAACCTCTACCTGGGAGCAGGATTTGCACCTGTCATTTTCTGTCAATAAATAGATAGATGTTACAAGCACTAGTATTGTCCAGGAGGGTGCTGGGCAGTATCGGATGCACATTCTATGGGGCATAGCTAGTCCTGTGACCTACAGGTAGGTGCTTTCTGTTGTTCTATTGAAAGGCAGCATGTGATACCCCTTTACCTGAATCTCCTAGAGGTAGAGCCCTGAACCTTAGCTGTGAGTTATTTTCATAGCCCAAGTGTCCTCCTCCAAAGTGCTAGAAGATATGTTAGGAGGGAAGAAAGCCATTTCTTCCTCTGTCTGTGTGACAGAGCAGCCTTCAACTTTCTGGAGGGAGGTTCCAAAGAAGATGGGGAGAGGCTGTTCTCAGTATTGGAAGATGGCAAAACAAGGGGCAATGGTCTCAACTTACAGTGGAGGAAGTCTAGGTAGGATATTAGGAAAAATTATTTCTCTATGAAGGTGAGAAAGCACTAGGAAGGGGGTGGAATTTCCATCCCTAGAGGTTTTTATGTCCTGGCTTGACAAAGCCCTGGCTGGATTGATTGACCTGGTCCTACTTTGGGCAGAGGGCTGGACTCAATGGCTGTGTCTAGACTACATGCCTCTGTCGGCAGAGGCATGTAGATTAGACACATAGGCAAAGGAAAATGAAGCCGCGATTTAAATGATCGCGGCTTCATTTACATTTACATGGCTGCCGCGCTGAGTCGACAAACAGCTGATCAGCTGTTTGTCCGCTCAGCGCGCTAGTCTGGATGTTCCCCTGCCGACATGAAAGCCCTTTGTCGGCAGCCCCGTTATTCCTCGTGGAATGAGGTTTACCGGGGCTGCCGACAAAGGGCTTTGATGTCGACAGGGGGAACGTCCAGACTAGCGCGCGAGCCAACAAACAGCTGATCAGCTGTTTGTCGGCTCAGCGCGGCAGCCATGTAAATGTAAATGAATCAGCGATCATTTAAATCGCGGCTTCATTTGCCTTTGCCAAAAAAACAAATCTACATGCCTCTGCCGACAGAGGCATGTAGTTTAGATGTACCCAATGACACACGAGGCTCTTCCAGCCCTGGGATTCTATGATCCTGTGACTCCACTCTCATTTCTCAGTGCATTTGTGGTGGTATAGTGACTGCTGTTTCTCTGTCCTTTCAGAGGCAGTATAGAAAGATGGAGCGGGGCCTTGGGATATCCAGATCTTTTGTTTATAGTCCTGTCCCCCCATTCAGACACATTACCAGTTGATTAACAGGAGACAAAATGTCTATGTGAAAAGATGTTTGTGTCTCCTTTTTCCTCATATTTTCAGCTTCCATTATTTCCCTTCTTCCTCGATGATGCTATTGGCTGCTTCGATATGGTATTCACCACAGCACACATTGCTTGGTTCCAGACACGCCTGTTTGCCAACATCTGTTGATAATGTTAATTAATAATAGCGTACTGTCCTCTTCCAACCTCACATACTGGATTGCCACTCATGATTTATCAGGGTGATGCTAATAAACCAATTATGAATTTTCAGATGATGCATTGGAAGGTGCATTTTTAAAAGACTTCAAAAGAAAAAAATAAAACACAAAGACTTCACACAAAGAAATCAAGCCCTGCCACAGGCTATGCCCTCAGAAATGCAATTGCTTCAGGAATAACGTTCCATAGATCGCAGATCTCAGTATAAAACATCCTGACTGTGCCAAACTGGCAGTTTCTGTCAAAGGGGAAACACCACCACATTTGTCTCTTCTCAGCAGGTACTTGCTGTTGTCCTACATCACAGACACACACCCATAGAGAAACCTGGGTGATCGGCAGCTATTGAATTGAAGATCCCCAGCACTAGAAACCTGAGCCCAGATCCAACCCCTCAAACTAAAGGAGAAACCCCAGCATTTGGAAAAACGGGCAATTACAAAGTCACTTAAGGAAGCACTTTCCCTGGGCTTTCCTGTGGACTAAAGAATGTACCATTTTTAGGTGCCAAAAAGAGTCATGAGCACAACACACAAGCAAACTGACATGCCGAGCCATAGAGCTCCTCTTGCCTAGAAAGGGCAGAGAAATTTACACGCATTAATCTCAGCCCTTCTTGAGCTAAGGAATAATCTCATCCCACTCAGATGGTTTCACCCTGATTCTCCTACAGCGGAGGCACAACTTACTGTTTGCTGCTCAGATTAGTGAACAGGAGGGTTCGTGTGTATGGTATGATTAATCTGCATATCCTTGTATTTGCAGAGTGTGCGTATTGTATGGAACAACTGGAATGACCAGCTGTGAACATCTGGCTCTGTGGACAAGCTGTTCTTTCAGGTCATACGGGTACCCATATTTCATCACTTACTTTGGTACAGAGGAGGGAAAGGTTTACAGACCCATCCACCTGCCCACATCAGTGTAGCTGCCTGATCTCCACTCAGAGGACATGGAAGAGGGAAATCACTCGGTGGTGACTCAGTTCATTCTCTCGGGACTGAGAGATCATCAGGAGCTGCAGGTCCCCCTGTTTGTGTTGTTCCTACTGATGTATGTTGTCACTCTCGTGGGGAACGGGGGAATGATCTTGTTAATTATGACCGACCCACGACTCCACACCCATGTCTTTTTTCCTCCAGAATGTCTTTCTCTGATCTCTGCTATTCCTTCACAATTGCCCCCAAGAGGCTGCAGAATTTCATAGCGAAGACGAAAAGCATTTCTCGCACTGCCTGTGCAGTGGAAATGTCTTTATGTTTCTTTTTTCAAGAAATTGAGTGTCTCTTGCTGGCTATGATGGCAGATGTCCATTACGTGGCAATCTGTAACCCACTGCTCTATATGTTCACCGTGTCCAGGCAACTTTGTAACCAGCTAGTGGCTGGGGTGTGTGCTGTGGGGTTGGTGGATGCAATGGTACACACGTGTCTGACATTTCAGCTGTCGTTCTGTCACTCAAATATCATCAGGCATTTCTTCTGTGATATCCCCTCACTTCTAGCTCTCTCCTGCTCTGACATATGCATCAATGAGATTGTGATGTTTTCCTTTGCATGCTTCATTATGGTGAGCAGTGTTGTGACCGTCCTCCTGTCTTATATCTATATAATCGCCACCATCCTGAGGATCTGTTGCCGAAGGTTGGCAGAAAGCATTCTCCACCTGCACTTCCCACTTGTGCGCTGTGGCCATGTTTCTTGGCACACTTCTCTTTACGTATTTACGTCCCGCCTCTGGCTATTCCATGGACACTGACAAAATAGCCTCAATGTTCTACATGCTAGTGATCCCCATGTTAAACCTCCTCATCTACAGCTTGAGGAACACAGAAGTGAAGGGCGCCTTAAGGAAAGCCATTAATAACTCCTAAGGATTTCTTGAATCTTTTAAACTCAGTCCAAAGATTTTTTAGATAAGTCGATATTGCAATTGAAGCGGAGATTTAAATATTCTGTGCTTAATTTGCATTAAAATGGCTGCCGTTCTTCCTGACTAAGCACTTTGACAGAGTCCCCTAAAATAGATAGGTAAGGGAGTGGTGAATTTTTAACTATTCAGGGGAACTGAGAATTTTTCCCTATCTGAAGACACACTGAAAAATACGTTACCCTACTTACAGATAGTAAAGAAAGAGTCTTTTCTTGGAGACAGACATAGTGTCTGTCCCCCTCAATAGCTGGAGAGAACTGCCCAGGCCAAAGGAGGAAAAAACCCCAAAATTCCTTTGTCCCAGTTTGAAATTCTGACCTGCATTCCTGTTGGCTGAATCTACGTAGTTATGTAGGGGACATAGTTAACCTCTTAGTCCCCAGGCTGTTGCCTAACCCTCATGATGATGACAGACCACATGACATGAAACCTCATGTACCAATTACATCTGGATCCTCTCAGTTAGAAGTGCAGCCAGTCTTGACTTCAAGAGCTAAGTGGTGTTAAATCCACCATGTCTCTTGCCCTGTTCCCCTGCTCATGGTTGAAAACGTGCTCAGGTTCACACCATTTGTGTGATTTATCTTTCCTATGCAAATTATGAGCTGTCAATGGAAATATCAAACTTGTCTCATCTTACAAGGCAGATCAGCAAGAGAGACCATCTTACCTCATAGGGATGGAATCCATTATAGGACCCTGGCCCATGGCAGAGAATGTTGGATAGTGGTATCTGAGGGACCCCAGTGGCATTTGTGCCAAAAATATTATGGTTTTGGCCTAGAGCATTTGGCCTCTGCACAACACAAACCATTCTTTTGTTGATCAGGTTGACTCATTGAAAAACACTTGAGGCACGAATGGGACAAATTAATCCCCAGGGCCTGAGTTATTTTGAATGGGTCCTTGGTTCCCTGAGCACATTAATTCGGTGTGATGACCTTCTAAGAGTTGGTATTCCCACTTGCTTCAGCAAGCGTGTCCCACAGGTCACAGATCTCAGTATAAAACTTCCCATCCACTCCAGAGAGGCCATTTCTTTCTCTTTTTAATTATGCACCCAGACAGACACCAAGGTGATCACCACATAGGGAGCTGACAAATGTCAGCATTAAAAATCTCATCCTGAGCTCCTACCAAATGAGTTACAGGATAAAACACCCTTTTTGGTTGGTTACAGGGGCAATTACATCGTCACGGAATTCTTTCACTGGGTTTTCCTACCGACAAGAGAAAATGCCATTTTCAGATGCTGAGATGCATAATTAGCACTGTGAGTATCCTTTTCCCCAATCTGCCATGCTGAGCCACAGAGCTCCCCTTGCCCACAGAGACAATAAAGACTGATATTCGTTTCCTCTCACCCCTTCTTGAGCTAATATTCTCATCACACTGAGACACTTTTCACCTTCATTCTCCCACAGCAGAGTCACACGTCACTGTTTGCTGCTTGGATTAATGAACAGGAGAGTCTGTCTGTGAAGAGCATGATTGAACAGTGAGTCCTTGTATGTGTACAGTGTGTGCATTGTATGGAACACCCGGCCTGACCAGCTGTGAATATCTGGTTCTGACGACTAAGACTTCCTCTGTGCTCATACTGAGACCCATTATGAACCTGGAATCCTATTTCTTCACTTATTTAAATCACAGGGAGGGGATAGGTTGTGTTAGCCATCTCCTGCCCAGATCACTGTAGTTGCCTGATCTCTGCACAGAGGAGATGGAAGAGGGAAATCACTCAGAGGTGACTGAGTTCATTCTCACAGGACTGACAGATCGTTCAGAGTTACAGCTGCCCCTGTTTTTTTTGTTTCTACTTATTTTTCTTTCCACCATGGTGGGAAATGGCGGGATGGTCTTATTAATCATGAGTGACTCCCGACTCCACACCCCAATGTACTTTTTCGTCAAGAGTTTGTCTTTCTGTGATTTCTGCTATTCCTTTGTCATTTCCCCGAGAATGCTGCTAAGTTTCTTAACTAAGATGAAAAGCATTTCTTATACTGCCTGTGCTTTGCAAATGTTTTTTGATATGACTTTTCAGGAAACTGAGAGCCTCTTGCTGGCTGTGATGGCGTATGACCGTTATGTGGCCATCTGTAACCCACTGCTTTATACGGTCATCATGACCAGGCAGCGTTGTAACCTGTTAATGGCTGCTTGCTACACTGTGGCATTGGTAGATTCAGTCATTAACACATATTTTGTATTCCGGCTGACATTCTGCCACTCCAACATCATCAACCATTTCTACTGTGACATGGTCCCCCTGATGGCGCTCTCCTGCTCTGACACCAGCAGCACTGAGATTGTGATGTTTGCATCCGCTTGTTACATTATATTGAGCAGCGTTGTGACCATCCTCCTCTCCTATGTCTTTATCATCTCCACCATCCTGAAGATCAGCTCAGCCGAGGGCCGGCGCAAAACTTTCTCCACCTGCACTTCTCACTTGACTGCAGTGGCCATGTTTCATGGCACCATCCTTTCCATTTATTTCCGACCCACCTCCAGCAGTTCCACGGGCACCGACAAAATAGCCTCAGTGTTCTACACGCTGGTGATCCCCATGTTGAACCCCCTCATCTACAGCCTGAGGAACAGGGAGGTGAAGGGGGCTCTGAGTAAAGCCATGAATAAACTCCTCAGCAATTCTTGAATCTTTGTAACACTGTCTTCCCTTCCGGTGGGGTTGGATTTGTAATGCAGTTGCAAGTGTGAAGTGTGTAATAGCTGCCGTTGAATCATAGACATTTTGCACACCCTACTTCAACAATTTGGCATTTCTGTGGTCTGTGTAGGGAGAGGGAGAGGTGCCTCAGGATATCCAGTGCTTCCTTTTATAGTCCTCTTCCTACTTTCAGACACATTACCAGCTGGATACCAGGAGACAAAATGTCTATGCAAAAAGATGTTTGTGGATCCTTTTTCCTCATGTTTTTGAGCTTCCTTTATTTCCCTTCCTCCTCGATGATGCTATTTGCTGCTTCGGTATGGTATTCACTAGAGCACACATTGCTTGTTATAGAGATTATTATAGAGATTGTTATAGAGATTGTTTGTGTCCATGCACAAGGAGGAGAAAGGGGATTAACATCACAATGGCCTTTTTTTGTAAGTTAAGGGATAGCAAAACAAGTAAGAGCCAAGTTAATATTTCCAAGAGACAGAATGGTGTGGACATAGTTTTTGCATAGACTTGATAAGGTGCTCCCATATTTGTTGATGCTCACAATAAAGGTAGATCAATACTTCACTTCCGAGCTTCTATGTAATTCCATACACTGTAAATTCAACATTTTAAAAATGACTATATGTTATTGCAACTATCGTTTAATTTTCCACATTCCTTGATGAAAAATTAACATATTTCTTTTACAATGCAGGAATTGTCTGAAACAACAATGCCTGGTATGTCCTAGCTGTAATTGCCTCTTCTCATTCCAACTACTTGGAAAGAGTATTTTTCAAAGCATTTACTAATTCAGGGCAGATATGGACACATAAAATTGAATTTTTTCATTCCTGCCTATGAGTGGAGAAGGCTAGTACTCCAAAGCTCCTCTTCCTCCTTTTTTCCCTGCTCATGGCATCATCACCATGTGAAGGAAATGGAGAAGCAAAGGAATAGGGGAGGATTCTGGCTCAAAGGCACCAGCCTATAAGGCTAGAAAAGCATGTAGTGAGACAAATCTTTGCTTTGAATTCATTTAGGCTCTTCAGTGAGGTGTTTTCTGACATTTTACCTTTTATTTTTTGTAAAAAAAATCTGATCTTTATGTCTCAGTATTGGCAATCACTGAAAATCGTTCTTTCTGTAATCAATAAATGTGTTGGATTGTTTTATCAAAGCCACTGTGTTTTGAATATTAAAAAAATTGAGGAACTTCTACCTGGGCACAGGATTTGTGCCTGTCATTTTCTTCAATAGACAGATGTTACACACACCGGTATTGTCCAGGAAGGTGCTGGACAGTACCAGATGCACATTCTATTGGGCATTGGTAGGCCCTGTGACCTACAGGTAAGTGTCTATGTGGTTGTATTGAAAGGCAGCATGTGATACCCCTGTACCTGAATATGCCAGAGGTAGAGCCCTGAGCCTTAGCTGTAAGTTATTTTCATAGCCCAGATGTCCTCCTCCAAAGTTCTAGAAGACATGATAGCAGAGAACAAAGCCATTTCTTCCTCTGTCTGTGTGACAGAACAGCCTTCAGCTTTCTGGAGGGAGGTTCCAAAGAAGATGGGGAGAGGCTGTTCTCAGCATTGGCAGATGAAAAAACAAGGAGCTATGGTCTCAACTTACAGGGGGGGAAGTCTAGGTTGGATATTAGGAAAAATTATTTCCCTACGACGGTAGGGAAGCACTGGAATGTGTTCCTAGGGAGGAGACAGAATCTCCATTCCTAAAGGTTTTTATGTCTTGGCTTGACAAAGCCCTGCCTGGGATTAATGAGCTGGGGTTGGTCCTGCTTTGGCAGGGGACTGGACTCGATGAGTCTTAAGGTCTCTTCCAGCTCTAGGGTGCTATGATTCTGTGACTCCACTCTGGTTTCTCAGTGCGTTGGTGGTGGTGTAGTGACTCCTGTTTCTCTGTCCTTTCAGAGGCAGTGAAGAGAGAGGGAGAGGTGCCTCGGGATATCCAGTGCTTCCTTCTATAGTCCTCTCCCCACTTTCAGACACATTATCGGCTGGATACCAGGAGACAAATGGCTACGTCTACACTGGCATGATTTTCCGAAAATGCTTTTAGCGGAAAAGTTTTCTGTTAAAAGCATTTTCGGAAAAGCACATCTAGAGTGGCAGGATACTTTTCCGCAATAGCACTTTTTGTGGAAAAGCATCCGTGGACAATCTAGACCCGGTTTTCTGCAAAAAAGCCCCGATCACCATTTTCGCGATCGGGGCTTTTTTGCAGTAAACAGTACTATGCTGTCTACACTGGCCCTTTTGCGCAAAAGTCTTTCGGAAAAAGACTTTTGCCCGAACGGGAGCAGCATAGTATTTCCGGAAAAGCACTGACGATCTTACACGAGATCGTCAGTGCTTTTCTGGAAATTCAAGCCGTCAGTGTAGACAGCTGGCAAGTTTTTCCGGAAAAGCTGCTGATTTTCCAGAAAAACTTGCCAGTCTGGACACAGCCTTCATGTCTGTATGAAAAGATGTTTATGGCTCCTTTTTCCTCATGTTTTTGAGCTTCCTTTATTTCCCTTCCTCCTCGATGATGCTATTTGCTGCTTTGATATGGTATTTACCAGAGCACACATTGCTTGTTTTCAAACAGACCTGTTTGCCAACATCTGTTTGTAACCTTTATTAATAATAGCATACAGTGTCCTCTTCGAATCTCACATATCGTATTGCCACTCGTGATTTATGAGGGTGATACCAATAAACCAATTATAATTTTCAGATGATACATTGGCAGGTGTACTTTTTAAAGACTTCAAAATAAAAAAATAAACACAAAGACTTCACATAAAGAAATCAAGCCCCTCCACAGGCTACACCCTCTGAAATAGTAGACAAAAACACATCACCCATTGAAATATATATTGAAAATGTGAGAGAACCACTGCCTGTGCAGCTCACCAAAATTTGTAGTCACACCCATAACCTTGTCTAGGCAGCACAATCAGAACCAATTTCTGGGAACGGCTCCTCGATTGCACCACAACACTCTTTAAATTCCAAGTATTCTATTGCCATGAAACTCTTCGCTCCCACTGCTCCCACCTCCAAAGAAAGACACAGCAATAGCTCATGGTGTGTTTAATCTGCCTCCCAATTGGAATGTGCCCTGGGGATCCAGCTATGGAGTGGAACAGGCAGGAGTTAATATGGATTAGAATCTTGTTCAATTGTGGTGTGAGCTATGTGTGGTCTGGATCCAACTACAAATAGAAGATGGTGCATGAAAAAGCCCTTCCAACGGTGTCTAAGACAGGGGTTTAATTCAGGAGAGCCAGGGCTCTTGGGTCCTTCACACTTGCTAAATTTGACATCCTTCTGCTCTTGTTCTGTAAGGGAAATACACAGCCCTTCAACAATGGGAGAGGTTGAAGCAAGAACATATTCCCCTCCCTGAACCTTCACTGGCATTTTCTGAGGGATGAGGAAGGTTTCAGTGAAGCTGTACTGTCCGGTGTGACATCCCTAGAGGGCAAGGGCCATAAAGACCATTTTCTCCTCCCTAGCATAACTAGATTACTGAAGCAACAAAAGTGGTTGCTGCTAGCACAGTCTCCAATGGACCAATTTACTGGGCTGCACTAGTAGGGCACCCACTTCCCCGTCACACCACGCAAAACTTTTTAAATTCCATGGGAATGCGATACTATCCTATTGCCCTGAAACACTTCACTCCCGCCTCTCCTGACTCCAAGAAACACACAGCAACAGCGCATGGTGTGTTAAATCTGCCTCCCAATTGGAATGTCCCCTGGGGATTTAGCAGTGGAGTGGGCCAGATGGGAGTTAACCTAGATTAGAATCCTGTTCAATTCTGGTCTAATCTCTCTGAGGTCTGGATCTAGCTCCAAATCCCAGACAGCTCATGAAAAAGCCCTTCCAAGGGTGCCTAGGACACGGGTCAAATTCAGCAGAGCCAGGGCTCTTCTGTCAGTGACAGTTGCTAAATTTGATATCCCTCTGCTCTTGTGCTATAAGGGAAGAACACAGCCCTTCAGCAAGGGGAGAGATTTAAACAAGTAAATATTCCCTTCTCAAACCCTCACTGGTATTTGTTGAGGACAGAAGAAGGTTTCAGTGAGGCCATATTGCCCAGTGCGACATTCCTAAAGGGCAGGGGCATGAAAAGCATTTTCTCTTCCCTAGCATGAGCAAATTCCTGCAGTTGGACAAGTGGTTGCTGCTAGCACAATCTCCAACGGACCCATTTACTTATTTATTGGGCTGTAACAGCAGGGCACCTGCCTCTCCCAAACACCCCTTCTGGTTGGGTGTCTCTAGGCTTTAAAGAGTTCCTGCCCCGTAATCGGGCCACACTCCAGGGAATCCCACCTGGAGGAAATGTTTTTGTCTTACCAGTGCCCCCCTGACCCTAACTCTCCAACTGGGCCACTAAGTACTTCAGATCCCTTTTACCACTGTCTAATTATAGGACTCTTTCTCTGTGGCCCAATTGCCACTCCAGTCTAGCAACCCTCTGAACAACAGTCTCACCGCACCATGTCCCTGTAACTGAACTGCATCAATTTCCTGGCCTCCTGCACTCCGTGTCCCCAGACTGCACTGATGCTTCACCTTTACCTCAGGGCAAATGGACATTGAGACCCAACAGCTAGCCAGGAGCGCCTGCTCACTCCCCCACTTCTACCAGCACTGAGCTGTCCATGGTGCTGAAGTTTGTTTTAGCCAGGCAGGAGTTGAAAGGCACAACGCTGATTAATACTATGAAGTCTAGACTGGGATGGGAAACCTTCTTTGAGTTGGGGGCCACTAGCCCACTGAAAAATCAGTCCGGAAACACACACAACTTAAAAGCAGAAAAAAAAACCCTAACTGTGGCCCCTGATTGAGCAAGAGAAAAACACTCCCCGTATTTACATTGTCCATCCGAGCCTAAGGTGGCCCAACCTACTAGATTTTGTGTGCTCCAGCCCCAGAGGTGAACAGGGGAGGGGTTTAACACCTGTGTAGGGTTCCCCAAAGTTTGGGAATTTTGAGCATCAGGGGCTGGATCCAGTTAACCCAGGGGCAGTATCCAGCCTCCAGGCCTGAGGTTCCCCAGGCCTGTTCTAGACCACTGACATCTATGATTCTATGTCAATATACACAGGTTTTCTGTAGATCCCTGATTTTTAGTACGATCATCTAAGAACACACAACACTGAACCTCACCCACAAATTACGGGTAGAACATCTCAATTACAAACCCATTCAGCCTTGATTTGAAGGGGTAAGTGGTATTTAATCCACCATGTCTCTTGGCCTGTTCCCCTGCTCATAGATGAACACGTGCTCAGCTTCATGGCCATTGAGCAGCTGACCTTTTAGCCACAATGGAGTTGTGCTGATTTATACTGGGTTGGGATGTGTCAAGTGACTCCAATGGAGAGACCTCCATGTACACAGGCAGAGAACCTGGTCTAATGGGCAGTGTCCATGTGATGGTTACACCATTGAGCATGTCTTTCCACGGCCACCAGACCTAGCAAAGTGTGGGAAAAACCTAAGCATTCTCACTGGGCGCAAGATGAGCAATGTACCTGGTGTAGGTAGGATCTGTCGGCCTGTGTGCCATCACTAGAAGCCAGGAAAGAGTCCACATTCACTTTTCCAGAGCTGAACAAGGCTGCTGGGTAGGGCCAAGTGGCTGCCGTTGGGAAAATCTCCTTGTGAGAGGTCAGGCAGGCAGGGCTCAGCTGTATTACAGAAACTGAAAAGATCTGGGAAGTGAAGGAAGGGAATTACTATGTGCAATGCCCAGCAGCAGCCAGTGTTATAAGTAGCCCATCTCACAAGATGAGAGCCAGGAAGGATCCTGTACAGAACAGATCCCAGCACGGAAAGGTGAAGGAATTGATGTTTCCCCTCTTCTGTGGCGTAATCTTCTCCATGGAATGTATCAGCTTTCCATCACCCTAACAAACTCGCTTGCTCCCTAAGCCACAGCTGTGGGACTGGCGATGTTCCAGGGCAGCTCAGCAAGAGGGGAGGCCATCATGCAGCATAGGGCATGCAGTGCAGTCTGAGAGGCTGCCCCAAGCCAGAGAACAGGGGGGATGTGCTACCATAGAGACCCCACTGGTATGTCTGAGCTGAACAACAAACTTTGATACTAAGTAAATCTGAACAAAAATGGAAAATGTTTTTGTTATTTTTAGAGACCATTCTGGAATGGAAAGGAATGGGATGCCATAGATCCCTAGTCTAGAATTCGATAACTCTGACTCATATTGCATCATTTAATAACACTAGGAGTAAGGAGTGGGCAAAATTAACCACCAGGGCATGAATTACACCAATGGTGGCTTTGGTTCCCTGAGCTCATTAATGAGGTATTGTGTCTCTCTGAGTTCGGGTATTCCCAGGTGCTTGAGGAATAACATTCCATAGATCGCAGATCTCAGTATAAAACTTCCTGAATATGGTAATCTGGCAGTTTCTGTCAATGGGGAAACACCACCACGTCTATCTCTTCTCAGCAGGTACGTGCTGTTCTCCTGCATCATAGCACACATGCATACAGACAGCAGAGTGATCAGAAGGAATTGAATTGAAGATCCCCAGCACTAAATACCTGAGCTCAGATCCAACCCTTCAAACTAAAGGAAAAACCTCAGTGTTTGAAAAAACAGGCAATTAGAATGTCACTGAAGGTAACGCTTTTTCTGGGCTTTCCTACAGACGAAAGAACATGCCATTTTTAGGTGCCAAAAAGTATCATGAGCACAGCAGAAAAGCTTAACCACAAACTGAGATGCAAAGCTACAGAGCTTCCCTTGCCTAAAGAGGGCAGAGAGATTGACACTTGTTTATTCCTGAATTAAGCAATAATCTCATCTCACTGAGATGGTTTCTCCCTGATTCTTCCACAGCAGGGCCGAAAGTCACTGTTGCTTGGATTAATGAACAGGAGTGTTCATGTGGGTTGTATGGTTAACCTGCATGTCCTTGTATTTGTACAGTGTGTGCATTGTATGGAACACCTGGAAAGATCAGCTGTGAACATCTGGCTCTGTGGACTAAGTCCTTCTTTTTCATCACTTAACTTTGGTACAAAAAAAGGATAGGTTTCCAGAGCCATCCACCTGAGGAGATGGAAGAGGGAAATCACTCCGTGGTGACTGAGTTCATTCTCTCAGGACTGACAGATCATCCAGAGCTTCAGGTCCCTCTATTTGTTTTGTTCCTACTGATTTATTTTGTCACCCTGGTGGGGAACGGGGGGATGATCTTGTTAATCACGATTGAACCTCGACTCCACACCCCCATGTACTTTTTCCTTGGTAATTTGTCTTTATGTGATTTCTGCTATTCCTCGACAATTGCCCCCAAGATGATGCAGAATTTCTTAGCGGAGAGGAAAAGCATTTCTTACACTGCCTGTGCCGTGCAATTGTATTTATCTTTCCTTTTTCAAGATATTGAGTGTCTCTTGCTGGCTGTGATGGCGTATGACCGTTATGTGGCCATCTGTAACCCGCTGCTCTATACAGTCACCATGTCCAAGCGGCTTTGTAACCTCCTGCTGGCTGGGGTGTTTGCAGTGGCATTGATGGATTCAACTATAAGCACCTACTATATATTTCGGCTATCATTTTGCCGCTCTAACATCATCAATCATTTCTTCTGTGACACTCCCCCGCTGCTGGCACTCTCTTGCTCTGACACACACATCAATGAGATTTTGATGCTTGCCTTTGCATGCTACGTTGTAGCGAGCAGCATTGTGACCATTCTCCTCTCCTATATTTGCATCATCTCGTCCATCCTGAGGATGCGCTCTGCTGAAGGCCGGAGAAAAGCTTTCTCCACCTGCACTTCCCACTTGACTGCTGTGGGCATTTTTCATGGAACTCTTCTCTTTATGTATTTCCGACCCACCAACAGCTATTCCATGGACACAGACAAAATTGCCTCCGTGTTTTACACGCTGGTGATCCCCATGTTGAACCCCCTCATCTACAGCCTGAGGAACAGGGAGGTGAAAAGCGCTTTGAAGAAAGCAATGAATAAACTCCTGACCCATTCTTAAATCTTGTTATCTCAATCTAAACTTTTCTTGGCACTGAGGTCAGTTTTATGATGTGTTTGCAAGTGTGAAGTGTGTGATTTTTATAACTGAACCAAAGGGAGATTTGAACACCCTCCTTATACTCTGCAGCTCTTTATGTTTTCTGTTGGGTGGTTGTAGAGATTGTCATTTAGTTTCTGTCCATGCGCAAGGAGGAGAAAGGTGATTTCCATCAGAATATCCTTTATTGTAAGCTAAGGGCATAGCAAAACAAATAAGAGCAGAGGTAACATTTCCAAGAGAGAGCACGGTGTGGGTGCCTACTCTCTGAGGGTATGTCTACACTACTCTCCTAGTTCGAACTAGGAGGGTAATGTAGGCATTCCGCACTTGCAAATGAAGCCCGGGATTTGAATTTCCCGGGCTTCGTTTGCATAAACTGGGCGCTGCCATTTTTAAATCCCTGCTTGTTCGAACCCCGTGCCACACGGCTATACGCGGCACGAACTAGGTAGTTCGGACTAGGCTTCCTAGTCCGAGCTACCGTTACTCCTCATTCCACGAGGAGTAACAGTAGTTCGGACTAGGAAGCCTAGTCCGAACTACCTAGTTCGTGCCGTGTGTTGCCGCGCGGCATGGGGTTCGAACGAGCAGGGATTTAAAAATGGCGGCGCCCAGTTTATGCAAATGAAGCCCGGGAAATTCAAATCCCAGGCTTCATTTGCAAGTGCGGTATGCCTACATTACCCTGCTAGTTCGAACTAGCGGGGTAGTGTAGACATACCCTGACAGTCTGCATTGGACTGACTACAAATAGCATAGGAATGGTGAGTTTTCTCCACAACATCAGTTAAAAAGCAAGTTAAATTATCCATGTTTGTTTTTTGCATCCGTGTTACACTGTTGATTCATAGTGGCCCACAGGCTATATATGACCTCTAGATCACTTTCTACACTACTCCTTCCTAAACAGTAATTTCCCTTTTTGTGTGTGTTCCTTCCTAAGGGAGCTGATTGTTCCTTTCCAAGGAAGCACTTTGCATTTGTCCTTCTTGAACTTCATCCTATTTTCCTATAATAATTTCGACAGTTTGTCCAGATTATTTTGAATTCTCACATTACCCTTCAAGATAGTTGCTCTCCCAGCTGGGTGTCATTTACAACTTTTATCTGGCCATTCTCTGTAGCACTGGTGATGATATTAAACAGAACCTGACTCAGAACTGACCCCTCATTGTGAGACATTTTGGACACTGTCTTTTATACTGTCCAGGAACTTTCTCAGAGACTGTCAATGCCAATGCTGTAAGTCTATCTAAGTTATACCACTTCATGCACATATAACTCAGTTTGACTTACGACAGACTCCACACCATACTGTGTTAATGGGAGCATTGTGTAACAGAAGTAGTGCACATTCAATCCCCTGACGGCACCAGTGCAGACCAGCCTCGATAGGAATCTGTGACCGAACACAGACTCCGAGGGATGGGAAGTACAGACATTGATAGGCAAGTGCTCTCCCATTGACTAAACACGTCTATAACATGCTTGTTAATAAATATTGCTTTGTTTATCCCAGCAGTCCAGATTTAGCCAGTGGTATAGCTATGACCTCAGTCTCCTCTGTTACAGCTGTTATGTTGTAAATAAAACACAGGAAGAATAAAAAGAATGATTCTATAGACTGATTACTTGGGGAACACATCTAAAGAGTGAGATGCTCAACTTCATGGTTTTGTTCCATTGGCTATTTAATTAGGTAGACCAACTCTGGAAGGAGAGGTTGAGAGCATCTCTGACCTGAATAGCAGATTGCTCCCAATCTGGGATTCTTTCGCGAAATACAGGAAATCCAAGCCCACATCTTTGTCCAGAACTAGATAGAAGTAGGAAGTGAATCTTAATCTCCCATCTTAGTGGTGAACTTCCCAATATTGGGCAAAAAATTACAAAGGGGGGATGCAACCCGCTCCCCCCACCTCCTACCTTTGGCTTCTCCCCACCTTCCATCCATGGTTTTGGGACAAAGCTATTGTAGAATTTCTAACATGTCTTTGAAAAGTTTCAGGTCAACCAAAACTGCACTGCTTTGAATAGTACATTATTGCCTCATAAGAAATTCACTCATTTCTAGAGTCTTTTGCATCATGGTTGTTACACCTCATGCTGACAACCAAAAAAATGGGTTACTGAGACTTGGATTCCAAGTCCATTTTTAATCTTGGAACTAAAGGACTAGGGGAGTGGACCCAAAGAACTGTCAAACTGGGTGATCTTAGCTTCTGTAGGCAACATTAATGAATTGATAAGGTGTTCCCGTATTTGTTGAAGCATATTGTAAAGGTAGATACATGTGTTATTCAGCCTCCATATTCACCATAAATACATTTTTAATGACCATAAATTTTTGCAACTATATTTCTATTTTCCACATTCATTGATGAAAAATTAACATCTTTTTTCAGAATACTGGTATTGCATGAAATAAAAAAAATATTTTCTTCTGTACACTGTGTAAGTGACTTTTCTCATTTCAGATGCCTAGAAGTAGTGTTTTCCAAAGCATTTACTAGTTCTTGGTACATCTGGACAAATATGAATATGTGGATCTTAAATTATTTCTGCCTCCCTTTGGCCATGTCTGACTGGGAGTAACTGAACTTGCCTCCCTTAGTGCAGGGTTCATAAATATTTGTAGCTCCTTACATGGCCCTCAACAATGGAGTGCCTCCAAGCACCTCAAAATCTTTATCGTATTTATTGTTGCTTATTCCATGTTAGGAGGAGCAGTATCATTTCTAATTTTCAGATGAAGAGCTGAGGCACAGAGAAAGTAAATGTGCAAACTTTAAGAAGCACAGAAGGAACAGTCATGTAAAATCTACAGATAAGGGAGGGGTGAATCCACCCCTCATATTATACAGTTCTGCAACACTCTTCAGATTCACCATGTGGGTCTCACAAATGAACTGATGTCATCTCTCATAAACTCCAGGCCTGAATTTTTAAATATTCAGGGAAACTGGCTGGATTCCCTATCTGAAGATACACTGAAAATTCAGGATGCTGCCATCAGCTTACCTCATACTTTACTGGCACCTCAACCATGAGACCTGTTTCAGGGGTAAGTGGTATCAAATCCACCATGTCTCTTGACCTGTTCCTCCGCTCATGGTTGAAAACATGTTCAGGTTCACACCATTTGAAGATTTGAGCCTTTGGCTTCAATGGAGCTGTGCTGATCTACACCGCCTGGAGATCTGGCCAATGACTCCAGTGGAGACACATTCATGTACACAGGCCCGGATTTTAGTCTAATGGGCAGTGCCGTTGTTATGGTTACACCATTAAGCATTTCTGTCCATGTCCATCAGACATAGCACAGGGTAGAGAGGCCATGAGCATCCTCAGTAGGCACAGACTGAGGACTGTCGCAGGTGTAAGGAGGCCCAATTTCCCTATGTGACATCACTACAAGCCAGGGGAGAATGCACATTCTCTTTTCTCAACCTCAACAAGGTTGCTAGGCAAGGATAAGAGGAAACTCTCCATGTGGGAGGCTGGGTAGGTAGGGCCCATCTCTATTTCAGGAACTACCAAAACTTGGGACCAGTAGGAAAAGAATTGCTATGTGCAATGCTGTCATGATTATGAGGGTTAGCCAGCAGCCTGGGGATTAAGAGGTTAACTACACCTAGCCAGGTGGAGTGACCAGTAGGAATGTAGGTGGGACTTTCAAACTGGGACAAAGGAATTTGGGTTTTTTTCCTTTCTCCCTTTTGTCTCTCTGGGTGTGTTCTCTGCAGCTACAGAGAGGGACAAGCATGTCTCTCTCTTTCCAAGACACCATTCTTCATTTTCTGTAAGTAGGGTAAAGTTTAGGTAGTTTCGTTAGGCTTTATTGTTTTAAGGGTTGGGTATGGGATCTGAGATCTGGCACTGTTTAAAAGATGTGGCTTTTGGCTTTTCTTTGTAACTAAGTTCTAGGCCCATGGAGTTTCTCCAGGAGTATATTTTGTTACCGTCCTATCTAGTCATTATACTTGCAACAGGAATATTGTTGTAATAATAAAAGTTCTTTCTTTTCTTTTTATTAACCTGGAATTGTGTGCCCTGATTTTTATTTTAGGGGTGAGATTTCCCAAATGATCTTTCCCCTGATTTCTTTATCAACATTTGGGTGGTGGCAGCGGAAGTTTTGTTCCCAAGATCTAGGTTTTTAAGATTTTGGGGGAAGTTTTATACCAAAGCCTGGTAGATAAGGCTTTGGGGTACCTAAGTTTTACCCTACTTACAGAAAATGAAGAATGGTGTCTTGGAAAGAGAGAGACATGCTTGTCCCTCTCTGTAGCTGCAGAGAACACACCCAGGGTATGTCTACACTACCCTGCTAGTTCGAGCTAGTGGGGGTAATGTAGTCATCCGCAGTTGCAAATGAAGCCCGGGATTTGAATTTCCCGGGCTTCATTTGCATGAAGCCGTCCAGCGCCATTTTTAAATGCCGGCTAGTTCGAACCCCGTGCCGCGCGGCTACATGCGGCATGGAGTAGCTAGTTCGGATTAGGCTTCCTAATCCGAACTAGCTGTACTCCTCGTGGAAGCCTAATCCAAACTAGCTACTCCGTGCCGCGTGTAGCCGCGCGGCACGGGGTTCGCACTAGCCGGCATTTAAAAATGGCACCGGCCGGCTTTATGCAAATGAAGCCCGGGAAATTCAAATCCCGGGCTTCATTTGCAACTGCGGATGACTACATTACCCCCGCTAGTTCGAACTAGCGGGGTAGTGTAGACATACCCCCAGAGAGACAAAAGGGAGAAAGGAAAAAAACCCAAATTCCTTTGTCCCAGTTTGAAAGTCCCACCTACATTCCTACTGGTCACTCCACCTGGCTAGGTGTAGTTAACCCCTTAATCCCCAGGCTGCTGGCCAACCCTCATAATCATGACAAATGCACAGAAGCTGCCGGTGTTAGAACTGGGTGATGAAATCCCTGGCTATGAAGAATCGTATACTGGAAAGATCCCAGTTTTGAGGGGCAGAGAAATTGAATTGTCCCCTCTTTCATAGAATTCTCTCTCTCATGCAAAGACACTTCAGCAAGAGAGGAGACCATCATGTAGTGTAGGGGTGGAGTTCAGACCCGGAGCCGGGAGCATGGCCAAAAATGTTGCAATATGGTATCTGATGGACTCCTGTGGCATTTGTGAGCCAAACTTATGTTTTTGGACAAAAGCATTTGGTCTTCACAAACCAAAAAACAAACTGTTTCTTTGTTGATCAGTTTGACTCACTGAATAACACGGGAGGCAAGAGTGGGACAAATTAATCCCCAGGGCCTGAGTCACTCTGAAGGTGTCTTTGGTTCCCTGAGCACATTAATTAGATGTGATGACCTCCTGAGAGTCTGTATTCCCACTTGCTTCAGCAAGCTTCTCCCATAAATCACAAATCTCAGTATAAAACTTCCCACATGCTCCAGGCAGTTTCTTTCTCTTTTCAGTCATACACCCGTACAGAAAACACGGTGGTCAGCAGCTATGGAACTCAAGAACGTCAGCACCACAAATTTCAGCCTGAGCTCCTACCAAATGAGCTAAAGGATTAAAAAAAACCCTTTGGTTGGACAAAAGGGGGCAATTACATTGTCACAGAATCCAGTTCTTTCCTTGGGTTTTCCTACCAACTAAAGAAAATGCCATTTTCAGATGTTGAGACTCATAATTAGGACTGTGAACCAACTTTTCCTCAATCCGAAACGCCGAGCCACAGAGCTCCCCTTGCCCAAAGAGACGATAGAGACTGATATACATTTGTTCTCACCCCTTCTTGAGCTAAGGAATAATCTCATCACACTGAGACGGTTTTCACCTTGATTCTCTCACAAGTCATTGTATGCTGCTCGGATAAATGAACAGAAGAGTCTGTGTGTGGAGGGCGCGATTGACCTGTGTGTCTATGTATGTGTATGGAAGGCATTGTATGGAACACCTAGACTGACCAGCTGGGAACATCAGTCTTTCTCTGTGCTCGTACTGGTATCCATTGTGAACCCGGACTCCTTTTTCTTCACTTATTTAAATCACAGAGATTGGATAAGTTGCCTGAGCCATCTCCAGACCATTTTACTGTAGCTGCCTGATTTCGGCTCAGAGGAGATGGAAGAGGGAAATCTCTCAGAGGTTACTGAATTCATTCTCACAGGACTGACAGATCGTCCAGAGCTTCAGCACCCCCTGTTTCTTTTGTTCCTACTCATTTATGTTGTCACCGTGGTGGGAAATGGGGGGATGGTCTTGTTAATCACGACTGACCCCCGACTCCACACCCCCATGTACTTTTTCCTCAGGAGTTTATCTTTCTGTGATTTCTGCTATTCTTTTGTAATTTCCCCAAGGATGCTGGCAAATTTCTTAGCTGATAGGAAAAGTATTTCTTACACTGCCTGTGCTTTGCAAATGTATTTCGATATCGCTTTTCAAGAAACTGAGTGTCTCCTGCTGGCTGTGATGGCCTATGACCGTTATGTGGCCATCTGTAACCCATTGCTCTATATGGTCACCATGTCCAGGCAGCGTTGTAACCTACTGATGGCTGCATGCTATGCTGTGGCATTGGTAGACGCAATCATTAACACATATTTTATATTCCGGCTGTCATTCTGCCACTCCAACATCATCAATCATTTCTACTGCGACATGCCCCCACTGCTGGCGCTCTCCTGCTCTGACACCAGCAGCAGTGAGATTGTGATGTTTGCATCCACGTGCTACATTATAGTGACCAGTGTTGTCATCATCCTCCTGTCTTATGTCTGTATCCTCTCCAGCATCCTGAAGATCCGCTCTGCTGAAGGCCAGCGCAAAACCTTCTCCACCTGCACTTCCCACTTGACCGCAGTGATCATGTTTCATGGCACCCTCCTTTTCATGTATTTACGACCCAGCTCCAGCTATTCCATGGGCATAGACAAAATAGCCTCAGTGTTCTACACGTTGGTGATCCCCCTGTTAAATCCCCTCATCTACAGCCTAAGGAACAGGGAGGTGAAGGGGGCCCTAAGGAAATCCATGAATAAACTCCTAAGCAATTCTTGAATCTTTTTTTCTTAGTCCCCTTGTTGCTGTAGGATTGGTTTTATGATGTCATTGCAAGAGTGAAATGTGTGCTTTCTACAGTTGTATCAAAGGGAGGTTTGCACATCCTCTTAGCTCTTTCTGTGCTCTGTGTGTTAGTTATAGAGATTGTTTGTGTCCATGCACAAGGAGAAGAATGGTGATTTCCTCCACAATGTCCTTTTTTGTAAGGTAAGGGCACAACAAAACAAGTAAGAGCAAGGGTAACATTTCCAAGAGACAGCATGGTGTGGATGCCTACTTTGCATAGTGTTCTCTTTTCCCAACTAAATGAACCCACATCTTTCAGTCTTCTCTAATACTGACAATGTGAGAAATAGATTCTGGAGGCACTGATTTCAAAGCCCTTTCTATATCTTGGAACTAAGGGTACATCTAAACTACATGGCTCTGTTGACGGAGCCATGTAGATTTGTTTGTTTGGCAAAGGGAAATGAAGCCACGATTTAAATAATCGCGGCTTCATTTAAATTTAAATGGCTGCCCCGCTCTGCCGATCAGCTGTTTGTCAGCAGATCGAGGCAGTCTGGATGCTCCCCTGTCGGCATGAAAGCCCTTTATCGACCTCCCCAGTAAACCTCATCCTACGAGGCATAACAGGGAGGTCAATAAAGGGCTTTCAGGTCAGCCCAGGAGCGTCCAGACTAGTGCACTGAGCCGACAAACAGCTGATCAGCTGTTTGTCGGCTCAGCGCAGCAGGCATTTAAATTTAAATGAAGCCGCAATTATTTAAATCGCGGCTTCATTTCCCTCTGCAGATCAGCCTAATCTACATGGCTCCATCGACGGAGCCATGTAGTTTAGACACACCCTAAGTGGCCAGGGGATTGGACCCTCAGAACTCCCAGACAGAGTGATCTTAACTTCTATAGGCAACATTAATGAATTGATAAGAGGCTCCCATATTTGTTGATGCTCACAGTTAAGTAGATAGATACTTCACTCCCGATGTTCCATGTAATTCCATGCACTGTAAATACAGTGTTTTTAAAATGACTTTATGTTTTGCAATTACTGTTTCATTTTCCACATTCCTTGATGAAAAATTAACATATTTTGAAACAACAACAACAATGTACAATCTGTAATTGCCTCTTCTCATTCCAACTGTTTGGAAAAGCATTTTTCAAAGCACTACTAATGCAGAGCATATATGGACAAATGTAAAATAATGGATATTCAATTCTTTCAGCCTAACTCAAGAAGTATAGTCTTCCTCCTTTTTTCCCTGCTCTTGGCATCAATACCATCTGAAGGAAATGGAGAGGCATATTGGAACGGGGGAGGATTCTGGTTCAAAGGCACAAGCCTGCAAGACTGGAAAAGGAGGTGGTGAGATAAATCTTTGCTTTGAATTAATTTAGTCTCTTCAGTTAGGTGTTACTGACATTTTACCTTTTATTTCTTTGTAACCAGTTCAGATCTTTATGTCTTATTATTGGTAATCACTGAAAATCTTTCTTTCTGTAGTCAATAAATGTGTTGGATCATTTTATCAAAGCCACTTTGTTTTGGTATCAAAGTCTTTAGGAACCTCTACCTGGGACCAGGATTTCCACCTGTCATTTTCTGTCAATAAAAAGACAGACTTTACACACACTGGTGTTCTCCAGGAGGGCGCTGGACATACAGGACACACAATCTATTGGGCATAGCTGTGCCCTGTGACCTAGAGGTTAGTACTTTGTGTGGTTGTATTGAAAAGCAGCATGTGATACCCTTGTTCCAGAACCTCCTAGAGGTAGACCCCAGAGCCTTAGTTATGTGTTATTTTCATAGCCCAGGTGTCCTCCCCCAAGGTGCTAGCAGACACGTTAGGAGAGAAGAAAGCCATCTCCTCCTCTGTCTATGAGACTCCACTCTGGTTTCCCAGTACATTAGTGGTGATACAGTGACTGCTGTTTCTCTGTCCCTTCAGAGGCAGTGAAGAGAGAGGGAGAGGGACCTCGGGATATCCAGTCCTTCCATTTATACTCCTGTCCTCCCTTTCAGTCACATTACCAGCTAGATACCAGTGACAAAATGTCTATGTGAATGGATCTTTATGGCTCCTTTTTCCTCATATTTTTGAGCTTCTTTTATTTCCCTTCTACCACAATGATGCTATTTTCTGCTTCAATACAGAATTCACACATTCCGTGGTTTCAGACAGACCTGTTTTCTGACAACAGTTTGTATCATGAGTTAATAATAGCATACAGTATCCTCGTTTTTCCTCACATACCGTATTGCCACTCGTGATTTATCAGGATGATACCAATAAACCAATTATAGTTTTCAGATGATACATTCCCAGGGGGATTTTTAAAAGATCTCAACAACAACAACAACAACAACAAATTCAAAGATTTCACACAAAGAAATTAAGCCCCTCCACAGGCTTTGCCCTCTGAAACACAAGACACAAACACATCAGCCATTGAAATTTTTGACCCCTAAAACGTGAGAGGCCCACTGCATGTACAGCACAACAAAAATTTCTAGCCACAACCATAAATTTGTCTAGGTAGCACAATCATTGCTAATTTGTGGGAACGGCTCTTGATTTGAACGACCCTTCAAATTCTATTGAAATGTGATAATATCCTATTGCAATAAAACTCTTCATTCCCATCCTCGCGCCTCAAAGGAAACACAGCAATAGCTCATAGCATGTTCAATCTGCCTTTCAATTGGAACATCCCCCAGGTAGCCAGCTATGGAGTGTGCCAGGCAGGAGTTAACCTGCATTAGAATCTTGTTCAATTCTGGTCTGATCTCTGTGAGGTCTAGATCTAGTCCCAAATCCCAGAAAAAGCCCTTCCAAGGGTGCCTAGGACAGGAGTCAAATTCAGCAGAGCCAGGGCTCTTGCATCAATGACATTTGCTAAATTTGAGGTCCCTCTGCTCTTGTTCTGTAATGGTTTGTCTACACAGCAAAGTTATTTTGAAATAACAGCCCTTATTTTGAAATAACTTTACTAGTATCTACTCAGCCAAACCGCTATTTTGAAATGCATGTTGTGTGGAGACGCGTTATTTTGAAATAACTTATTTCGAATTAACTATTTTGAAATAAGATATTTTGAAATAACACTGTAGTGTAGATATACCCTCAGGGAAGAACACAGCCCTTCAGCAAGGGGAAAGGTTTAAACAAGTAAATATTCCCCTCTCCGAACCCTCACTGGGATTTGTTGAGGACTGAAGACGGTTTCAGTGAAGTTGTACTGCCTAGTGCAATGGCCCTAGAGGGCAGGGGCATGAAGAGCGTTTTCTCTTCCCTAGCATGACCAGATTGCTGGAGAAGGACAGGTGCTTGCTGCTAGCACAGACTCCAATGGACCCATTTACTTATTTATTGGGCAGTAACAGCAGGGCACCCTCCTCTCCCAAACACCCCTTCTGGTTCGGTGTCTCTACACTTTAGAGCAGTGGTCTCCAATCTTTTTATACCCAAGATCACTTTTTAAATGACAGACCAAGCCAAGAGCTACTGCCCTGCCCTTCCTTGAAGCCCCGCCCTCTCTATTCTCCTCCTCTCCATCACTTGCTATCCCCAATCCTTATACTGCTACTTTAAAAAAAATCCCACCATTCCTCACAGCTCTTCACCTGTGCAGTTGCTCGGTGAGTAGCTGCTCCTCAAATGAGGAAATCTAATGTAAATGTACTGCACAGGTGCACAGTTCAGAGACGGCTCAAGAGGTACTCTTAGAGCCTCTGAGATCTACCGGTAGATCACGATCTACTGGTTGGTGACCACTGCTTTAAAGTATCCCTGCTCTGCTATCGGGCCGTACCCCAGGGAATCCTACCTGGAGGAAATGGTTTTGCCTTTCCAGCTTCCTTCTGACCCTAGCTCTAGCCACAACCATAATCAGTTGGGCCACTAAGTATTTAACAACCCTTTTACCCCATCTAATTGTAGGCCACTCTCTCAGTGGCCCGACTGTCTCTTCAAATCCCGGCACAGGAACCCTAGGAACAGCAGCCACACAGCACCATGTCCCTTTAACCAAACTGCATCAGGTTCCTGGCCTACTGCACCATGTACCCAAACTTCACTGATGCGTCATCTTTACCTCAAGGCAAATGGAGGTTGAGGCCCAGCAGCCAGCCAGGAACGCCTGCTCCCTCCCCCAGTTCTGCCAACACTGAGCTGTCCGTGGTGCTAAAGTTTGTTTTAGGCATCCAGGAGTTCAAAGCCACGACGCTGATTTACACCATGTGGGGTTCTAGACTGGGGTGGGAAACCTTCTTTGGACCGGGAGCCACAGAAAATCAGTCGGGGGCCACACACAAATTAAAAGCAAAAAAAAACCACCTCACTGTGGCCCCCAATTGAGGAGACACCCCACATTTCCCTCGGACATCAGAGCCTTGCGGGGGAGGCCAGGATCGTAGGTTTTGTGTGCTCCAGTCCTCAGGGGTGCAGCTGCATGCAACCCTCAGACCTGAGCTTCCCCATGTCTGTTCTACACCATTGACATCTATGACTCTATGTCAAGTTACAGAGATTTTCCATTGATTCCTGATTTTTAGTACAACCTTCTGAGAACACACAACATTGAGCCTCACCCTCTAATTACAGGTAGAACATCTCAATTGGAAACCCACCCAGCCTTGATTTGGTAAGTGGTATTAAATCCACCATGACTCTTGGCCTGTTTCCCTGTTCGTGGTTGAAAACATGGTCAGGTTCAAAGCCATTGAAGACGTGGCCCTTTGGCTACAATGGGGCTGTCCTGATTCACACCGACTGGAGATCTGGCCAATGACTCCAATGGAGAGACATCCATGTACACTGGCAGGGGACCTGGTCTAATGGGCAGCGTCTGTGCGATGGTTTCACTACTGAGCATGTCTGTCCACATCCACCAGACCTAGCTCAGTGCGGAGAAGGGCTGAGCTTCCTCAGAGGGCACAAGCTGAACAATGTAGAAATTCTAAGGAGGCCCTGTCGGCCTGTGTAACATCACTACATCACATTCTCTTTTTTCCTACCTCAACAAGGCTGCTGGGCAGGGCCAAGTGGCTACTTTTGGGAAAATCTCCATGTGAGAGGTTGGACAGACAGGGCTCAGCTGTATTTCAGTAACTGCCAAACCCTGGGAAGTGAAGGAAAAGAATTGCTATGTGCAATGCCCAGGAGCGGCCAGTGTTATAAGTAGCACATCTCACAAGATGAGATCCAGGAAGGATACTGTACAGGCCAGATGCCAGCAGTGATGGGTGGAGGAACTGAATTTTCCCCTCTTCCATGGAGATATCTTTTCTTTGGAAAGTGTCAGCTTTCCACCAACTTATCAATCTCGCTTCCTCCCCAAGCCATTGTTGTGGGACACAGGTGATGTTCCAGGGCAGTTCAGCAAGAGGGAAGGCCATCATTCAGCATAGGTCATGCAGTGCAGTCTGGGAGCCTGAACCTAGCCACAGTATGGGGGGATGTGATATCACAAGGACCCCTCTCATATTTCTGAACTGAACAACTAAGTATGGACAAACCACAAAACACATTTTCCATTTTTGTTCAGATTTACTTAATGGAACGGATCACAGCTCCACCTTCCTGGACCGGAACATAGTGGGATGCCATAGATCCCTAGCCTCGAAGTAGATAAATCTGACACAATTTGCATCATTTTGTAACAAGAGGAGGAAAGAGTAGGCCAAATTAATCCCAAGGGCATGCGTTACCCCCATGATGGCTTTGGTTCCCTGAGCTCATTAATGAGGTGTTGTGTCTCCCTGGGCTCGGGTTTTCCCAGGTGCTTAAGGAATAATGTTCCATAGATCGCAGATCTCACTATAAAACTTCCTGAACGCGACAGTTTCTGTCAATGGGGAAACACCACACATCTGTCTCTTCACAGGAGGTACGTTCCCTTGTCCTACAACACAGCCACACACCCATAGAGAAACCAGGGTAATTGGCAGCTATTGAATTGAAGATCCCCTGCACTAAATACCTGAGCCCAGATCCAACCCTTCAAACTAAATGAAAAACCTCAGTGTTTGAAAAAACAGACAATTAGAATGTCACTAAAGGAAGCGCTTTCTCTGGGCTTTCCTAGGACTAAAGAGGGTGCCATTTTTAGGTGCCAAAAAGTGTCATGAGCACAACAGAAAAGCTTTACCCCAAACTCACATTCCGAGCCACAGAACTTCCCTTTCCTAAAGAGGGCAAGCAGATTGGCACACATTAATCTCACCCTTTTGAGCTAAGCAAGAATCTCATCCCACTCAGATGGTTTCACCCTGATTCTCCTTCAGCGGAGTCACAATTCACTGTTTGCTGCTTGAATTAGTGAACAGGAAAGTTCATGTGTGTGGTACGATTAACATGCGTATCCTTGTATTTGTACAGTGTGTGCATTGAATGGAAGACCTGGAATGATCAACTGGGAACATCTGGCTCTTTAGACTAAGCCCTTCTTTCAGATCATACGGGTACCCATTTTTCATCACTTCATTACAGAGAAGAGACTGGTTTACAGAGCCATTCATCTCCCCACATCCCTGTTGCTGCCTGATCTCAGCTCAGAGAAGATGGAAGAGGGAAATCACTCGGAGGTGACTGAGTTCATTCTCTCAGGACTGACAGATCGTCCGGAGCTGCAGGTCCCCCTATTTCTGTTGTCCTTACTGATTCATATTATCACCCTGGTGGGGAATGGGGGGATGATCTTCTTAATCAAGATTGACCCCCGACTCCACACCCCCATGTACTTTTTCCTTGGCAATTTGTCTTTCTGTGATCTCTGCTATTCCTCGACAATTGCCCCCAAGATGCTGCAGAATTTTTTAGCCAAGACGAAAAGCATTTCTCGCACTGCCTGCACTGTGCAAATGTATTTATGTTTCTTTTTTCAAGATGTTGAGTGTCTCTTGCTGGCTGTGATGGCGTATGACCGTTATGTGGCCATCTGCAACCCGCTACTCTATACGGTCACTATGTCCAGGCGGCTTTGTAACCTGCTGGTGGCTGGGGTGTATGGGGTGTCATTGGCGGATGCAACAACAAGCACATACTATACTTTCCGGCTGTCATTCTGCCACTCAAACGTCATCAATCATTTCTTCTGCGACACCCCCCCGCTGCTGGCACTCTCCTGCACTGACACCCGCATCAATGAGATTGTGATGTTTGCCTCTATGTGCTACACTGTAGTCACCAGCATTGTGATCATTCTCCTCTCTTATGTCTGTATCATCTCCACCATCTTCCGGATCCGCTCTGCCGAGGGTCGCCGCAAAGCCTTCTCCACCTGCACATCCCACTTGACTGCAGTTGGCATGTTTCATGGCACCCTCCTCTTTATGTATTTCCGACCCACCTCCAGTTATTCCATGGACACCGACAAAATAACCTCAGTGTTCTACACGCTTGTGATCCCCATGTTGAACCCCCTCGTCTATAGCCTGAGGAACAGGGAAGTGAAGGGCGCCCTGAAGAAAGCAAAGAATAAACTCAGAAGGATTTCTTGAATCTTTTTACTCAGTCCAAACTTTTCTTGGCACTGGGGTTGGTTTTATGATTAGCGGCAAATGTGAATTGTATGATTTTTATAGCTGAACCAAAGGTAGTTTGTGCGCCCTCCTGATACTCTGTGGCTCTTCATGTGCTCTGTGGGGTAGATGTACAGATTGTCACTTGGTTTCTGTCCATGTGCAAGGAGAAAAATGTGATTTCCATCACAATAAGCATTATTGTAAGTTAAGAGCACAGCAAAATATGAGAGAGCACAGTGTGGGTGCCTACTCTGTGACAGTCTGCACTGAACCAAATAGTCAATAGCATGGAAATGGTGAGTTAAATACCAGTTAAAAAGAAATGTAATCATACAGACATCAGATAATTATACCACATCAGCAGGTTCGCTACGTGTTCTTGCTCGCTCTGAGATTCATAGAATCATAGAACTGAAAGAGGTCATCCTGTTCAGGTACCTGACCTCAGGGCAGGACCAACCACTAATTTGACCTTCCCCAACAGGTGTTCATCTCATCTGCTTTTAAAGATGTCCAGAGATGGAGATTCCACAACCTCCTCCCAGGCCAGTTATTCCCATGTTTCACTACTGTTACAATGTTGAAGGTTTTCGTAATTGCCGACCTAAATGTCCCTTGCTACAATTTAAGCCCATTGCTTTTTGTCCTGTCATTGGAGACATTACTGTAATATTTCTCCTTCTTCTTTGTAACACCCTTTCACTTATTTGAAATCTATTCCCATGTTCCCTCTCAGACTTCTCTTCTCCAGACTAAATGAACCCTGTACTTTCAGTCTGCCCGCACTGGTCATGTTTTCTAGACCTTTTCTCACTTGTGTTACCCTTTGCCAGACTATTCAAATTTGTCCACAGCTTTCCTGAATGTGGTGCCCAGAACTGGACAACATCCTCCAGTTCTGCCATAATCAGCAAGGAGTAGAGTGGAAGCATTGCCTCTTGTATCTTGCTTACAGCACTCCTGCTAACACATCCCTGAATATTGTGGGGTTTCTTGCATCAGTTTCACACTGTTGACTCATATATAGCCTGTGGTTCACTACGAATCCTTGATCCCTTTCTGCAGTACTCCTTCCTGGACAGTAATTTCCCATTTTGTGTGTGTGTAACTGATTGTTCCTTCCTGCAGGAGCACTTTGCATTTGTCGATATTAAACAAAACTAGTCTCCGAACTGATCCCTAACTGTGAGACATTTATGGATAGTGCCCTTTGTTCTCTCCTGGATCTTTCTCAGTGACTGTCAATGCCAATCCTGCAAGTCTATCTATGTTACACCACTTCACGCAGATATAACTCAGTTTGATTTAAAGAGAGAGCACCCCGTGATGTATTAATGGGAGGGTCGCGTAACAGAAGTAGTGTAAATTCAAACACCTGACAGCATCATTGTAGATCAGTCTTGATAAGAATCCGTGACATAACATAGACTCTGAGGAAGGGAAGTACTGACGTTGATGGGCATGTGCTCTCCCATTGACTAAGCACGTTTTCAACATGCTGGTTAATAAATTCTGCTTTGTTTATCCCAGTGGTCTCGATTTAGCCAGTGGTGTAGATATGGCCTCTGTCTCCCCTGTCTGAGCTTTTGCATTGTGAATAAAACACAGGAAGAATCAAAGGATGAAAAAAAGTAGAATGATTCTGTAGACTGGTTGCTAGGGGAACCCCTCTACACAGTGAGGGTATGTCTACACTACCATCCTAATTCGAACTAGGGTGGTTAATGTAGGCAATCGAAGTTGCAAATGAAGCCCGGGATTTGAATTTCCCGGGCTTCATTTGCATCTTGCCGGGTGTCGCCATTTTTAAATCCTGGTTAGTTCGGACTCCGTGCTCACGGCTACACGCGGCATGGACTAGGTAGTTCGGATTAGGCTTCCTATTCCGAACTACCTGTACTCCACCGTGGAACGAGGTGGACAGGTAGTTCGGAATAGGAAGCCTAATCCGAACTACCTAGTCTGTGCCGCGTGTAGCCGCGGGCACGGAGTCCGAACTAGCCGGGATTTAAAAATGGCGTCGCCCGGCAAGATGCAAATGAAGCCCGGGAAATTCAAATCCCGGGCTTCATTTGCAACTTCGGTTGCCTACATTAACCACCCTAGTTCGAACTAGGGTGGTAGTGTAGACATACCCTGAGATGCTTAACTTCATGGCTATGTCTAGACTGGCATGATTTTCTGCAAATGCTTTTAACGGAGAAGTTTTTCCATTAAAAGCATTTGCGAAAAAGAGCGTCTAGATTGGCATGGACGCTTTTCCGCAAAAGCACTTTTTGCGGAAAAGCGTCCATGCCAATCTAGACCCGGTTTTGCACAAGAAAGCCCCGATTGCCATTTTTGCCATCAGGGCTTTTTTGCGCAAGAGTTTTCAGCTGTCTACACTGGGCCTTTTGCGCAAAAACATTTCCGGAAAAGGGCTTTTGCCCGAACGGGAGCAGCATAGCATTTCCACAAGAACACTGACAATCTTACATGAGATCGTCAGTGTTCTTGCAGAAACTCAAGCGGCCAGTGTAGACAGCTGGCAAGATTTTCTGCAAAAGCAGGTGCTTTTGCGGAAAAACTTGCTGATCTAGACGCAGCCATGTGTTTATTTCAATGGCTATTTAATTAGGTAGAAGAACTTTGGAAGAAGAGTTTGAGAGAGTCTCAGAGCTGAATAGCAGCTTGCTCCTTGGCTGGGATTCTTTCGGGAAATACAGGAAACCCAACCTCACATCTGTGCCCAGCACTCGACAGAAGCAGGAAGTGAATCTTTATTGGCCACCTCAGAGGTGAACTTCCCAATACTAGGCAAAAAATTACAAAGGGATGATGAAACCCCCACCACCTCCTACCTTTGGCTGCTTTGTGACCTAAATCTTCTCCCCTCCTCCCATACACACTCCATGATTTTGGGGCAAAGCTATTCTAAAATTTGTCACACATCTGTGGGTATGTCTACACTAGCTCATTAATTCGAGCTAGGTAGGCAAATGAGGCAACCAGAGTTGCAAATGAAGCCCGGGATATAAATATCACATTACCAGCTGGTTACCAGGAGACAAAATGTCTATGTCAAAGGAGCTTTATGGTTCCCTTTTCCTCATATTTTTGAGCTTCCTTTATTTCCGTTCCTCCTCGATGACGCTATTTACTGTTTTGATACAGAATTCACCACAGCACACATTGCTTACGTTCAGACAGACCTGTTTGCCGACTTCCGTTTGTAACATATGTTAATAACAGCATATAGTGTCCTCTTCTAACCTCACATACCGTATTGCCACTCGTGATTTATCAGGGTGATACTGATAAACAAATTATGAGTTTTCAGGTGATACATTTACAGGTCTATTTATAAAAGACCTCAAAAGAAAAAAGTAAAACACAAAGACTTCACACCAAGAAATCAAGCCCCTCCACAGGCTACGTCCTCTGAAATATAAGACAAAAAACCACATCAGCCATTGAAATATGACACACAAAATGCGAGAGGTCTACTGCCTGTGTAGCGCACCAAAAAGTTGTAGCCACACCCATAATAACCTTGTCGAGACAGCACAATCATAACCAATTTGTGGGAATGCTCCTTGATTGCTCCTTGCGGATGGGTGGGCTCCCCTCGTGTGGACTCCCATGGTCAAAATCCCCCCACGGAGCCACTTATCAGGGTCTGCATGGCCCCATGGCTGGAGTCTGAATCCCAGATCCCCCTCTTATGGGGTTAGTGTGGCTCAGCAGTCTAAGTCCCTATAGAGCTCCCCCTGCCCTCTAATAAGGGTCACTATGGTCCAGAGGCCCAGTCTTAGTAACACTCCCCTCTAATGGGGTAAGTATGGCCCTGGGGCCTAGTCCATGTGGCACTCTCTTCTGTTGGGGTAAATATGGCCCAGATGCTAGTCCTTGTGGTGCCCCTCTATCAGGGTCAATATGGCCCTGTGATCAGGTCTGTGAAGTACTCCCTTCTATTGGGATAAATACATCCTGGATGCCTAGTCCACAGGTTTCAGGAGCTACCTCTACTTAGGAGCACTGCCAAGAAGGCTCGGTCCACTGCTTGCTCAGCGAGGGCTCCTGCTCCGAAACACGCTGAGAATCCAGAGTTTCAACTCCCCACACTGGGCCACTTCCTACCACCCCGCGTGTCTCCCCGTTGCTGTACCCCTGGAACGTCTCTTGGACTGTGGCAGCAACGATGGCAGGGGCGGCTGCATTTCCTCCTCCAGCTCTGGAGTATGATCAGCAGGTCCTTCCCCTGCTGCGAGCCAGCCCGAGTGAGCTGACTCAGGGCTCTTTATACTCCAGCTCACCAGTGAGCATCCCCGGCAAGGCCATGGGGGAGGGGTGCTTTCAGCCAGCTGGGCCCAGCCCACAGTCTGTTCTACAGTGCAGGGCTGAGGCGCCCTATCACACCCCTCGAAACCCTTTCAATTCCATGGGAATGTGATAGTATCCTATTGCCATGAAATACTTCACTCGCACCTGTCCCGCCTCCAAGAAATACACAGCAATGGCGCATTGCGTGTTTAATCGGCCTCCCAATTGGAATGTCCCCTGGGGATTTAGCTGTGGAGTGGGCCAGGCAGAAATTAACCTGGATTAGAATCCTGTTCAATTCTGGTCTGATCTCTCTGAGGTCTGGATCTAGCTCCAGATCCCAGACAGCTCATGAAAAAGCCCTTCCAAAGGTGCCAAGCACAAGGGTCAAATTCAGCAGAGCCAGGGCTCTTCCGTCAATGACAGTTGCTAAATTTGACGTCCCTCTGCTCTTGTTCTGTAAGGGTATGTCTACACTTGCTCCATAGGTCGGACTAGGGATGCAAATGGAACATACCAAAATTGCTAATGAAGCATGGGATTTAAATATCCTGTGCTTAATTAGCATATTCGCAGCCAGCCGCCATTTTGGATTCGGGATATTGCAAAATTAGTTGCCCCATGTAGATGCGTTATTCTGAGAGAAAACCCTTCTCTTGGAATAACTGTTATTCCTCATGCAATGATCAGCTTTCCACCAACTTATCAAACTCGCCTCCTCCCCAAGCCATGGCTGTGGAACACTGGTGATGTTCCAGAGCTGTTCAGCAAGAGGAGAGGCAATCATGCAGCATAGGGCATGGAGTGCAGTCTGGGAGACTGACCCAAGCCAGAGGATGGGGGGACGTGGTATCACAGGGACCCCTCTGGTATTTTTGAGCTGAACTAAGTTTGGTCTCTACAAATAACAATGCACACTTTCTATTTTTGTCTAGATTTAGTTAGTACCCTTCTTGAACAGGATGTCATGTATCCCTAGCCTCAACTCAATAACTCTGACACAAATGGCATCATTTAATAACAATAGGAGGAAGGAGTGGACCAAATTAATTTCCAGGGCATGAATTATCCCAGTGGTGGCTTTGTTTCCCTGAGCTCGTTAATGAGATGTTGTGTTTCTCTAGGCTCAGGTATTCCCAGTTGTTACAGGAATAATGTTCTGTAGCTCACAGACCTCAGTATAAAACGTCATGGATGCTCCCGATGGGCAGTTTCTGTTGAGGGGGGAAACACCACCACATCTATCTCTTCTCAGCAGGTACGTGCTGTTCTCCTACATCAGAGCCACACATCCATAGAGACACCAGGGAGATCAGTACGTTTTGAACTGAAGATCCCCAGCACTAAATACCTGAGCCCAGATCCTACCCCTCAAAAACGAAAGGAAAAAGCTCTGCGTTTGGAAAAAGAGGCAATTATAAAGTCTCTGAAGATAGCGCTTTCTCTGGGATTTCCTATAGACTACAGAATGTGCCATTTTTAGGTGACAAAAAGTGTCATGGGCACAGCACACAAGCTTTATCCCAAACTGAGATGCCAAGGTACAGACCTCCCCTTGCCTACAGAAGGGAGGGAAATTGACACTCAATAATCTCGGATTAGTGAACAGGAGTGTTTGTGTGTTTGTCATGGTTAACCTGCATGTCCTTATATGTGTACAGTGTACACACTGCATGGAACAACTGGAATGACAAGCTGTGAACATCTGGCTTTGTGGACTAAGCCCTTCTTTCAGGTCACACTGGCATCCATTTTTTGTCACTTACTTCAGTACACAGAAGGGACCCGTGTACAGAGCCGTCCACCTGCCCACCTCCCTGCAGCTGCCTGATCTCGGCTCAGCAGAGATGGAAGAGGGAAATCACTCGGTGGTGACTGAGTTCATTCTCTCAGGACTGACAGATCGTCCGGAGCTTCAGGTCCCCCTGTTTGTGTTGTTCCTACTGATTTATGTGGTCACCCTGGTGTGGAATGGGGGGATGATCTTGTTAATCATGACTGATTCCCGACTCCACACCCCCATGTACTTTTTCCTTGGCAATTTGTCTTTCTGTGATTTCTGCTATTCCTCCACAATTGCCCCCAAGATGCTGCAGAATTTCTTAGCCGAGAGGAAAAGCATTTCTTTCATTGGCTGTGCTGTGCAAATGCATGTCTTCATCGCTTTGGCAGATGCTGAGTGTCTCTTGCTGGCTGTGATGGCGTATGACCGTTATGTGGCCATCTGTAACCCGCTGCTCTATACGGTCACCATGTCCAGGTGGCTTTGTAACCTGCTGGTGGCTGGGGTGTATGGAGTATCGTTGGCGGATGCAACGACAAGCACGTATTATACATTCCGTCTGTCATTCTGCCACTCCAACGTCCTCAATCATTTCTTCTGCGACACCCCCCCGCTGCTGGCGCTCTCCTGCTCTGACACCCAAATCAATGAGATTGTGCTGTTTGCCTCCATGTGCTACACTACAGTGATCAGTATTGTGATCATCCTCCTTTCCTATGTCTGTATCATCTCCACCATCCTGCAAATCCGCTCTGCCGAGGGTCGGCGCAAAGCCTTCTCCACCTGCACTTCTCACTTGACTGCAGTGGCCATGTTTTATAGCACTCTCCTTTTTATGTATTTCCGACCTACCTCTAGCTATTCCATGGACACCGACAAAATAACCTCACTCTTTTACACACTGGCGATCCCCGTCTTGAACCCTCTCGTCTACAGCCTGAGGAACACGGAGGTGAAGGGCGCCCTGAGGAAAGCAATGAATAAACTCCAAAGAATTTCTTGAATATTTTAAACTCATTCCAAAGTTTTCTTGTCAGTGGGGTTGGTTTTATGATCTTGGTGAAAGAGGGAAGTGTGTGATTTTTATAGCTGAAACAAAGCATGTTTGCATTCTCTCCTGATACTCTATGGCTCTTTATGTGCACTGTAGGGTAGATGTAGAGATTGTCAGTTGTCAAAGTAGATGTCAGAGACTGTGTTCATGCTTAAGGAGGAGAAAGTTGATTTCCATCACAATGAACTTATTTGTTTTGCTGTGCCCTAAGCTTACAATAAAGAGCAACGGTAACATTCCCAAGAGAGAGCGTGGTGAGGGTGCCTACTTTGTGACAGTCTGCACTCAGCTGAATAGATTATAGCAACGGCCAACTTGGAGAGAAGAGTTGAGCGAAAAAAAAAGAAAAAGTGAGTGAACCTGATACACACCCTTTCACTTATTGGAAATCTATTCCCATGTCCCCTCTCAGCCTTCTCTTCTTCAGAGTAAATGAACCCCGTACTTTCAGTCTGTCCACACAGGTCATGTTTTCTAGTCCGTTCATCACTTTGTTACCCTTTGCTGAACTATTCAAATTTGTCCACAGCTTTACTGAATGTGGTGCCCAGAACTGGACAACATACTCCAGTTCCGTCATGATCAGCAAGGAGTAGAGCGGAAGCATTGCCTCTTGTATCTTGCTTACAGCACTCCTGCTAACACATCCCTGAATAATGTATCTTGAATCAGTTTCACACTGTTGACTTATATATAGCCTGTGGGCCATTATGACTCCTAGATCCCTTTCTGCAGTACTCCTTTCTGGACAGTAGTTTCCCATTTTGTGTGTGTGTAACTGATTGTTCCTTCCTACGGGAGCATTTTCCATTTGTCGATATTAAACGGAACTGGTCTCCGAACTGATTCCTCACTGAGAGACATTTCTGGGTACTGCCCTTTATTCTGTCCTGGATCTTTCTCAGTGACTGTCAATGCCAATCCTGCAAGTCTATCTAAGTCATACCACTTCACACATATAACTCAGCTTGATTTAAAGAGTGCACCCCATGCTGTATTAATGGGAGGGTTGCCTAACAAAAGTAGTGCAAATTCAATCTACTGTCACTATCATTGTAGACCAGCTTCAATATGAATCTGTGACGAAACACAGACTCTGAGGGAAGGGAAGTACAGACATTGATGGGTAAGTGCTCTCCCATTGATTAAGCACATTTTTAACATGCCGGTGGTCTCAATTTAGCCAGTGGTGTAGATATGGCCTCAGTCTCCCCTGTTAGAGCAATTGCGTTGTGAATAAAACATGGGAAGAATCAAAGGACGAAGAAAAGGAGAATGATTCTGTAGAGTAGTTACCATGGGAACCCATCGAGACAGTGAGATGCTCAACTTGCTGTGTTTATTCCAATGGCTATTTAATTAGGTAGAACAACTTTGGAAGGAGAGTTTGAAAGCCTCTCAAAGGTGAATAGCAGCTTGCTCTCTGGCTGGGATTCTTTCAGGAAATACAGGAAACCCAAGTGCATATCTGTTCCCAGCACTCAAGAAAAGCAGGAAGTGAATCTTGATTGGCCACTTCAGAGGTGAACTTCCCAATACTGGGCAAAAGGGATGATGAAACCCCCACCACCTCCTACCTTTGGCTGCTTTGTGACCTAAATCTTCTCCCCTCCTCCTGTACACATTCCATAGTTTTGGGGCAACGCTATTCTAGAATTTGCAACATGTCTATGAATAGTTTCAGGTCAACCAATACCGCATTTCTTTTAACAGTACATAATTCCCTAATAAGAAATTCACCCATTTCTAGAGTCTTTTACATGCTGGTCATTGCGCCTAATGTTGACAATCTGAAAATATGTTATGGAGACATTCATTTCAAGTCCATTTCTATAACTTAGTACAAAAGGACTAAGGGATTGGACGCTCAGAACTCCCAGAATGGGTGATCTTAGCTTCTATAGGCAACATTAATGAATTGATAAGGTGCTCCTATATTTGTTGATGCTCACAGTAAAATAGATAGATACTTCACTCCCAAGCTTCCATATAATTCAATGTACTGTAAAAACAACATTTTTTTAAATGACCATACTTTTTTTGTAATGTTCTTTTTATTTTCCACATTAGTTGATGAAAAATTAACGTATTTCTTTTAGAATGCAGGGATTGTTTGAAACAACAGCAATTATTTCCCTAGGAGAATGGTGAAGTACTGGGATGAGTTACCGAAGGAGGAGGTAGCATATCCATCCATAGAGGTTTTTATGTCCTGGGATGACAAAGCCCTGGCTGGGATCACGGATTTGGGGTTGATCGTGTTTTGAGCAGATGACTGGACTCAATGACTCCTGAGCTCTCTTCCAGACCTAGTATTCTATAATTCTGTGACACCACTCTGGTTTCTCAGTATGTTAGAGGTGGTGTAGTGACTGCTGTTTCTTCACCCTTCAGAGGCAGTAAAGAGAGAGGGAGAAGGGCTTCAGGATATCCAGTCCTTTCTTTTATAGTTCTGGCCCCTCTTTCAGACACATTACCAGCTGGTTACCAGGAGACAAAATGTCTATGTCAAAGGAGCTTTATGGATCCTTTTTCCTCATATTTTTGAGTTTCCTTTATTTCCCTTCGTCCTCAATGATGCTATTTAGTGCCTTGATACAGAATTTACCACAGCACCCATTCCTTGCTTTAGACAGACCTGTTTGCCGACAACGGTTTGTAATGTGAGTTAATAATAGCATACAGTGTCCTCTTTTAACCACACATACCATATTGGAACATATGATTGCTTAGGATGATACCAATAAACAAAATATGAATTTTCAGATAATACATTGCCAGGCATATTTTTAAAGACCTGAAAAGAAAAAAATAAAATGCAAAGACTTCACACCAAGAAATCAAGCCCCTCCACAGGCTACACCCTTTGATATACAACACAAAAACACATCATCCATTGAAATATATGACATAAAAAATGTGAGAGGACCACTGCCTGTACAGCACACCAAAAAGTTGTAGCCACATCCATAACCTTGTTATGGCAGCACAATCATAACCAATTTGTGGGAACAGCCCCTCGATTGCACAGTAAAACCCTCTGAATTCCATGGGAATATGAAGGTATCATATTGCCATGAAATTCTTCATTCCCACCCTTCTCAACTCCAAAGAAACACACAGCAATGGTATGTTTCATCTGCCTCCCAAATGAAACATCTCTTGGGGATCCAGCTGTGGAGTGGGCCGGGCAGGAGTCAATCTGGATTAAAATCCTGTTCAATTCTGGTCTGATCTCTGAGAGGTCTGAATCTAACTGCAAATCCCAGATGTTTCATGAAAAAGCCCTTCCAAGGGTGCCTAGGACAGGGGTCAAATTCAGCAGAGCCAGGGCTCTTGCATCAATGACACTTACTAAATTTGACATCCCCCCAGCTCTTGTTCTGTAAGGGAAGAACACAGCCTTTCGGGAATGGGAGATGTTTAAATATTCCCCTCTCCAAACCCTCACAGGGATTTGTTGAGGAATGAAGAAGGTTTCACGGATTCCTCACCACCTGGTGCAACATCTCTAGAGAGTAGGGACTTGAAGAGCATTTTCTCTTCTCTAGCATGACCAGATTGCTGGAGCAGAATAAGTGGTTGCTGCTAGCACAATCGCCAATGGACCCGTTTACTTATTTATTGGGCTGTAACAGCAGGGCACCTGCCTTTCCCAAACACCCCTTCTGGTTGGGTGTCTCTAGGCTTTAAAGAGTCTCTGCCCTGCAATTGGGCTATACCCCAGAGAATCCTACCTGGAGGCAATATATTTGCCTTGCCAGCATCTCCAGTTGGGCCACTACGTACGACAGATCTCCTTTACCACTGTCTAATTCTAGGCCTATTCCTCATTGTCCCAAACACTACTCCAAATACCAGCCCAGGGACCTTGGGAACAGCAGCCACACAGCACCATGTCCCTTTAACTAAAGTGCTTCAATTGCTTGGGCTACTGCACTGTGTCCCCAGACTTCACTGATGCTTCACCTTTACCTCAGGGCTAATGGAGGTTAAGGCCCCACAGCCAGCCAGGAGTGGCTGCTCACTCCCCCAGTTCTGCCAGCACTGAGGTCTGTAGTGCTAAAGTTTGTTTTAGCCAGGCAGGAGTTCAAAGGCACATCGCTGATTTACACCATGTGAGGTTCTGGAGGAGGATGGGGAACCTTCTTTGGGTCAGGAGCCACTGGCCCATAGAAAAATCAGTGAAGGGCCAAACACAAGTCAGAAGCAGGAAAAAAATCTCACAGTTGCCCCCCTTTGAGAAGGAGAGAAATACTCCCCATATTCTCGTACATCAGAGCCTAGGTGGGCCCAGCATAGTCAATTTTTTGTTTGCTCCAGCCCTCAGGGGAGAAAATGGAGTGTGTGGGGGGGTTAGCAGCAGCATGATCTTCCCAATGTTGGGGATCTTAAGCTACAGAGGTCGGATCCAGGCAAGCCAAGGTTTTGTGTTCACTCCCTAAGGGTGTGAAGCCTAATCCGAACTAGCTACTCCGTGCCGCGTTTAGCCGCGCGGCATGGGGTTTGAACTAGCCGGGATTTAAAAATGGCGGCGCCTGGCTTATGCAAATGAAACCCGAGAAATTCAAATCCCGGGCTTCATTTGCAAGTGCGGTATGCCTACATTACCCTCCTAGTTCGAATTAGGAGGGTAGTGTAGACATACCCTAAGTCTTGCCCGCACTGAGCTGTCCATGGTGCTGCACCAGCCAGGGATCTAAACCATCAGCATCAATAAAGCTCTGTCACCTTAAATCACCTGGGTTAATGGGTTGACTTCAATTAAGTGAGGAAGAATTTCATGGATTTGTGATTTCTAGTATGAGATTCTGGGACCACACAACATAGAACCTCATGCAGTAGTTACAGCTGGATCTTCTCATTTAGAAACCCATCGAGGCTTGATTTCAAGGGGTAAGTGGAATTAAATCCACCATGTCTCTTGGCCTGTCCCACTGCTCATGGTTGAAAATGAGCTCAGGTTCACAGCCACTGAAGATCTGCCCCTTTCGCATCAACCTGAGCTGTGCTGATTCATACGACTGGGGGATCTGCCCAAGGACTCCAATGGAGAGATCTCCATGTACCCAGGCAGGAGATCTGGTCTAATGGGCAATGTCTGTCTGATGGTTACACCACTGAGCACGTCTATCCATGTCCACCAGACCTAGCACAGTATGGGAAGGCCCTGAGCTTCCTCAGTGGGCACAAGCTGAGAAATGCAGCAGGTCTAAAGCAACCCTGTCGGCTTGTGTGACATCACTACAAAACACGGGACAATCCACATTCTCTGTTTTCCTATCTTAACAAGACTGCTGGGCAGGGCCCAGTGACTGCTGCTGGGAACATCTCCATGTGAGAGGTTGGGCAGGCAGGGCTCAGCTGTATTTCAGCACCTGCCAAACCCTGGGAAGTGAAGGAAGGGAATTGCTATGTGCAATGCCTAGGAGCGACCACTGTCGTAAGTAGCCCATCTCACTAGATGAGATCCAGGAAGGACCCTGTACAGGACAGATCCCAGCACTGAATGGTGCAAGAATTGACTTTTGCCCTTTTCTATGGAGTCAGCTTTCCATCAACTTATCAAACTCGCCTCCTCCCCAAGCCACAGCTGTGAGATGCTGCTGATCTTCCAAAGCAGTTCAGCAAGAGGGGGGCCATCATGAAGCATAGGGGATGAAGTGCAGTCTGGAAGCCTGGCCCAAGCCGGATAATGGGGGGGATGTGGTATCATAGGGACCCCGCTGGTATTTCTGAGCCCAACAACCAAATTTGGCCTTCACAAACAACAAAACACATGTTCTATTTTTGTTCAGATTTACTTAGCACCCATCTGGAATGGAAAGGAGTGGGATGCTATAGATCCCTAGCCTTGTACTCAATAGCTCTGACACACATTGCATCATGTAATAACAAGAGGAGTAAGGAGTGGACCAAATTAATCCCCAGGTCATGAGTTACCCCCATGGTGGCTTTAGTTCCCTGAGCTCATTAAAGAGGTGTTGGGTCTCTCTGAGCTCAGGTATTCCCATGTGCCTCAGGAATAATGTTCCATAAGTCGCAGAGCTCAGTATAAAATTTCCTGAATGTGCCAAACTTGTCGTTTCTGTCTATGGGGAAACACCACCATGTGTGTCTCATCTCAGCAGGTACGTGCCGTTTTTCTGCACCACAGCCAGCCACCCACACATTGAAAGATGGAGGGGAGAGATAACTCAGTGGTTTGAGCATTGGCCTGCTAAAGCCAGCGTTGTGAGTTCAATCCTTGAGCAGGCTATTTCAGAATCTAGGGCAAATCTGTCAGGGATACTAGGCCTGCTTTGAGGGCAGGGGACTGGATTCAATGACCTCTAAAGATCCCTTGCAGTTGTAATGTTCTGTGATCGGCAGGTATTGAATTAAATTGAAGATCCCCAGTGCTAAATACTTGAGCCCAGATCCAACCCCTCAAACTAAAGTCTAAAAACCTCTATGCCTGGAAAAACAGGCAATTACAAAGTCACTGAAAATAGTGCTTTCCTACAGACTGAAGTACTCAAGCTTTACCCCAAACAGAAATGCCAAGCCACGGAGCTCTCCTTGTCTAAAGAGGGCAGAGAGACTGACACACATTAATCTCACTCCTTCTTCAGATAAGCAATAAACTCATCTGGCTGAGATGATTTTCACCCTGATTCTCCTACAGTGGAGTTACAACTCACTGTTTCCGGATTAAAGAAAAAGAGTCATGGTTAATCTGCATATCCTTTTATTTGTACAGTGTGTGCATTCTATGGAATACCTGGAATGACCAGCTATGACCATCTGTCTCTGTGCACAGGGCAAACTGATACCCATATTTCATCACTTACTTCAGTACAGAGAAGGGACAGGTGTACAGAGCCATTCACTTGCCCACATCCCTGTTGCTGTCTGATCTCACCTCAGAGGAGATGGAAGAGGGAAATCACTCGGTGGTGACTGAGTTCATTCTCACAGGACTGACAGATCGTCCGGAACTGCAGGTCCCCCTGTTTGTGTTGTTCCTACTGATTTTTGTTATCACCCTGTTGTGGAATGGGGGGCTGATCATTTTAATCATGAGTGACCCCCGACTTCACACCCCGATGTACTTTTTCCTTGGCAATTTATCTTTCTGTGATTTTTGCTATTCCTCGACAATTGTCCCCAAGATGATGCAGGATTTCTTAGCAGAGAGGAACAGCATTTCTTTCACTGCCTGCGCTGTGCAAATGTTTTTATATTTCTTTTTGCAAGATGCTGAGTGTCTCTTGCTGGCTGTGATGGCGTATGACCGTTATGTGGCCATCTGTAACCCGCTGCTCTATACGGTCATCATGTCCAGGCGGCGTTGTAACCTCCTCGTGGCTGGGGTGTATGGAGTGGCTTTGGCAGATGCAACAACAGGCATATACCATACATTTCAGCACTCATTCTGCCGTTCCAACATCATCAATACTTTCTTTTGTGACACCCCTCCACTTCTGGTGCTCTCCTGCTCTGACACGCGCATCAATGAGATTGTGATGTATGCCTCCATGTGCTACACAGTAGTGAGCAGTGTTGTGACCATCCTCCTCTCCTATGTCTGTATCATCTCCACCATCCTGCGGATCCGCTCTGCCGAGGGCCGGCGCAAAACCTTCTCCACCTGCACTTCTCACTTGACTGCTGTGGGCATGTTTCATGGCACCCTCCTTTTTACGTATTTCCGACCCAGCTCCAGCTATTCCATGGACATTGACAAAATAACCTCTCTGATCTACACAGTGGTGATCCCATTAATGAACCCCCTCATCTACAGCCTGAGGAACAGGGAGGTGAAGGGCGCTCTGAAGAAAGCAATGAATAAACTCAAAAGGATTTCTTGAGTATTTTCAGCTCAGTCCAGGCATTTCTTGGCACTGGGGTTTGTTTTATGATTAGTTGCAAGTTTGAAGTGTGTGATTTTTATCGCTGAACCAAAGAGAATTCTTCCACCCTCCTAATACTCTGTGGTTCTTTATGTGCTCTGGAGGGTAGTAGTAGAGATTGTGCATGGACACAAACCAAGTGACAAGGAGACAAAGGTGATTTCCATCACTTTAAGCTTTATTGTAAATTAAAGGCACAGCAAAACAAGTAAGAGCGAGGGTAACATTCCCAAGAGAGAGTACAGTGTGGGTGCCTGATCTGTGAGAGTCTGCACTAAACCAAATAAACAATAGTGTGGAAATGGTGAGTTTTCTCCACAACATCATTTAAAAATAAAGTTCAGTCATGTCAGACACCAGATAATTATACCCCATCAACAGGAAAGCTTCAAGTTCTTCCTCACTCCTACATTCATAGACTCATAAAAGTGGAAGAGGTCATCTAGTCCAGGTGCCTGCACTCAGGGCAGGACCTAGCATTAACTAGACTTTTCCCAACAGCTGTTTGTCTCACCTATTCTTACAAATCTCTAGAGATGGAGATTCCACAACCCCCTTATGCCATTTATTCCCATGTTTAGCTACTGTGACAATGGCGATGTTTTTCCTAATGGCAAATCTAAACATTCCTTCCTACAATTTAAGCCCATTGCTTCTTCTCCTGTCATTGGATGTTAAGGAAATTAATGTTTTTTACTTCTTCGTAACACCCTTTTACACACTTGAAATCTTTTCCCACGTCCCCTCTTAGCGTTCTTTTCTCAGAACTAAATGAACCCAGTTCTTTCAGTCTGCCCTCACGGGTTATGTTTTCTAGATCTTTCATCATGTTTGTTACCCTTTGCAGGACTATTCAAACTTGTCCACAGATTTCTTGAATGCGGTGCCCAGAACTGGACAACATACTGCAGTTGTGTCATACTCTGCCTGGAGTAGAGCGGAAGCATTGCCTCTTGTATCTTGCTCCTAACACATCCCAGAATAATGTGGGGTTTTTTGCATCAGTTTCACACTTTTGACTCATATATAGCCTGTGGACCACTATAACCCCTAGATCCCTTTCTGCAGTGTTCCTTCCTGGACAGGAATTTCCCATTTTGCGTGTGTGTAACTGACTGTTCCTTCCTATGGAACACTTTGTATTTGTTCTAATTAGACATCATCCTATTTACCTATAGTCATTTAGACAGTTTGCCAGAATCACTTTGAATTTTCATTTTACCCTTCAAGACATTTGGAACTTCTCCCAGCTGGGTGTCATCCATAACCTTTATCGAGGGACTCTTTATGCCAGTATCAGTGGCACTGATGACAATATTAAACAGAACTGGACTCAGAACTGATCCCTCCCTGTGAGACATTTCTGGACACTGCCCTTTATTTCATCCTGGATCTTTCTCAGCGACATTCAATGCCAGTGCTGTAAGTCTATTTACATTACACCTCTTCATGTGGCTATAACTCACTTGGACTTACAACAGACTCCACCCCACACTGTGTTAATGGGAGGGTTGCATAACAGAAGTAGTGCAAATTCAATCACCTGACAGCATCAGTGTAAACCAGCCCAGATGAGAATTCATGATGGAACACAGACTCTGAGGGAAGGATCATACAGCCATTGATGGGTAAATGCTCTCCCATTGACTAAGTACATCTTCAACATGCTGGCAAAATAAATACTGGTTCATTTATCACAGCGGTCTCCATGTAGCTAGTAGTGTAACTCTGTCCCCAATCTCCCCTGCAGGAGCTCTTGCATTGTGAATAAAACACCGAAAGAATCACAGAGTCAAAAAAAGGAGAATGATTCTATAGACTGGTTATAGGAGAACCCATCTAGACAATGAGATGCTCAACTTCATGTTTTTATTCCATTGGCTATTTAATTAGTTGAGCAACTTTGGAAAGAGAGATTGTGAGTATCTCTGAGCTGAATAGCAGATTGTTCCCTGGCCCAGAAAACTGGAAAGCTGAGCGCACATCTTTGAAGCATGAAGTGAATCTTTATCGCTAACCTCAGAAGTGAACATCCTCATATTGGGCCAAAAAATGAAAGAAAGAGAACTCTCCCACCACCACCCACTACATTTTGCTGCTTTAAATCTCCCTCTCAACACACATTCTAGATACGTCTGGACTACTGGCTTTTTTTGACAGAGACTTTGTCGACAGATGCTGTCGACAAAGCCTCTGTTGAAAAAGAGCATCTAAACTACAACCAGTTCTGTCAAAAAAGAAAGCCGCTTTTTTGAAAGAGAGTGTAGACCCTCTTTTTCCAAAAAGCACAGTTTGATTGCAATAGCGACCAAACTCTGTCAAAAAAAGGCGTTATTCCTCGTAAAATGAGATTTACCGCCATTGTCAAAACATTAAGTTGACAGAACACGGTGGTAGTGCAGATGCAGGTGTAGTTTTGTTGACAAAAGTCCACTTTTGTCTACAAAACTGTGTAGTCTAGACACACCCTTCATGGTTTTGGGACAAAGCTATAATAGAATTTGAAACACATGTATGAATCATTTCAGGTCAACCAAAGCTGCATTGCTTTTAACTATAAATTATTATTTCAGAAGAAATTCACCCATTTCCAGAGTCTTTTGCATCATGATTGTTCTACCTCATGTTCACAATCTAAAGCACTGATTTCAAGACCCTTTCTATATCTTTAAACTAAAGGACTAAGGCAGTAGACACTCAGAACTCCTAGCCTGGATGATCTTAGCTTCTGTAGACAACATTACGGAATTGATAAGGTGCTCCCATATTTGCTAATGATCATAGTACTGGTAGATAAACACTTCACTCCTGAACTTCTATATAATCCAATTACAATAAGTACACCATTTTAAAAATGACCATGCCTTTGCAACTCTATTTTTATTTTCCACATTTATTGATAAAAGCAACACATTTCTTTTAGAATACAGGAACTGTTTGAAATTGAAAAAATCTTAGGGTCTGTAGAAAGGGGAATTGCCTCTTTTCATTTCAACAGTTCAGAAGCAGCAGTCTCAAAAGGAGTGTCTAGTTCATGGTACACCTGGGCAAATATAAAAATGTGGCTCTTAAATTCTTTCTGCCTCCCTTTCCAATATAGGAACAATGGAGTAAAATCTACAGTTACAAAAGGGACAAATCCGCCCCCCAATTTTATACAGTTGTGCAACATTCTTCAGATTCACCATATAGGTCTCACACATGGGCTGATGAGGTCTCTCACAGACGCCAGTCCTAAATTTTTAACTATTCAGGGGAACTTAGTGGATTCCCTATTTGAAGACACACTGCAAATACTGTATGCTGAATCAGCTTATCCCTTATTTTATTGGCACTTCAAACATGAGGCCTGTCTCCTGCAATGGACACTTTCATCTTGAACCCATTTGCTGCTGCTTAAATTAAAGTCAGTAACGACCAGTTAACAGAACAGACAGGAAATGATTTCTGCATGATCGCAGTCTTTGTGCGTTACAAGCCATATTTTAAAAAGACATCAGACTAAAAATAAAATGCAAAGACCTCACAAAAGGAAATCGAGCCCCTCCAGAGGCTACACACTCCAAATACAAGACAAAACTACATCAACCATCAAAATATATGACACCAAAATGTGAGAGGCTCACTGTGAGGCATACTAAAAAGCTGTAGCCACACCCAAAGCCCTGTGTAATCGGCAGCACAAGCAGAACACATTTCACGTGAACAACCCCTAGAGTGCACAGTCACATCCTTCAAATTCTATGAGCATGTGAAAGGATTCTATCACCATGAAACTTTTCATTCCCACCCCTCCCACTACCAAAAAGGACAAAGCAATGGCTCCTAGTCCACCCAACTGGAATAAAACCTGGGGATCCAGTGGTGGAGTGGGCCACAAAGGAGTTCAGTTCTGCTCTGGATTGGGCTCCAAATCCCAGACAGCTCATGAAAAAGCCCGTCCAAGGATGCCAAGGACAGGGATCAAACTCAGCAGAGCCAGGGCTCTTCCATCAGTGACACTTGCTAAATTTGAGGTCCCTCTGCTCTTGTTCTGTAAGGGAAGAACACAGCCCTTCAGCAAGGGGAGAGGTTTAAACAAGTAAATATTCCCCTCTCCAAATCCTCAGTGGCATTTCTAAGGAACAAAGAAGGTTTCAGTGAAGCCCCGACCTCATGTGCAACATCCCAAGAGGGAAGGGGCATGAAGAACATTTTCTTTCCCTAGCATGACCAGATTGCTGGAGAGGGACGAGTGGTTGCTGCTAGCACAACCGCCAAAGTCCCCAGCCTTCACTGATGCTTCTCCTTTACCTCAGAGCCAATGAAGGTTCAGGCCCAGAAGCCAGCCTGGAACACTTGCTCTCTCCCCCAGTTCTGCCAGTGCTTAGCTGTCCATGGTGCTGAAGTTTCTTTTCATCAGCCAGGAGTTCAGTGGCTCTACAGTGATTTACATCAGGTGAGGTTCTAGGAGACCACTAACTTAAATGACATTATGTCAAGTTACACAGATTTTCTGAAGGTTCCTGATTTCTATTAGATCCTTCTGAAAACATATGACATGGAATCGAGTAATTGCAGCTCTCACATCTATTTTAGAAACTCTTTCAGTCTTGAAGAGGAAAGGGTAGCGGTATCAAATCCACCATGTCTCTTGGCCTGTTCCTCTACTCTTGGTTGAAAACGTGCTCAGGTTCACAGCCATTGAAAACCTGGCCCCTTGGCTACAGCGGAGGTGTGTGAATTTACACTGAGTGGGGATCTGGTCAAGGACTCCAATAAAGAGACCTCCATGCACACAGGCAGGGGACCTGGTCTAATGGGCAGTGCTCATGTGATGGTTACTCCATTGAGCTTGTCTATCCACGTCCATCAGACCTAGCACAATGCTCACATGCTGTGAGTATCCTCAGTGCGCACAAGCTAAGGACTGAACCAGATCTAAGGAGGCCCTAAGGTACTGCCCGGTGTCCCCATCCTTCTTTGACACTTCATCTTTACCTCAGGGCAAAGATAGAACCAGGCCCCACAGCCAGCCAGGAGTGGCTGCTCACTCCCCCAGTTCTGCCAGCACTGAGCTGTCCGTGGTGCTGAAGTTTCTTTTCACCAGCCAGGAGTTCAGTGGCACTACACTGAGGACTCATCTAGACTACGCTATAGTGTTGAAAGAGGATATGCAGATTCCATGGGATCCCACTTTCGGAAGTGGAGCTTTTGAAAGTGAAAGTAGTCAAGACACGGTTTTCTCACCCCTCATACCCTTTTCCACTTTTCCTCTTTTGACACTTTAGCATAGTCTAGATGAGCACTGATTTACACCAGGTGAGGTTCTAGATGACCATTGATGGACAGTCAGTCAACTAGTCAATTCCTACCCTCCTCCCGCGCTGCCTCTATCAGATGGAGGCAGCAAAGGGAGGCAAGAGAGGACACTTCAAAGCGGCAGTGCCACACAGCTGAGCCCAGGATCAGCTGTGTGGGCGCTGCCACGCATGGAGCCCACGGTCAGCTGGGGTCTCTGCAGCTGATCCCGGGTTCTGCTGAATGTTGCAGGGAAGCTAGGATCAGCTGGGGAGGCCCCAGCTGACCCCAGATTGTGTGGCATTTCAAATTAGCAGTGCAGCATGGAGCCTGGAGTGAGCGGGGGACTCTGCCCCTATCTTGTACATTTCAAAGCTGGGACTCCATGTGCAGCCCAGAGTCACCGGGACTTCCCTCTGGCCCTGGGATGCATGCGGAGTTCCTCATTCCTCCTTTGAAATGTACTAGAGACTCAGTGGGGGTTCTTGTACATTTCAAAAGGAGAATGTGGAAGTGCTTATTGACAACTGTGAATTAGCATATGTAACCCGTGGGTAATACACGTTTTTACAACCCCCCTTCTCCCCATGGGTTATACATGTCCGCTGGGTATACAAGTTTATTTTTACTTGCCTGCACTGCGCTGTCTATTCCCCCTGCCTGGAGGAGGGTGGGTTGCATCTGACTGCAGCTGTGCAGAGCCTGGGTGCGAGTGTGGCTTCCCTCCCACAAGCCAGCCAGCTCGCCTGTGCTGCACTCTCTCTTCCTCCCACTCAGAGATGCAGTTTATCCTGGTATGTGCAATTACCTTAAAGTAGTGTATATAACCCACGGGTTATACACGTCTGTGAGTTATCTAAAACTTTTTTTACACGTTCAGGAAAAAAACACGGGTTATGCACAGGTGCAGGTTATACATGAATGCGGGTTATATACACTAATTTATGGTAGTCAAAATCCCATCAACTACTTTACTAGTCAATTAACCATTCCTTAACATCCTAACTGAGAACACACGACATGGAAAGTCACCCACTAATTACAGCTGGCACGTCTATTTTTGAATCCCATCTAGGCTTGATGTGAAAGGGTAAATCCGCTGTCTCTTGAGCTGTTCCCCCACTCGTGGTTGAAAACATGCTCAGGGTCACAGCCATTGAAAATCTGGCCCTTTGGCTACAATGGAACTGTGCAGATTTACACCAACAGGGGATCTGGCCAATGGAGAGACATCCATGTACACAGGCAGGGGACCGGGTCTAATGCGCAGAGTCCATGTGATGGTTATATCAATGAGCTTGTCTATCCACCGCCACCAGACCTAGCTCAGTGCAGAGAAGCTCTGAGCATCCTCAGTGGGCACAAGCTGAGCAATGTAGCATGTCTGGGTAGGACCTCTCGGCCTGTGTGACATCACTACAAAACACAGGAGAATCCACATTCTCTTTTTTCTACCTTAGCAAGGCTGCTGGGCAGGGTCAAGTGGCCGCTTCTGGGAACATCACCATGTGAGAGGTTGGGCAGGCAGAGCTAAGCTGTATTTCAGCAACTGCCAAACCCTGGGAAGTGAAGGAAGAGAATTGCTATGTGCAATGCCCAGGAGCAGCCAGAGTTATAAATAGCCCATCTCACAAGGTGTGATCCAAGAAGCATCCTGTACAGGACAGATCCCAGCACTGAAGGGCACAGAAATTGAATTGTCCCCTGTTCTATGGAGTTATCTTTTCCATGGAAAGTATCAGCTTTCCACCAACTTATCAAGCTTGCCTACTCCCCAAACCATGGCTGTGGAACTGGTGATGTTCCAGGGCAGTTCAGCAAGAAGGGAGATCCTCATGTGGCAGAGGGCATGCAGTGCAGTCTGGAAGTCCAGCCCTAGCCAGAGAATGGGGGATGTGAAATCAGCGACCTGGCTGGTATTTCTGGCCTCCACCACTAACAAAACACCTTTTCCATTTTTGTTCAGATTTACTTAGCATCCTTCTGAAACAGAAAGGAATAGGATGCCATAGATCCCTAGCCTCGAAGTCGATAAATCCGACACAAATTGCATCATTTAATAACAATAGAAAAAAAGAGTGGGCCAAATCAATCCCCAGGCATGAGTTACCCCAGTGGTGGCTTTGGTCCACTGAGCTCACTAATGAGGTGTTGTGTCTCTCTGGGCTTGGGTATTCCCAGAATACTTCAGGAGTAATGTTCCATAGATCACAGATCTCGGTATAAAACTTCCTGAATGCACCAGACTGGCAGCTTCTGTTGATATGGAAACACCTCCACATCTGTCTCTTCTCAGCAGGTATGTGCTGTTGTCCTACATCACAGCCACACACCGAGAGACACCAGGGTGATCGGTAGATATTAAATTGAAGATCGCCATTGCTAAATACCTGAATCCAGATACAACCCCTCAATCTAAAGGAAAAACTTCTGTGTTTGGATAAAAGTCAATTACAAAGTCACTGAAGATAATGCTTTCTCTGCGCTTTCCTACAGACTAAAGATAATGTCATTTTCAGATGGCAAGAAGCTTAATGAGCACAGCACAAAAGCTTCACCCCAAACTGAGATGAGATGCCAATCCACAGAGCTCCCCTTTCCTAAAGAGGGCTGAGAGATTGGCACTCATTAACTCTCACTCCTTCTTGAGTTAAGCAATAATCTCTCACAGCAGAGTCACAAGTCACTGTTTGCTGCCCGGAGTAGTGGATGGGAGTGTTCCTGTGGGTGGTATGGTTAACCTGTGTTTCCTTCTACGTGTATAGTATGTGCATTCTACGGAACAACTAGAATGACCACATGAGAACATCTGGCTCTGTGAACTAAGCCCTTCTTTTTGGTCATACTGGCATCCATTTTTTGTCACTTATGTGGGTACAGAGAAAGAACATGTGTACATAGCCATCCACCTGCCCACTTCCTTGTCGCTGCCTGATCTTGGCTCAGAGAAGATGGAAGAGGGAAATCACTCCGTGGTGACTGATTTCATTCTCTCGGGACTAACAGATCGTCCAGAGCTGCAGGTCCCCCTGTTTGTGTTGTTCCTGCTGATTTATGTTATCAGCCTGGTGGGAAACGGGGGGATGATCTTGTTAATAAAGATTGACCCCCGACTCCACACCCCCATGTACTTTTTCCTTGGCAATTTGTCTTTCTGTGATCTTTGCTATTCCACAGTGATTGCCCCTAAAATGTTGCTGAATTTCTTAGCTGAGAGGAAAAGCATTTCTTATTCTTTCTGTGTTGTGCAAATGTATTTGTGTATCTTTTTTCAAGATATTGAGTGTCTCTTGCTGGCTGTGATGGCCTATGACCGTTATGTGGCCATCTGTAACCCGCTGCTTTATACAGTCACCATGTCTGGGAGACTTTGTAACCTGCTGGTGGCTGGACTCTATGGGGTAGGGTTGGTGGATGCAACAACAAACGCATACTATACATTTCGGCTGTCATTCTGCCGCTCCAACATCATCAACCATTTCTTCTGTGACATTCCTCCACTGCTGGCGCTCTCCTGCTCTGACACCCGCAACAGTGAGATTGTGCTGTTTGCCTTTGCATGCTTTGTTATTGTGAGTAGCGTAGTGACTGTCCTCCTCTCCTACGTCTGTATCATCTCCACCATCCTGCGGATCCACTCTGCTGAGGGCCGACGCAAAGCCTTCTCCACCTGCACTTGTCATCTGACTGCGGTGGTCCTGTTTCATGGCACCCTCCTTTTTATGTATTTACGACCCACCTCCAGCTATTCCATGGACACAGATAAAATAGCCTCAGTGTTTTATACACTGGTGATCCCCATGTTGAACCCCCTCATCTACAGCCTGAGGAACAGAGAAGTGAAGGACGCTGTGAGGAAAACAATGAATAAACTCCTCACCCAGTCTTGAAACATTGAATCTCAGTGCTGGTTTATTGATAAGGAGAGGAAGCAAGTGAATTAATATCCCAGCCCATTGCAGTGTATTTTCACAGAGTCCGGGGTGGTATATTTCATTATTATTATTCATGTGTTTGTATTCTAACAAGTCCTGCTGGCCCCAGTTGAGATCTTGGCTTCCTTAAGATATTGCCACAGAAAGATCTTTTCACTGGGAAAGAGGAGGAGCCTTAAATCTCCCATTTCTCTATAGTGGGGTTAGTTTTATTATGTAGTGCCAAGTGTGAAGTGTAAAATGTGTATGACTAAGGGAATTTTCACTCCCTTCTGAAACTCTGACTCCCTTTCTGTGCTTTGTGGGGTTACTACAGAGATTGTCTTCTTGTTTTCGTCCATGGACAAGGTGGAAAAAGATGTTTTCTATCACACTGGCCTTTATTTTAAGTTAAGGGAATACCAGAAGAAGCAGGAGCAAGGATATCGTTTCCAAAGGACAGCATGTTGTGAGTTCATCCTCTTTGACACTGGCCCTTGAATTTCCGGAAAAGCAACGATGCTCTACTGTACAAAATCAGCCGCTATTCCAGAAAAACTATTCTGCTCCCGCTCCAGCCTGCCAATGTAGACGCTCCTTTTCTGGAAAAACTGAAAACGGAATAGTATTCCGTTTTAAGCATTTCCGGAAATTCATGCCAGTGTAGACACAGCCTGTTTGTCTAGAAATGGATGACAGGGGAGGGATCACATAACGATTACCTGTTCTGTTCATTCCCTCTGGGGCATCTGGTATTGGCCACTGTCGGCAGACAGGATACTGGGCTAGATGGACCTTTGGTCTGACCCAGTCTTGCCGTTCTTATGAGATATGAGACCTAGTGCTGTGTCTGGTAAACCCGTAGAGGATGGTTATGATTAGGCAGACAAGATGGGATTCAGAGACCTAGGACATCTTGTATTGGTGTAATTCCTTCCCTCCATGGTCTCTTCTATCTTAATGTTACCTGTTTTCGGGCACCAACTTCCTACCCCATTACTTACGAGCATCCACACAGCAATTGCATTATTTTGAAAGAAAATTGAAATAGCGAAGGGCTTTTTCTGACATTGGTAAACCTCATTCTATGAAGAATAACACCTCTTTCAAAAAAGCTCTTTTGGAAGGGGGTATGTGGACGCTCCGCTGCTGCTATGTCAAAATACCTCCTCTGAAGAGCCATTCTAAAGTTATTCTTCCCCAGTGTCTCCTGGGGCTCTGAATCAAGATGGCACTTCCACATCTTGAATAGCACCGCATTTCAAGAAAGATGTGGAGAAATTGGAGAGGGTCCAGAGAAGAGCAACAAGAATTATACCTAGACATTAGTAAGGCGTTTGATACGGTCTCGCATAATATTCTTATCAATAAACTAGGCAAATACAACTTAGATGGGGCTACTATAAGGTGGGTGCATAACTGACTGGATAACTGTACTCAGAGAGTAGTTATTAATAGTTCTCAATCCTGCTGGAAAGGCAGAACAAGTGGAGTTCTGCAGGGGTCTGTTTTGGGACCGGCTCTGTTCAATATCTTCATCAACGATTTAGATATTGGCTTAGAAAGTATGCTTATTAATTTTGCAGATGATACCAAGCAGGGAGGGGTTGTGACTAATCTGGAGAATAGGGTCATAATTCAAAATGACCTGGACAAATTGGAGGAATGGTCTGAGATAAATAGGGTGAAGTTTAATACCGACAAATGCAAAGTGCTCCACTTAGGAAGGAACAATCAGTTTCACAAATACAGAATGGGAAGCAACAGTCTGGGAAGGCGTACGGCAGAAAGGGATCTAGGGGTTATAGTGGACCACAAGTTAAATATGAGTCAGCAGTGTGATGCTGTTGCAAAGAAAGCAAATATGATTCTGGGATGTATTAACAGGTGTGTTGTGAGCAAGACACGAAAAGTCATTCTTTTGCTCTACTCTGTGCTGGTTAGGCCTCAATCGGAGTATTGTGTCCAGTTCTGGGCACCGCATTTCAAGAAAGATGTGGAGAAATTGGAGAGGGTCCAGAGAAGAGCAACAGGAATGATTAAAGGTCTAGAGAACATGACCTATGAGGGAAGGCTGAAGGAATCGGGTTTGTTTAGTTTAGAAAAGAGAAGATTGAGGGGGGACATGATAGAAGTTTTCAGGTGACATCTAAAAGTGTCATAAGGAGGAGGGAGAAAACTTGTTCATCTTGGCCTCCGAGGATAGACCAAGAAGCAATAGGCTTAAACTGCAGCAAGGGAGGTTTAGGTTGGACATTAGGAAAAAGTTCCTAATTGTCAGGGTAGTTAAACACTGGAATAAATTGCCCAGGGAGGTTGTGGAATCTCTATCTCTGGAAATATTTAAGAGTAGGTTAGATAAATGTCTATCAGGGATGGTCTAGACAATATTGGGTCCTGTCATGAGGACAGGGGACTGGATTCGATGACCTGTCGAGGTCCCTGCCAGCCCTAGTATTCTATGATTCTATAATTCTATGACTAGGGGAGCCTGCTTTGGACTCATTTTGAGGCTTCCCTGTAGTGTGGAGGCTCTTTTTTGAAATAAACTATTCCAGAAGATATCTTCCACAATAGCTTTTTCCGAAATAAGCTTGCAGTGCAGTCGTACCCTTAGATGGCATTACAGATGTTCTTTTTGGGGAAAGAGAAAAGTTAGTGGAAATGGGCCGGAACTGCCGTTATTGCTGATGTTTCTAAAGTCCAATTCTCTTTTCTTGAAAACAAAACAAGTCAAACACGCGTAAAAGAAAAAAATAGAAAATGCACCTTTTGTTGCTGGGGTTGACTCTGACTTTCAGCCTCACTGCTAGAAAAACACAGGAACGGCTCATGGGTCTGTGAGCTCATTCTGAGACCTGACAAACTCATACCAGCATCAGGCTGTTCAGGCATCTAAGGGTGTGTCTAGACTACCTAGTTTTGTCGACAAAAGTGGACTTTTGTTGACAAAACTATACCAGCGTCTACACTACCGCTGAGTTCTGTCGACATAACGTCGACAGAACTCAGCAGTTTTGTCGATGCTGGTATACCTCATTTTACGAGGCATAACACCTTCTGTCGACAGAACTCTGTCGACAGAAGGTGTTATTGCCTGTAACACTGCATCCAGACTACGGAGTTCTGTCGACAAAGCAGCTTGCTTTGTCGACAGAACTCAATGTGTCTGGACGCTCTTTGTCGACGGAAGTTTTGTCGACAGTATCTGTCGACAAAACTTCCGTCGACAAAACGCGGTAGTCTAGACGTACCCTAAGGGCCTTTCTGATCACCGTGTTGCAAAAAACACATAGTAGAGCAGTGTTGCAAAAATTCATAATCTTGCCCATATAAAGTAGGAGAGAGATAGGAAAGATGCTGTTAGTGGCTCGGCAGGCCGAGAAAGGTTTGCATGAGCCAGAAAAACGCCATTTCTTCCTCATCATCATTCTTTATTAATGGTAAATGTCACCACATACTTGTTGACTGCCATAACTCATTTCATTTCCTTCTTTCACTCCTTCCAGGAGCAGCCATAAGATTTTATAATAGAGCGATATGCAAATAAGCCCTCATCGTTCTCATAGAACACTAGAACTGGAAGGGACCTCAAGCAGGGCCGGCCCTACCATGGGGCGGCCACCTCAGGTGCCAGACTGTTGGGGGCACCACTAGGACCCAGAGTTTAGAAAACGGTGTTTGCTGCTAGTGCATATGCATTCTCTTTGCTCTAGATGCACAGAGATGGTGGAGTGCTCTGCTGGAGGAAGGAGGGCACAAGAGTCCTTTCAAAGTTTTGGCCCAAGCAAGGGGACATGGGGACGTCATTTGAGCTCCCCACCTCAGGTGCAAAATGTTGAGGGCCGGCCCTGATCTCAAGAGATCATCAAATCCAGTCCCCTGCCCTCAGGGCACGACCAAGCACGGGTATAGACCATCCCTGACAGGTGTCTGTCTAACCTGCTCTTAAATATCTCCAGTGATGGAGATTCTACAACCTCTTTAGGCAACTTATTCCAGTGTTTAACCACCCTGACAGACGGGAAGTTTTTCCTAATGTCCAACCTAAACCTCCCTTGCTGCAGTTTAAGCCCATTGCTTCTTGTCCTATTCTCAGAGGCCAAGGAGAACAATTTTTCTCTCTCTTCTTTGTGGCACCCTTTTATCTACTTGAAAACCACTATCATGGCCCCTCTCGGTCTTCTCTTTTCCAAACTAAACAAGCCCAGTTCTTTCAGTCTTCTCTCATCGCTCCTGTTTCCTAGACCTTTAATCATTTTTGTTGCTCTTCTCTGGACCTTCTCCAATTTCACCACATCTTTCTTGAAATGTGGTGCTCAGACTGGACACAATACTCCAATTGAGGCCTAATCAGTGCAGAGTAGAGCAGAAGAATGATTTCCCATGTCTTGCTCACAACACTCCTATTAATGCCTCCCATAATCATGTTTGCTTTTTTGCAACAGTCTCACACTGTTGACTCATGTTTAGCTTGTGGTCCACTTTGACCCCTAGATCCCTTTCTGCATATTCTGTTCCACTTTCTGGAGGAATGAAAAAGCGGTGGATAGCAGGCAGAAAATAAATAAAAATGATTCTCAGGACCCACTCTGATGCAGAGGTGTCATTGGCTTTTCCTTTGGGATGCTGTTTGTGCACATAGAATTCTGGTTTCCATCCTCTGACCAGGAGGAACTTTTAAAAATCATTAAAAAAAAATTAAGAAAAGAAAGAAAAGTGACCTAGAGCTGAAAACCACGGTGTTCCTTTGCCTGACACATCATGTGCCTGCGCTCGTGGGCTTTGGGCTAGATTAGAACATCCTGCTTTGCAAGGTATGTCCTACTCTCCAATCCCCTCCTCCCTGGATTGGAAATGACGATGTAAAAGGAGATTTCTCAGAGGATTAGCCATGTTAGTCTTTAACTTTGAAAACAAGTAGTCCTGTGGCACCTTATGGTACGTCTACACAGCAGTGTTCTTTTGGAATAACTGATGTTATTCCAAAATCACATAATCCACATCTACATTACAATGTTGAGCTGGATGACTTCTTACTCTGACTCCTGTAACTCTCATTTTATGAGGAGGAAGGGAAGTTGGAGGAACAGTTCTTTCTCAAACTTCCTGCTGTGTAGAGTGCCAAAGGCAGAAATAAGCTATTTCGACATAAGCTATACAATTGATGTAGTTGAAGTTGCATAGCTTATTTTGGCTTTAGCCCTGTTGTGTAGACGTGCCCTTAGAGACTAAGCAAGATATATACCATATCGTGTGCTTTCATGGGCAAAACCCACTTCCTCAGGTGTGTGTCAAGACTACAGGGTTTTGTCTACAAAAGTGGACTTTTGTCAACAAAACTATACCTGCATCTATGCTACCACCGAGTTCTGTCGACATAATGTCGACAGAATTTGACAGTTTTGTCAACGACAGTAAACCTCATTCTACGAGGAATAATGCCTTTTGCTGACAGAGTTCTGTCAACAAAAGGCGTTATTGTATCTACACTGTCCTTTGCGTCTACACTCTCATGTCAACAAAGTGGCTTGCTTTTTTGACAGAACTGGATATAGTCTACATGCTCTTTGTTGACAGAAGCTTTGTCGACAGTATGGGTGTGTCTAGACTACAGGGTTTTGTCGACAAAAGTGGACTTTTGTCGACAAAACTATACCTGCGTCCACACTGCCTTTGAGTTATGTCAACATAACGTTAACAAAACTCAGCAGTTTTGTCGATGTATGTAAACCTCACTCTACGAGGAATAACGCCTTTTGTTGACAGAGTTCTGTCGATAGAAGGCATTATTGCATCTACACTGTCCTTTGCGTCCACACTGTTATGTTGAGAAAGTGGCTTGCTTTGTCGACAGAACTGGATGTAGTCTAGACGCTCTTTGTCGACAGAAGCTTTGTCGACACTATGTGTCGACAAAACTTCTGTCGACAAAACCCTGTAGTCTAGACATACCCTATCTGTTGACAAAGCCTCTGTCAACAAAAGCCTGTAGTCTAGGGCTGTGTCTACACTGGCAAGTTTTTCCACAAAATCATCTTATTTTGCGGAAAAACTTGCCAGCTGTCTACACTGGCTGCTTGAATTTCCGGAAAAGCACTGACGATCTCCTGTAAAATCATCAGTGCTTTTCCGGAAATACTATGCTGCTCCCGTTCAGGCAAAAGTTTTTTTCCAAAAGACTTTTGCGCAAAAGGGCCAGTGTAGACAGCATAGTATTGTTTTCTGCAAAAAAGCCCCGATTGCGAAAATGGCGATCAGGGCTTTTTTGCAGAAAACCGGGTCTAGATTGGCCATGGATGCTTTTCTGCAAAAAGTGCTTTTGCAGAAAAGCATCCTGCCAATCTAGACGTGCTTTTCCGAAAATGCTTTTAATGGAAAACTTTTCCGTTAAAAGCATTTTTGGAAATTCATGCCAGTGTAGACGTAGTCTAGATGTACCCGAGATGAACTGGAGAGGAATAACTAAAGCTGAGCTAATTATAACAAAAAAGGTACCTGTCAATTGTAGGACTGGTGCTAATGAGGCTAATCAAGTGTGCTGGAAGTGTCCCCCTACTTAGCTTTTGATGTAACAATGAAGTGTTCAAGGTAGAGGGGACTGGCTTTATAAAGGGACATCCAGTTAATGTCTTCGTTCAAGTCCAGGAAAACAGTGTCAAATTTGCAGATGAATACCAATCCCGCACTCTCTCCCTGTAAAACTTGAGCCATTCCCTTTCCCCTAAACTATCTTCATTAAAGTCCTTATTCTGTATCCCTGCTAACCCCCATTGCTCTTCAATTAAATTTCTGCTTTAATCCTGTGGCACACAACACAACACATCAGGGGGAAGAGAGAGACTTTCTTTAACTTGATATTACTGTTAAGGAAATACTGAGGTATGGGGCAGTTTAAGTGACATGCCCATTTTATAGCAGAGCAGAGGAATAAACTCAGCACTGCTGAGTCTCAGTCCCATAGAACACCTGCCCTCCATAGGTCAGGGAGAGATGGATTAAAACATTCCATTCCAACCCAAAAGAATCTGTAATGCTGTGACCCGAAATCTTTACAGAAATACACATCAGGTCAAATTTAATGCCCCAGACCAAAACACATGCCTGCCCCAATACCCTTACACCTGCTAAGTATCCATGTCTGTTGCTCTCATTGTATCTCATTGGCTGAGCTGGTCTCCTCCTTGTTCTGCACTTCCTCACTAGTGACTCTTTGCCATCAAGAGATTGACTGAGCAAGGACTTTGGCGTCTAAGGCTCTCCTCAGAGCCTCTTTCACGTCCTTGTTCCGCAGGCTGTAGATCAGGGGGTTGAGCACAGGGATCACGATGGTGTAGAAGACAGAGATGTATTTGTCCGAGGTGGGTGAGTACCAGGAGCTGGGGCGGGAGTAGATGAAGAGCAAAGTCCCCTCGTAGATGATGACAGACGTCAGGTGGGAGGCACAGGTGGAGAAGGTTTTGCGCCTGGCTTCCGCGGAGCGCATCCTCAGGACGGAGATGACAATGAAGAGGTAGGAGATGAGGATGATGATGGCGGAGATGATTTCCACGGAGCTGCCATAGGTGTAGAGCAGAAGCTCATTGAGGGAGGTGTCGGAGCATGAGAGCTTGAGGAGCAGAGGGAGGTCACAAAAGAAGTGGTTGATGACGTTGGGTCCACAGAAGGACAGTCTGAAGGCAAAGCAGGTGTGCACCAGCGCGCTCAGTGTGCCCCCTATGTAGGACAGAGCCACCAGCAGCATGCAGACCCTGGGGGACATGATGACCGTATAGAGCAGAGGGTTACAGATGGCCACATACCGGTCATAGGCCATGGTGGCCAGGATGAAAGACTCCGTGTCAGCGAAGGTGCAGAAGAAGTAAAACTGCAGCCCACAGCCGGCGTACGAAATGGCCTGTCTGTCCAACAGGAAGTTGGCCAGCATCTTCGGCACGATGACGGAGGAGTAACAGAGATCGACAAAGGACAAGTTACTGAGGAAGAAGTACATGGGGGTGTGAAGGCGGGGATGAGACCGGATCAGCACCATCAGCCCGATGTTCCCGAGCAGGATCATCCCGTACAGCGCCGTGAAGGTGAGGAAGAGGACCATCTGAATCGAAGGGGGGCTGGGGAACCCCAGGAGTATGAATTCCGTCACGGCGGTGCCATTGGTGGGAAGCATCTCCTAGTGATGACTCCTTTCTTGTAGGTAGAGAGAAGCTGGGCCGTATGGGCTGAGCAGACGTGGAAAGCTGGTAAAAGGCATTGAAGGCTCCCCGGCATCAGTGAGAAGAAACAATAGAGCCTGTGAAGATTTGACCACATGCCCAGTTAATTATTCCCATCTAACAGAAACTCGCTGTGCCAGATCTTATGATTTCTACCAGCCGAACATAAGTATGGCCATAGTGGGTCAGACCAACGGTCCATCCTGCCCAGTATCCTGTCTGCCGACAGTGGCCAATATCAGATGCCCCAGAGGGAGGGAACACAACAGGGAATGCTCACGTGATCTCTCTCCTGTCGCCCATTTCCAGACAAACAGAGGCTAGGGACACCATTCCATCCATTTTGGGGAGAGGGGCCCTGGCCCGCCTTCAACTCCAAGCCAACCAGACTCATCCACACACCCTGCAGCCCAGCTTGATCCCTCTAGACCCTCTTTTCTCCCCTTTCCCCAGGCAAAAGGTGCCTCTTAGTCTCACTTTCCTCCCAGGGTCAGGTTATAAGGAGCCTGGCTATGGCAACATGATGGGCAGTGCATATTCCCTCCAAATATTCCTTCCTACCCATCCTGGCTAATAGCCATTGATGGACCTAACCTCCATGAATCTATCGAGTTCTTTTTTGAGCCCTGTAAAAGTCCTGGTCTTCACCACATCCTCTGGCAAGGAGTTCCACAGGTTGACTGTGTGCTGAATGAAGTAACCACTGAAGTCAGTGTTGCTATGTCAGTTTGCACCATCTGAGTCTCTGGTCCTAGGTTGCTTTCTTTCCCACCATAAAGATAAAGGACTGGGATACTCTGATGGTGCAGATCTGCCTCGCAGCCCTGAAGTCAATGGAGCTGTGCTAACGGACATGGTGTGACGAAGCCGTATCTAGTTGGGCGGCATTTCATGGTAGACACTGACCACTCTCCCCTGACCTGGCTGCACCAGATGAAAAAGGCCATCGCCACGCTGCTGAGGTGGAGTCTGCTTCTGCAGGATTACGACCTGGAGGTGGGTCTGTGTGAAGGGGAGGGCTAACGTCACAGCTGATGCTTTATCCCGGAGCAGCGGGTCTGAATGTCCGCAGGCCCCTGGCCGAACGACCCTGCTCAGTTGGGTCTGGAAGCAGGGAGAGTGTTGAGGAAGTGGGGATCGGCTTCACTTTGTTTGCTTTGCTGCGTAATGTGTGATTTCTACTGTCCTGTGGTAACCCCGTGTGCGTACCTCAGTTTCCCTGGGCGCTGAACCACTATCTAGATGGAGAGGGGGGATTTCGGTGACTCACAGAGGCAAGGAGGAAGGAGAAAATTTGTTCCTCTTGGTTTCTGAGGACAGGACAAGGAGTAATGGGCTTAAAGTGCAGCAGGGGAGGTTTAGATTGGACATTAGGAAAAAATTCCTAACTGTCAGGGTGGTCAAATATTGGAATAAATTGCCAAGGGAGGTGGTGGAATCTCCCTCTCTGGAGATATTTAAGAACAGGTTAGATAGACATCTGTCAGGGATGGTGTAGACGGAGCTTGATCCTGCCTTGAGGGCAGGGGGCTGGACTCGATGACCTCTTGAGGTCCCTTCCAGTCCTATGATTCTATGATTCTATGAATATGCACCGCCCAGCAGGACCTAACCTCCATGAATCTATCGAGCTCCTTTTTGAACCCTGTTAAAGTCCTGGTCTTCATTCAGCACACAGTCAACCTGTGGAACTCCTTGCCAGAGGATGTGGTGAAGTAACCACTGAAGGGAATACGCATTGCCCATCATGTTGCAATAGCCAGGCTGCAATAGCCAGCTCCCTGTATCCTGACCCTGGGAGGAAGTTGAGATTGAGACACACCTTTGGCCTGGGGAAAGGGGGCAAAAGAGGAGCTAGAGGGATCAAGCTGGTCTTCAGGGTGTGTGGGGGAGGCTGGCTGGCTTGGGGCTGAAGGGGGACCCTGGCCCCTCTCCCCGAGATGGATGGTGCCTGCTGCTCCCGGTGCCTGTGCTGACAGGCCTGAGCTACGCTGTGTCCCTGTGGACCAATAAACCTTCTGTTCTACCTGCCAGTGGAAAGTCACATCCAGCTGCAGATGGGGGGCTGGGCCCGGTGGCTCCCCACCCCTCAGTGACACATGGGCTAGATGGATATTCCTCCATGATAATGATACAAGCATCTCCGTCCCAGCTGGCATGGGGCTCATCCCTTAAACCCACATGACAGCCTCTCTCTGGACTCGCAACCACCAGAGCAACCAAGGAACAGACTGCCGCCTGGGGAAGGGCTTCATCTCAAAGCCTTCTTGGGATTCAGGAGTCTTTTGGAGCACAACCGATTCCTCTCCCCATCCTGTCTTGATGGTTTAACACGGGGGGGGGGGGGGGAGAACCTAAGTCCCCATGACCGGATGCGGCCCTTGGATTGTCTGGATCTGGCCTCCAAAGCTTAGCCCCCCCCCCCAGCATTGGGGAGCCCTTGCTGGTGCTCCAGTCCCCTCCCTGCAGCCCACAGCCCCTGACTGATTTATCTCTGGGTCAGCAGCTCCTGACCCAAAACATTCCCCACCCCTGGGTTAACAAAAAAGGAACCAAGGGGAAAAAACGGGGGGGAAACGATGTGAATGGAATGTTAGTGTTGCCAAGAGTTTTCTATAAAAGACTCTCTCTCTCTCTCTCTCTGCCTAGTGATAAAAGACGTGATGTACATGCTCTGCGGAGATGTTGTCGCTTGCTGTAGCTGTAACTTTTTCGGCACCTGACTTTTAACATGAATAACCGTCCCAGTGCCTGAGCATGGCTGCTTTCCCCCTTACTGAATAATAAAACAATAATAAAAATATAAGAATGATTAATCAAGCAAATCTCTCTAGCACAAGCTGCAGCTATTGGTGACATTAGGTTTAGTGTGCATGTATAATGGAAAGAGTATTCATATTTCCCTCTGCTAGCTGCCAGCTTAGATACTATTGGGATGGTGTTAAATACAGGAGATGGTGTAGGGTTTTCAAAAGTGTTAAGTGAGTTTCAGAGATGCTTGGGATCCTAAATCACCTATGTGCCACCTCCGATAGATAGATAGATAGATAGATAGATAGATAGATAGATAGATAGATAGATAGATAGAGGGGGTGGGTGGAGATAGATAGATAGATAGAGGGGGTGGGTGGGGATAGACAGAATTAGTTCTATCTATTTATCTATCCCCACCCACTCCTTCTATCTATCTATCTATCTATCTATCTATCTATCTATCTATCTATCTATCCTTCCCTGTTTTAGGTTAGGACAAAATGAGACAGGAAACACTGTATTTAGTTCACTTGAAGCAGCTGTTACTATTCTACTCTGAAAAGGACCTGGTTTGGACTTCAGTTGTGCTAATGTCGTACTCAGATAAAGTAAATCCTACTTCCTTTTAGGGGACGTAGCTAATGGTATACTAGTGTCTAGTAACCACTGGGTGGATACATCATCTGGGCTGTTCATATGGGAACCCGCGTGTCCAGAAAACAACATTGTTTCAGTTTTCTGCACAAAGCATCATATCCTCAAACATACCTGTGCCTGCGATTCTTCCTGACTCCAGAATCTGTTGCAGTTAGCAAGGAGATTACGTGTATGTATATATGTAACACGTCTGGGATTTGGGGGCAGAACCCAGGTGAGATAGGACAGCACCTGTTCTCAGGGGTGCACACTACAAGCAATTAAACTGCATCAATGCTGTTTGTGCGGGACAAGAGGTATTATTACTTTTTAAAAGGATTTTTAAGTCTGCCTATTACCATCATGTCAACATAAAAAGTGGCCCAGGGAATTCAATTGCCCCGGTAGACAGCAAAGAGAGTGCTTCATGTGAGAATAATGCAACTTGCCTGATGCAATATGATACCATTTACATAGGCTTGTGTATATTTTTATTTGGCAAATGTTGCCCAATGCCAATTTCCCCCACCATGTCATCATTGAAAAAAAATGATTGACATTTACAGATAGGCAAAGTAAGAAAAAATATTGCTTGAGGACTTGATGTACGGCTCTAGCATTTTGTGTATTTTGACGTATGCTGCGGGCAGCCTGTGTTGTAATGGTTATATTGCATGAGTCTCAATGACTAGTCATTACATAACTATTGTGTAAGTTTACTCATCTGGAGGGGCAGCCGCATGTGCCATCGGAAAAGTTGCTGGGTTGCAAGGAACTGAGCTAGGTTTCTCCTTCCAATACTCTACGGCTTTCGGAGCTACTGTATTTCCTTCCTCCTCTTCCTCTCCATCCCCTTTCCCAGCTCACCCAGCTGGCTTTTCTCAGAGAGGAGGAAGAAGTAGACATTGCTCCAGCTTCTTGACTGTGATCTGAGCCACAAAACAGCCCCAGCTGTTGGCCATAGGGTCAGAGGGAGTCACAATCAAGGAAAGGAAAGTTGGACCATTGTAGGAAGAAAGCAGGAAAGGCCCAAACTGGGAGCTACAGACAGACCGTGGGGAAGGAAAAGTGGGACTGAGGGCAAGAGGAAGGAGAAAATAGAGGAGCAAGCAGGGTAAATCACAGCCTTGTGGGCCATGGACCTTTGGATGTCCAGGCACAGTTATGGTGTTGATTTGTTATTTGACCATACGGGAGCCCCATGACATTGGTGTCTCAGGTTTCCCATCTATCTAGATGCATGAAAACCCCCTAAAAAGCTTTAGAGGGAGCTAATGGACTTAGAATCACAGAAGAGGAGCATTGGAAGAGACCTCAAGAGGCAACTAGTCCAACCCCCTGCCAAAAGTAGGGCCAATAACCTCAGCCAGGGCTTTGTCAGGCCTCTACTTAAAAAAACCTCTAGGGATGGAGAGTCCACTACCTCCCTAGGGAGGGAACCCATCCCGGTGCTTCCCCACCCTTCTAGGGAAAGAATTTGTCCTAATATCCAACCTAGACGTCCCCCACTGAAACTTGAGACCATTGCTCCTTGTTCTGCCATCTGCCACCACTGAGAACAGCCTCTCTTCAGCCTCTTTGGACCCCCTGCAGGGAGATGAAGGCTGCTCTCAAATCCCCCCTCGCTCTTCTCTTCTGTAGACGAAATAAGCCCAAATGCCTCAGCCTCTCCTCATAAGTCATGTGCCTCCGCCCACTCATCGTTTTCATTGCTGGACTCTCTCCAGTGAGATGGAGCAGAATTTTAGGAGGCATAAAGGTATATAGGCCTATAATGTTGGTGAATTTCTTAATGGGGAGGAACCACGTTTCCTACCTTGGCTGTGCTGCACAGAGGTTTTTTCCTTTATCCACTCTGGGGCTGTGTGTCTAAACTACATGGCTCCGTCGATGGAGCCATGTAGATGAGGCTGATCAGCAGAGGGAAATGAAGCCGCAATTTAAATAATCGTGGTTTCATTTAAATTTAAATGGCTGCCGTGCTGAGCCGACAAACAGCTGATCAGCTGTTTGTCGGCTCAGCGCGCTAGTCTGGATGCTCCCGTGCCGACTTGAAAGCCCTTTATCGATCTCCCCATTATGCCTCGTAGGTTGAGGTTTACCGGGGAGGTCGATAAAGGGCTTTCATGTCGACAGGGGAGCGTGCAGACTGCCCCGATCTACCGACAAACAGCTGATCGGCAGAGCGGGGCAGCCATTTAAATTTAAATGAAGCCGCGATTATTTAAATCGTGGCTTCATTTCCCTTTGCCGAACAAACAAATCTACATGGCTCCGTCGACGGAGCCATGTAGTCTAGACGTACCCTGGAAGCACAGAAGCCTCCTGCAGGCCATGATGGCCTGTGAGTGTTACATGGCCATCTGCAACCCACTGCTGTATACGGCTGAGGCATATCCCAGACCTCGAAAAGTCTATGGGAATGTGAGGTCGGGAGTTGCCCTTTATGAACACGATCATCCCAAGCTTCCCCACTAAGGCTGTGTCCAGACTCCATGCCTCCGTCGACGGAGGCATGTAGATTAGCCAGATCGGAAGAGGGAAATGAAGCCGCGATTAAAATAATCGCGGCTTCATTTAAATTTAAATGGCTGCCCCGATCTGCCGATCAGCTGTTTGTCGGCAGATCGGGAGAGTCTGGACGCGATGCCCCGACAAAGAAGCCTTTCTTCATCGACACAGGTAAACCTGGTTTCACGAGGCTTACCTGTGTCGATGAAGAAAGGCTTCTTTGTCGGGGCATCGCGTCCAGACTCTCCCGATCTGCCGACAAACAGCTGATCGGCAGATCGGGGCAGCCATTTAAATTTAAATGAAGCCGCGATTATTTTAATCGCGGCTTCATTTCCCTCTTCCGATCTGGCTAATCTACATGCCTCCGTCGACGGAGGCATGGAGTCTGGACACAGCCCTTGATAACAAGATGCTTTGCTAAAAACACTGCCAAGCATGGAGCCTTCCTCTTTCATCGCTGGGGTGTGATTTTCCTCGTGCGTGTCTGTATACACGGGCATGGCCTGGGGATATAAAGGTGGAATACAATGAGTAGGACAGAACTGAAAGGGAAATTTGTAAGAAACACGCAATTGGTTTCCCTTTGATTGCCACTTTTCAGCAGCAGAATGCCCTTTGCAACCACTGCTTCCAGTCCACTTGCTTCCTGGTTTCCTCCATATTTTACATAAGAATGGCCATACTGGGTTAGACCAAAGGTCCATCTAGCCCAGTGTCCTGTCTGCCGACAGTGGCCAATGACAGGTGCCCCAGAGAGGGGAACAGAACAGGGAATCATCAAGTGATCCCTCCCATCACCCATTCGCAGCTTCTCACAAACAGAGGCTGGGGACACCATCCCTACCCATCCTGGCTAATAGCCATTGCTGGACCCTGTTAAAGTCGTGGCCTTCACAACTTCCTTTGGCAAGGAGTTCCACAAGTTAACTGTGCCTTGTGAAGAAATATTTCCTTTTGTTTGTTTTAAACCTACTACCTATTAATTTATTTCTTCTTCATACTGCCTGTCTCTGATCCTTCCCCTTCCAGATCCCCAAGAATCCGTCTCCATGACCTCCACACTGCTACCCCACCTCTTACCTCTAGCTCCAAATCTTTGGAGAACCTACTCTCTAAACCCCCTCTGCTCTTCACCCTTGGATCCCTGATAACATCTGTTCCCCAAACCCACACTCCTCCACCTCCCACTACACTAAGTTCTCCTCCTCTGCCTTGTTGGGTGACCTGAACATCCAAAGTATCTTATATCAACATAGCTCCATTTCTCAATCAAATTTACAAACTCTCCAAAAATGAAAAGCAAATGAATGTGGCAAGACCTCTTCATTTATTTCTTCATTTGTGTTCATTCTTTTCCATCATGCAAGGCAAAGTAAAGTCACTTCACATCAATACCCATGAGGACACACAACTATCAGTCCGGCCCTAGGAGATGAAGGGGGGTGTCCAGGAACAAGGTGATCCTCTCAGGATGTCCATAACTCTTGCTCCCTGGAACAGAGGTCGTCTGTAGGTTCTAGAGGCCAACCAACTTCTGGTCCATAAATGGCCTCTTCAGATTCCAGGGGTTGGTGTAGACAAGGGTACTGGGAATGGCAAAAACAAACACTGGAAAATAGGAAAGCGGGTCCTGGGGAAATAATGGTGTTTGGGGGAAAGTCTTGCAACTGTTTCTTTAACTACACAGGGGAATGAGTGTTGCAATGTAGAGCTGGATAAAGCTCCCCTCTCTCATCCAACCAGGACTAGCCCAGCAAAACCTCCCTCCTCCCTGTTAATAGGGGGACAAGATGGAGGCCAACCTGCATGTCAACCTCCCCATGACCTGTCCTGTCCCGCAGGTAACAGGACTAAGTTTGAAAGGAGCCAGCTGGGAGACGCTGACTGAGAGCTCCAGCGGATCAGACCAGCACCCGAAGGAGCACTGTGGAACTCCTCAGTGATGGGAGAAAGAGCTTTTTTGCGCCATCACTTCAATGCTTCAGCTGTAACGCTCCAGCATCCCTAGTGTCAGTATGCCCTGCGTGTCTGTTCCTCTTTCAGGCTCATGGGTGTCCGAGTCAGAACTACAACAATGGCTGCCCGTCGCAGGGAGCCATAGCCTGTAATACCTCTAAGGCTGGTATAGGGGGCTCTGTCTGTGAGGTGGAGTGTTTTCCAGATAAGGGCGTGTAAATTAATAATCTTCCCCTGCTCGCTCCACCCATTGCAGTGAAAGATCAGCCAATGGGCTGACTTGTGCTCAGGCCTGCTACTCCACCCACTGCAGCAAAAACCAACCTATGGGGTGATAAGTTCACAGGCAATAAAACAGGCAGGCAGCCCCTCTCTCACGGGGGATTCGCATCGAGTGAACGCCTGGCCTGATCACCCAGACGCCTTGCACCCCCCGCTCTCGAGTCTTACTGAGCATACTCCGAGTTGGTCGACCCGAGTGGAGACAGTTTATGAGCATGCGACCGGTATTTGTGTTCCTGCTGTCTCCAGAACTGGTATAACCCCCCCACCACCACCACCACCATCAACCCTATCCTAATTGATTTTTTAGTTGTCCTTATTGCTTGTCAAGTGACAGTGGCTAAAAAGTTACTAAGTTAGTTTATAAATAGTTGTGGTTTAGGGTTTTTACTGTTTCCTTGTATAAAGTTGTGCTAATAATCAGCCCTATGGACAATACCAGTGTTAATTCAACTGTTCCTAACCCCTGGGCAGTTATTGGGAATTATTGTGATTTAGAAAAGCCTCAGGGAATTGTTTTGTGTTGTCTGGCAATCTGTTTAATTTTTGTTCTGATGATTGTCTGGCGTCATCAAAATAAAATCAGTTTGTGCTTTTTGATACCCCCAGTTGTGGTCTCATCCTTTCCGGCATCCCTTCGAACCTCGTGTATTACGGGGACTGACAATGGGGAACTCAATTTCCTAGCACGTGAAACTGAAATTCAGCAAGAGTGACTCATTTGCCTCTGTCTGACCTGCACCAGCAGTTGCGTGCGCGCTGGAGAGAAAAACATCAACATCTGAGAGAAAAGGAGTTTCATTTTGACCCCAAGTTCCTGCTTCCAACTGAGATAAGGCTGCATTAGTGGTGTGTGTTAAATGATAAGACAGAGGTTCTCCAAACATTCTGTGCTTCCTTTCTATTGTCATCTGCCTGTTATGGGATGGGACTCTCCTCTGGGGATTTGGCTTTTCTATATTAAGAGAAACTCCTTCACCATCTGCACCCGCAGGCTGGCTGTCATTGACTGCACCTAGCTCATTTGCTAGTTAAATTCTTTTGTTATTTTACCCTTTTGCCTAGATCAGTGGTTTCAGCTTGTGAATCTGATCTGTGAATCTCCGGGGATCCACACCTCAAAAAAGTTATTTTGGCCTTGGAAAGGGTTCAGAAAAGGGCAACTAAAATGATTAGGGGTTTGGAACGGGTCCCATATGAAGAGAGGTTAAAGCGATTGGGACTTTTCAGTTTAGAAAAGAGGAGACTGAGGGGGGATATGATAGAGGTCTATAAAATCATGAGTGGTGTGGAGAGGGCTGATAAAGAAAAGTTATTTATTAGTTCCCTAAATAGAAGAACTAGAGGACACCAAATGAAATTAATGGGTAGCAGGTTTAAAACTAATAAAAGAAAGTTCTTCTTCACAGCGTGTAGTCAACCTGTGGAACTCCTTGCCAGAGGAGGCAGTGAAGGCTAGGACTATACCAGAGTTTAAAGACAAGCTAGATAATTTAATGGAGGTTAGGTCCATAAAAGGCTATTAGCCAGGGGATAAAATGGTGTCCTTGGCCTCTGTTTGTCAGAGGCTGGAGAGGGATGGCAGGAGACAAATCGCTTGATCATTGTCTTCGGTCCACCCTCTCTGGGGCACATGGTGCTGACCACTGTCGGCAGACAGGTTACTGGGCTAGATGGACCTTTGGTCTGACCCAGTACGGCCATTCTTATGTTCTTATGTTCACAGACTATATCCAAGGAGTCCATGAAAAGTTGTCATGACCCTACCACAGGAGTTTTCTACTCGGGATCTGTGAACCCCTGGAGGTACGCAGATGAGGGCTTAGTAGTCCATGAAAAGTTGTCAAAACCACAATATAGAGGTTTTTAAACCTGTGTTCTGTGCATCGCTGGGGTCCACAGACTATGTATAAGATTCCAAAGGGGTCCGCACCCTCATTTGAAATATTGTCGGAGCCCACAAATGAAAAAAATTGGGAACCATGTTCATTGCCGTGGTGGTTGTTGTCGGCACAATGCTTTACTTTGGGGGAGTTTATACGGACAACACCAGCCAGTATCTCCTGATGTCTGTCAGCACTGAGGTGTGTCTGTCTGTCCTTTTGTGCTGAATGTCACCACCCAAAGTACATGTCTGGCTACTTCCCATTGTGGGTCCTCTCCTCCTGGTTCCTCAAACTGTAGATATCCTTCTGCCACTCTAAAATGACGTGCCTCCTGATGAACACGCTTACCTGCCTCTTGTATCTTCGGGTTCTCACCCTCCTGGTGTTTCTGTCACTATTCACTGAGTTCTCATGTAACTTCCTGTGACATCGTCCTGCCAAACTTTGTCGAACTAGCCTGCTCTCTGACCTCTTCTGGCTCATCTTCTACTTTCTCAGGAGGATCACACCGTTGCTCAGGCAAATATAATTGGTTCTAATTTCCACGTGGCTAATGGGATGATCTGCCCAAATTGCAGCAACAGCCCCATCATATACTTCCTAGTCAGGAACCAGGGAATGACACAGGGAGTCTATTAAGGTTGTGCTCCGGGCAATTTTTGTGATTGAAATGGAACCAACAGAGAGGGGGGTTGCTGTAGCCTGGGAGAGGGGTATAATAGAACGTCCGTGGGTATAATAAGTCCTGTGGCACCTTATAGACTAACAGATGTATTGGAGCATAAGCTTTCGTGGGCAAAGATAAAGAAGTGGGTCTTTGCCCACAAAAGCTTATGCTCCAATACACCTGTTAGTCTATAAGGTGCCACAGGACTCCTTGTCGGTTTTGCAGATCCAGACTAACACGGCAACCCCTCTGATACTTGTGGGTATAATAGAATGTCTGTGGGTATAATAGAATTTCTGTCGGTAAGGCTCGCCCATCTGACTAAAAGATTCTAGGTTTTGTCCTCCATACCCCAGGTCACATATGATTATACATCTGGGCTGTGTCTACACTACATGCCTCTGTCGGCAGAGGCATGTAGATTAGGGTTGTAGGCAAAGGTAAATGAAGCCGCGATTTAAATGATCGCGGCTTCATTTACATTTACATGGCTGCCGCGCTGAGCCGACAAACAGCTGATCAGCTGTTTGTCGGCTCGCCGCTAGTCTAGACGTTCCCCCTGTCGACATCAAAGCCCTTTGTCGGCAGCCCCGTTATTCCTCGTGGAATGAGGTTTACCGGGGCTGCCGACAAAGGGCTTTGATGTGGACAGGGGGAACGTCCAGACTAGAGCGCGAGCCGACAAACAGCTGATCAGCTGTTTGTCGGCTCAGCGCGGCAGCCATTTAAATGTAAATGAAGCTGCGATCATTTAAATCGCGGCTTCATTTACCTTTGCTGAATAAACAAATCTACATGCCTCTGCCGACAGAGGCATGTAGTGTAGACGTACCCCTGGAGGCAGTTCTGGGGGTCCACAACAGCAGCCACACTCACAACGAGGATAGTACCAGATCACAAGAAGTTTTATGATGACAGGCGTTAAAATGGCAAACAGGACAAAGCACACAGCCATGACAACACACATTGATTGAATCACCTCTGAGGGTAACATTAATACAAATGGGTATATAGAGTGCGCTTATCTAAATGTACAGAGAGAATTACCTCAAATAAAAACTCATACTCATATCCCCTTCTCCCAAAGACCGAGAGTGGAAAGACCTATCTCCCTCCACCTGTGGGACTTTGGTGCTGGGTGGAGAAGGAAACTTAGCAGCAGAGACTTAGAATGAATAAATAGAGTAAAGCAAAGAGCTTACATAAAGCAATACTTGACGTGGAAAAGATAGATATGTCTTGAGCCCCGAGTGTTCTTATTCTCACAGCTTTGATCCCTCTTTTTGATTCATTACTGCCCAGCCTTTCATAACCAAAGCCGGAGCACAGCACTCTAAGATTTTGTGGGCGCACACACTTGATTGGATGGTGCTATTGGGACATCTTTTGAATATGCATGAATATCAGCTTCCACCTTGGATACGGTCCTGGCCATGGAAAAAGTGAGAGTTTTGTGGTTAGGTGCAACAAGGCGTAGTTCCTTAATTCAAGAGGACGGTTTGGGTGTGTCTAGACTACATCCCTCTTGCGACAGAGGGATGTAAATTAGGCACTTCGAAATTGCAAAGGAAGCCGGGATTTAAATATCCCACACTTCATTTGCATAATCACGTCATGGCGCTCTTTTGAAAAAGTGCCTAATTACATCCCTCTGTCGAAAGAGGGATGTCGTCTAGACTCACCCTTTGCTAGGTCTGGCATATCCATCTGTGTACTGACCCAACTGACGATTTCACCACAGGGTCTTCTGTCGTTTCTAAAAAGATATTAGGAGCAATAATTTTCTAGAAGATACATTAAGCCTTTCTTATCCCATTGTGCTACTGCAAAAGCCAACTCATACAGGATACATTCAATCCTGCAGGCCTTGCATTACAAGCATCCCTACTGAAATATATGAAAAAGGATAGGATAGGGAAAGACCTAGTCTGGCAGGCTACAATGGAGTGGACAAGACTGTTTGAATCCCCCGTTTCCCAGTGCTCAGCCTAGGAGGTCCTCCCAAAGAAAGGGATGGGAGGGTCTTTGCAGTCACACTATTCTGTTTTCAGTTTTTCCGGAAAAGGAGCGTCTACATTGGCAGGCTGCTTTTCCGGAAAAGCCCTTTTTCCGGAAAAGCGTCTGTGGCCAATGTAGACGCGCTTTTCCAGAAAAGAGCCCCGATCGCCGTTTTCGCGATCGGGGCTTTTTTTCCGGAAAAGACTACTGGGCTGTTTACACTGGCCCTTTTCCGGAACAGTGTTCTGGAATAAGGACTTATGCCCGAGCGGGAGCAGAATAGTTTTTCCGGAATAGCGGCTGATTTTGTACAGTAGAGCGTCGTTGCTTTTCCGGAAATTCAAGGGGCAGTGTAGACAGCTCGCAGCTTATTCCAGAAAAGCGGCTGATTTTCCGGAATAAGTGGCTCAGTGTAGACACAGCCTATGTGTCTGGAGCTAAGGAGCTGGTGGTCCCAAGAAGGAAAAAAACTTGGGAGGTCTCATTTCCCTGCATGGCTGAGGATATAATGACTGTTTCTGCCACATAGTTATGGCTACACATCCCTTGGACATGGGAAGAGGATGTCTCCCATGACCGTGAGGAATGCTGTCTCTCTGCAACGTCCCCCCAACCAGCCAGGTTCTCTGATGTTAGCAGTAGATGGGTGGAGTTGGGGTTGGTTCTTTGCTACGTTCTCAATTTGCTCAGCAACGGAAAGTGAAACACCAGCTGGTAGCTCACAAGGTCAGAAGCTCTCTGACTAGCTCTGGAATTTCCTTTTTTTTGAAGAGTTGATGGTCTTGATTTTTCAAGTGGCTGTTCCTTTAGGAAAATGACTTAGTCAGTTTTCTTTGCTACTTTAGTTGCTTCCTCTCGTTAGGTAGAGCCCTGATGCCAACTTTATGAGGCCGTTTAGCAACACACAGATGACACAGTGGTGGAAAGATTGCTGAGTCTGACTACCTCTTGTGACTATGGCATTTGGTAGCCAGGACTTAGGGCTGGATTGACTTGTTGGACAGGAAAGCAGAGGGTTATTGTCTGTCTCCTAAATAACAATTGCTCTGTTGCGAAACACTCAAGGAATTGATTCTGCATGGAGCAGCTGATAAGAAGGAAGGAATTTCTCTCACGGCTGTGCTGCCCTTCGGCTTCTGCAAAACCGTTGTTCAAACCTCAGAGTGCCAGAAGGAAGGTGAGCATTTCATGTGTGTGTGGGGAGGCGGATTATCCTATATTGCTGCTATCTGTAATTTTCTGTATTTCCTTTCTTTTCCAAAACTCTGCCCTCAGTTCCAATATCCAGCCCTCTGCTATTCCAGATCCGGGCTTTGCCTCTTGCTTTACCAATGTGTTTTAATGCTGACTTAAAGACTCCCTCCTACTATGGGCCCCTTGGACTCCTTGCCTCTTCCACTCCCAAAGTCTCTCAGTCCTGAACTGTAGCCCCTCTTTATGACAATCCTGATCTGCCACAATATACACAGGCTGGCAGACCACCTCACTCCCAGTATTCATAGGCTGCATCTAGATTGGCATGATTTTCCGGAAATGCTTTTAATGGAAAAGTTTTCCATTAAAAGCATTTTCAGAACAGAGCGTCTAGATTGGCAAGGACACTTTTCTGCAAAATCACTTTTCGCGGAAAAGCGCCCGTGCCAATCTAGATGTGCTTTTCCGCAAAAAAGCCCCAATCACCATTTTCACGATCAGGGCTTTTTTGCGGAAAACAAATCTGAATTGTCTACGTGGGCTCTTTTGCACAAAAGCTTTGCACAAAAAGGACTTTTGACTGAACGGGAGCAGAATAGTATTTCCGCAAGAAGCACTGATTTCTTACAGTAGGAAGTCAGTGCTTTTGCGGAAATTCAAGTGGCCCGTGTAGACAGCTCGCAAGTTTTTCCGGAAAAGCGGCTGATTTTCCAGAAAAACTGGGCAGTCTAGACACAGCCATAGTGTTCCCTGTAACCTGAGCACTTGTGTGGCCACCCAGGATAGATTCAAACTCTGCCCAGCTGATTAGCAGAGCACCCACAGTCAGCTGCTTATGTGTCTATTGGTGGTGCACATCCACACCTGCCTTGGTGCATGTAACAAAATTTATTCCGCTTGTGGATGGAAAACATTAGAGGGAATATCTCACCTCAAAAAAGATATTTTGGCCTTGGAAAGGGTTCAGAAAAGAGCATTGAAAATGATCAGGGGTTTGGAACGGGTCTCATATGAGGAGAGGCTAAAGCGACTGGGACTTTTCAGTTTGGAAAAGAGGAGACTGAGGGGGGATATGATAAAGGTATAAAGTCATGAGTGGTGTGGAGAAGGTGAATAAAGAAAAGTTATTTATTAGTTCCCATAATATAAGGACTAGAGGACACCAAATGAAATTAATGGGTAGCAGGTTTAAAACTAATAAAAGAAAGTTCTTCACACTGCGCACAATCAACCTGTGGAACTCCTTGCCAGAGGAGGCTGTGAAGGCTAGAACTATAACAGAGTTTAAAGAGAAGCTGGATAAATTCATGGAGGTTAGGTCCATAAAAGGCTATTAGCCAGGGGGTAGGAATGGTGTCTCTGGCCTCTGTTTGTAAGAGCCTGGAGATGGATGGCACGAGACAAATCGCTTGATCATTGTCTTCGGTCCACCCTCTCTGGGGCACATGGTGCTGACCACTGTCAGCAGTCAGGCTACTGGGCTAGATGAACCTTTGGTCTGACTCAGTACGGCCGTTCTTATGTTCTTATGTAGGGAATAATGCTTGGGATTGCTGTCTCTGACATTTATTTTATCTTTTGCCCTGAGGTTTCCAAAGAAGAAAGACCTATCTAGTACCCTCCTCACTAAAAATCCCCTATCCTCTCCCCTCTGTATTTATTTACAAATCCCCTAATTCCTCTCCTTTGTTTTAATCTCCATGTGACTTTCCAATAAATGCTCATTGGAATCTGGATATTTTAGCTCAGGAGTGAAGGGTGGGGCTGGAATTACTGGCAAATCTGAGTTCCCACCATGACTCGGAGTCACTCATACACGTCCTGTTTATTTCTATTAGCAGGTGTGTTTACACAAGCGAGATAACGAGGGAGCTGGAAATTATCAGGCTGCAGCAGCGGTTTCAATATGACTGAGCTTATCACGGCATCCCCGACGGTGGGACAGATCAGCCTGCCTTCCTGTCTATTTGTGAATGAGTCCAGTGGCTCTAATGACACAGATCTGGATCAAGACAAATGTTTCATTCCTATCCTCGTGCTCAACTCTGTTTCTCTGTTCGTTTGCCTGTTTGGGCTGGCAGGGAACGGGGCGGTTCTTTTGCTCCTCGGCTTCTGGATGAAGAAGAACCCCTTCACCATCTACCTCCTCAACCTGGCCATCGCTGACTTTGGTTTCCTCCTGTGCATGGTGGTCTTCTTGGTTATTATCCTCTTAAATGTACCCGGGGACATTCATGGAGGGTTTGCTGCCAGAGAGGCAATCCAGTGGGTGGCGCTGTTTATATACAACACCGGTCTCTATCTCCTGACGGCCATCAGCGTTCACAGGTGCCTGTCTGTCCTTTTCCCTCTCTGGTACCGATGTCACCGGCCGCAAAACTTGTCTCCCACGGTTTGCACCCTGCTCTGGGCTCTCTCCGTCTTGGTGACCGGCCTGGAGTGCTATTTCTGCATCACCCGTGACAACTGTTCCAAAATGACCATATTCAGCTGCGTCTTAAGCTTCCTGGTTTTCTCTCCACTCATGGTGCTGTCCAGCGTCACGCTGTTCATCAAAGTCCGGTATTGCTCACAGCGACACCAACCAACAAAGCTCTATGTCATCATTATGGTCACCATCCTTTTCTTCCTCGTGTTAGCCCTTCCACTCCGGGTCATTGTGCTAATGGCCCTCCTTAGTCACACCGCGATACACCTCCTTGTCAAGAATTTAGTGATCCTACTGCCCTGTCTTAACAGCAGCATCAACCCCTTCATTTACTTCTTAGTCGGGAAACACGGGAGACGGCAAGTGAGGGAGTCTCTCAAGGAGGTTTTCCAGAGAATCTTCAAGGAGGAGGCTGATCCACAAGAGAAAAGGCCCACCAAACGCGCCCAAGAACCAGCCACTGAGAAGCCTTCAGAACATGGGTGAGGCCTGGCAGATCTTCAGCGCTCCTGGGGCTGCCCTTGCAAACACATTTCCAGTTAACACAGCAGCGCTTTAATATATGAGACACTGGGGCTACGTCTAGACTGGCATGATTTTCCGGAAATGCTTTAGACGCTCATTTCCGAAAATGCTTTTAACGGAAAACTTTTCCGCTAAAAGCATTTTCGGAAAAGAGTGTCTAGATTGGCATGGACACTTTTCCGCAAAAGCACTTTTTGCAGAAAAGCATCCGTGCCAATCTAGACGCGCTTTTCCGCAAAAAAGCCCCGATCGCCATTTTTGCGATCGGGGCTTTTTGGCAGAAAACAAATCTGAGCGGTCTACACTGGCCCTTTTGTGCAAACGTTTTGTGCAAAAGGACTTTTGCCTGAACGGGAGCAGTAGGAAGTCAGTGCTTTTGTGGAAATTTAAGCGGCCAGTGTAGACAGCTGGCAAGTTTTTCCGAAAAAGCGGCTGATTTTCCGGAAAAACTGGCCAGTCTAGACACAGCCAGAGAGAAGGACTAAAATCCCCACAAAATAATTTTCTTCATTGGAAAACGGGGTTTTGGCAACAATCAAAAATTTCTCAGGCCCAAATTTTCAGCACCCACAAAAGGGATGGGTTTGAAATTGGTTTTTTTTTTTTCATTTCAACATTTTGTAACTGTTTTCCCATGAGCAAAGGAAGGGAGGAAAACTTTTCACTGTGTTATTGTCTGTTTACTTTTCACTGGTTACATTGTAAAAGTAATTAAAAGTTACTTCATCTTCTTCCTTTTTTTCACCCGGCTGCATTTCTGCATGGGCAGGATAATCATACTATGAGCCAGGAGGGGTTAGGGTGGGTGTCCCTAGCCTCTGCTTGTCAGAAGCTGGGAGTAGATGAGAGGGGATGATTCCCCCTGGGGCACCTGGCACAAGTCTCTATGGGTGTGTCTAGACTACAGGGTTTTGTCGACAAACGTGGACTTTTGTCGACAAAACTACACCTGCATCTACACTACCGCTGAGTTCTGTCGACATAACGTCGACAGAACTCAGCAGTTTTGTCAACGCTGGTAAACCTCATTTTATGAGGAATAACGCCTTTTGTTGACAGAGTTCTGTCGATAGAAGGCGTTGTCGCATCTACACTGTCCTTTGCGTCTACACTGCCACGTCGACAAAGCAGCTTGCTTTGTTGACAGAACTGAATGTAGTCTAGACGCTGTTTGTCGACAGAAGCTTTGTCTCCAGTATCCCAAAATAGCGCTGCCGTGTAGACATAGCCTGAGAGACTACGGCTGGGTTTTGTGTAAGATCCCTCTAATTACTAAAAGTGGAAATTATAATAACCTTTTCAAGGCGTCCTTCACCTCCTTGTTCCTCAGGCTGTAGATCAGGGGGTTCAACATGGGGATCACCACTGTGTAAAACACTGAGACCACTTTGTCCCGGTCCAGTGAGTAGCTGGATATCGGCCTCACATACATAAAGACTGTGGTGCCATAGAATATCATGACAGCCATCAAGTGGCAAGCACAGGTGGAGAAGGCTTTGCGTCTGCCCCCAGAGGAGCGGATCCTCAGGATGGTGGAGATGATATAGACATAGGAGACCAGGATCTCCACCGAGGTGAAGATGCCGTGAAATGTACCAAAGGTGTAAAGCACTAACTCATTGCTGTAGGTCTCAGAGCAGGAGAGTTGTATTAGCGGTGGGATATCACAGAAGTAATGATTGATGACTTTGGAGTTGCAGAAGGACAGCCGAAAGGTGGAGATAGTTTGTGCTAGTGCATGAACAAAGCCAATCAGATAGGAGCCACTCACCAGCTGGGCACAGACTCTGCGGGACATGATAACTGTATAAAGCAGGGGGTTACAGATGGCCACATAACGGTCATAGGCCATCACGGCCAACAGGAGACATTCAACACTCGCTGTGAGCACAAAACAGAACAGTTGTGTGACACAGCCACCGAAGGAAATAGCTCTCCTCTCACTTAGGAAATCCACCAGCATCTTGGGGGTGATGGTTGAGGAGTAGCAGAAATCCACAAATTCCAAATTACTGAGGAAATAGTACATAGGGGTGTGGAGCCGGGAGTCGACCCTGATCAACACGATCATCCCAAGGTTCCCCACCAGGGTGACTAGGTACATCACTAAGAAGAGCAGAAAGCAGATGGCCTTCATCTCTGGACTTTCTGTGAGTCCCGAGAGGAGAAACTCAGTCACCAAGGTTTGATTTCCCCCAGTCATTTTGTCAGTACACAGGCGTTATCTGCTGATTGGCTCTTGCTGGTTGACCGAAGGGACAACTGTTGACCTCTGATTTATCTTCTAGATCACCAAGTACTTAAATGGACCTCATTAGCAGAATATTTAACCACTTCAAATTCTTCAATGAATTTATCCTCCAGCAACCCTGTGGAGTAGGGCAGATTTTAGTTAGTTAGTTAGTTAGTTAGTTAGTTAGTTAGTTAGTTAGTTAGTTAGTTAGTTAGTTAGTTAGTTAGTTAGTTAAAATATTTTTACCCCACCTCTATTTAAAATATTTGAGGGGGCTAACAAAATGTTTAAAATACTATATATATATAAAGTAAAATACAGGATTCCAAGGAGGAGGAGTGGGGGGGGGGGGACACATGAAACCTGCTAAAACACCTCAAGAGGAGAGACACACACCCACACAACTCAACACCAATAAAAGCCCGGGTAGAAAGGGTGGCCTTGGTCTGGTGTGGAAACAGCACTAACGTTGGTGCCAGGCAAATGTTCTTGGGGAGAGAAGTCCACAGCCTAGGAGCAAAAGCTGAGAAGGCCCCGCTCCACGTAGATGTCAACCTTATTTCCATAAGTGGAGGAACATGGAGCAGAACCTCCCCAGCTGACTTCAGTCCACAGGCAGGTTTGTATAGGAGGAGACAGTCCTTCAAATACTCCCGTCCCAGCCCATATAGTCATAACTAACACCATGAATTGTGCCCAGAAACATACTGGAAGCCAGTGCAGCTGCTGGAACACCAGCATAATGTGCTCCATAGAACGAGTATTAGTTAAAACAGATGGGAAACTGAGGCACAGCATAGCTAGATGACTTGTCCAAGGTCACACACAGTGACTGTGGAAGAGTTGGGGCTCGCTCCCTGCTCTCTTGAGGCTCAAGAAAGCAACCTGACCCACTAGAACATAGTTTTCTCTCAACCTGCCCAACGGAGCGATTCAACCTCGGTGAGAGAGACTCACTAAGCATCATCCCTGTGCGTCCCAGCCTCTCCACCCTAAGCAGCTGCAGTTAGATGCATCCAGCAGTGAGCACTTTGAGCCAAATGTTCACAAAGGGCCATGGCCAGCTTCCTCCTGAAACAGATCATCTCAGCATTAATTCAAAGCTCTGAGCATTTTGGGTCAGTTTTTCAATGGTATTAGATGTTGGAAGATTCAGACAGTTACCAAGAACATAAGAATGGCCACACTGGGTGAGACCAAACGTCCATCCAGCCCAGTACTCTATCTGCCGACAGTGGCCAATGCCAGGTGCCCCAGAGGGAGTGAATCGAACAGGTAATCAAGCGATCTCTCCCCCGCCATCCATCTCCACCCTCTGACAAACATAGGCCAGGGACACCATTCCTTACCCATACTGGCTAATAGCCATTTATGTACATAACCTCCATGAATTTATCTAGTGCTCTTTTATACCTTGTTATAGGCCTAGCCTTCATAACCTCCTCAGGCAAGGAGTTCCACAGGTTAACGATGCGCTGTGTGAAGAAGACCTTCCTTTTATTTGTTTTAAACCTGCTGCCCATTAGTTTCATTTGGTGGCCCCTAGTTCTTATATTATGGGAACAAGTAAATAACTTTTCCTTATTCATGTTCTCCACACCACTCATGATTGTATAGATCTCTATCCTATCCCCCCTTAGTCTCCTCTTTTCCAAGCTGAAAAGTCCCAGTCTCTTTAATCTTTCCTCATATGCGACCCGTTCCAAACCCCTAATCATTTTAGTTGCCCTTCTCTGAACCTTTTCTAATGCCACTTTATCTTTTTTGAGTGAGGAGACCACATCTGTAGGCAGTATTCCAGATTTTCAAAATTAAGATTTTCAAAAATTCCCATGTACTTAAAACAGCTGAAGTCCATCATTTTGTTTGAAAGTTGGATACCTACATGCTTCTGAAAATTCTCAGAGGGGTCACCATGTTAGTCTGTAACTTTAAAAGCAAGTAGTGGTGCTGTGGTACCTTAGGCCATGTCTACACCAGGAAATTATTTCAAATTTACTAAATTTGACGTACAGACTCCTGATTTTACTCTGAGGTGGTGCAGGAGGTCTCCCATATGCCAATTAGTTCAAATTAGTGGCACTGGAGCATCTGCATTAATGTTGCTTCGAACTTACATGTTCGGAATTAGTGTTATTAGTACAGAGTTTAAATTCCGTATCTCGTTATTTTGGAATAATAGGCTTGTTAGTGTGGACACCAGACTAAGGTCTTAGTGCAGACCAGGGCTCAGAGAGTAACAAAAATATATATAGTGTCATGAGCTTTCATGGGCAAAACCCACTTCCTCAGATGAGCTGGAGCAGAATAACAGAAACCCAGTAATTTATAATGGAAAAAGAAAGAGGAAAAAAATACTTTCAGAAAGGAGAAAAAGGAGGGGCAGAGATCCATAGACCATTCTCCTTGATAGCTGGGAAGCTATTAGAGCATGTTTCTAAAACATTCAACAGAGCAATAGAGAATGTTTATAAAACATTCAATTTGCAAGTACCTGGAGGATTAAGGAATAATCTCTAGCAGCCCACATGGATTTGCTAAAAACAATGTGTGCCAAACAAGCTTGATTTCCTTCTTTGACAAGGTAATGGGTTTGGTGGACAGGGTATAATTCAGAGAATATAATTGACCTGGAATAAAGGAAAGTTTCTGACACAGAACCATATGACATTCTGATAAGTAAGTTGATTCAGACACAACAAAACCTTCTTAGTAGGGGGTTAAACCAGATGGCCTTTGTGGTCCCTTCTGCTCCTATGGGTCTATGAAACTGTGACCCTCTGTCCATCTCCAATCGAAAAAAGCATTTTTGGTTAAGCTGGTTCACTAAACACATGATCTTTAATGGACTTACCATCAACCGCTGGCCATCTAGTCCTCAGGCTGGAGATTACTTGCTTTTTCTAAGACACCAAAATGAATTATTGAGACTCTTTGTGCCAAGAATCAAGGATCTTCCTCAGATATTGCTATTAAGTTGAACATCACATCTGGCCTCAGAAGTTGCAATCCTTTAACACGGGTCTGTCATTAACCTACATACCAGGCAGGCTCCCCACTTCCCCTTATTGTCAAAAATTCTTACTTAGATGATGCAAAACATTTATGTAGCTACCAAAACTTTGGGACCGTGTGTACTGTAAAAGTTTTTCCCTGCCAGAATGTTCTAAACAGCTAAGCCAAGTGTCTTTGAGGGAGCCGTTTCATTGCAACGCCGTTGTCTTGCTCTCAGGTCCGACAACTGTTTTCCTCGTCTTCCATTCGTCTGCGCAGAGGTTCTGAAACATTCTCCCGTGCGGAGGATCTTAAACCTTCACAATGGGGGAGCCAATCTTAATTGTCTCATGGGCACGCCCTCTCCTGTCCAATAATATCCCTGCAGCGGCTACACCAATTGCCTGTGTGGAAAAGCAACATTTGTGAAGTATCCTAAGTGTTTTTAGCTGAATTTGTATGCAGTTTAGGAGCTGGAAACAAAGGGGATCCACATTATCTCCACAGTCTGGCCGGCAGTTCACTCATTGTCCGTAGATTACAGCCTGTGTTTCACAGAAGACCTGCTACATTTCACTGGTGCTTACAGCTGTTCCCGGTCCTAGGTGAAGTGCACCATCGCTTTAGCTTACTGCCTAGGGGCATGTCTACACTGCACACTTACCCCAGGTAAGTAGGACTCGGACTTGTGGACTTGGTGGGTATATCTACATAGCAGCATTATCTCGGCATAACAGCCGTTATTCCAAAATAACTATAAGAACATAAGAACGGCCATATTGAGTCAGACCAAAGGTCCATCTAGCCCAGTAGCCTGACTGCTGACAGTGGCCAGCACCAGGTGCCCCAGAGGGAGTGGACCGAAGACAATGATCAAGCGATTTGTCTCGTGCCATCCATCTCCAGCCTCTGACAAACAGAGGTCAGGGACACCATTTCTATCCTCTGGCTAATAGCCTTTTATGGACCTAACCTCCATGAAATTATCTAGCTTATCTTTAAACTCTGTTATAGTCCTAGCCTTCACAGCCTCCTTTGGCAAGGAGTTCCACAGGTTGACTATGCGCTGTGTGAAGAAGAACTTCCTTTTATTAGTTTTAAACCTGCTACCCATTAATTTTACTAGGCGAGTGTCTACACAGCTGGCCTGTTATTTCGAAATAATTTTGAAATAACGGGTGGCTTATTTCGGTGTTTGTAAACCTCATTCCATGAGAAATAACGCCTCTTTCAAAAGAGCTATTTGGGAATGGCAGTCGTGTGGCCGCTCCACTGTTGCTATTTTGAAATAGCTTCTCCCCAGAGCCATTCAAACTAATTACTCCCCAGTGCTTCCTGAGGCCCTAAATCGAGATAGCACATCCACATTAAGGGAGCCTGCCTTGGACTAATTTCCAGGCCTTCCCTGTAGTGTAGATGTGCTATTTCAAAATACTCTGTTTCGGAGTGTTTCTTTCGGAATAGCTTATTTCAAAATAATCGTGCAGTGTAGACGTAGCTGGTGTTCAATGATCCTTTGCTTGATCATTCACATCTGGGTTTAGAATTGCAGGACTCAGACCTCAGAGCCATGGTAGAGTACTTACCCTGCACTATGCACCCTCTTCTGTCACAGGTCCATGGCTTGAGCTGCACCCACACCCACGTCCCCATGCTAAACTGTGATCCATCACTTTAAATACTCAGGAGGGTTCTTGATGCTGCATGAAGGCTGGGGAGTTCGGCACAGAAAGTCTGAGATGTAGGCCAAGTAGCACTCAGACTGCACTGAATTATGCCCCTGTGTCTGAGGGCTTTGCTGTGTTATCATTCTGAATTCTAAGAAATAAAACACTGTATAGTGACATGTAGCAACATAAGAGCAGCCAGACTGGGTTAGACCAAAGGTCCATCTAGCCCAGTGTTCTGTTTTCCAACAGTGAGTTGTGAGTTCAATCCTTGAGGGGGCCATTTAGGGATCTGGGTCAAATCTGTCAGGGATGGTACTTGGCCTTGCCATGAGGGCAGGGGACTGGACTAGATGATCTCTCACAGTCCCTTCCAGCTCTATGAGATGGTATATCTCCATATATATAACAGTGGCCAATGCCAGGTGCCAACGCCAACAGTGTGGTCCAGGCAGCATTGAGGGCTGACGGGGGAGAGGTCACCACCAGCTTCCCAGCTCTGCCCTTTCTATCCAAGGCCCCACCCCATCCAGGGGGCTAGAGTCAAACCCCCTCAGGCCCCGATGAAATCTGTCATCAGCCCTGTTCCTATCCCTGGCCTCGCTAGCAAATGCGGTTACCAAACCGAACTGTTCTCTTATTTCCCCTGTTTCAGTGTAGAAGAAACGATTGGCCCTACACCCCTTCAGTGGCGACCATCACTCTCAGGAGAAGACAGCTATACTGTGGTGTAAGGCCCAGGGCCATATTTGCAGCAGTATGGATGATGCCCCAAACCTTCAGATGTTTTTCAGGGTATGTCTAGATTATGGCAGAGGGATGCAGATTAGGCAGGTCGACGTTGCAAATGAGGCAGGGATTTAAATATCCCGCACCTAATTTGCATAAAAATGTCCGCCGCCGTTTTTGCCGACTCAGTACTTTGGCCACAAAAAGCGGCCGTCAAAAGGGGAGTTGTCGAGAAAGAAAGCCTTTTTCGGCAGATCCCTTATGCCTCCTGCAAGGAGGTTTACAGGATGCGTCGAAAAAGGCTTTCTTTCTCGACAGATCCTTCTCAAGACTGCCACTTTTTGCTGACAAAGTGCTGAGTCGGCAAAACGCGGTGGCCATTTTTATGCAAATTAGGTGCAGGATATTTAAATCCCTGCCTCATTTGCAATGTCGACCTGCCTAATCTGCATCCCTCTGCCAACAGGGATGCCTCTCCGAGTGCCAGGGCGGGCAGGAAGAACACAATTGTCTCTGTGTCTCTGCAGGAAGTCCGTCCCTCCAAGGAGAATTGTTTTCTAACTTCATTTGCCTTCAAGATCTGGGGCTGGAGGAGTCTCAGCAGGTGGAACAGGCGTGCTGGCGGTGGGCAGCGGCCAATCGGACAGGAAGGATTTGCGTCATTACTTAACAGCCATCGAGAATGACTTGCATGGTGATGATGCTGATTCCTGCCCTCTGAGTAGACAGTAACAACACCCAGCCAGTCACAGTCCAGGGATTTGCATAACTGGAGGTTCCTGGGAATTAAGCATTAAGTCATTCGGCAAACAGAAGCCCTTAGCTGATTAGCGTGCATGGCAGGGATTACGTGAGGAATAAATCTGCAGTCATGCAGGCTCGCTGACAGGGGAGAGCAAAGGATGCAACTGTGCTGGGATCCGGTGATTCACAAGGACACCGGCCCCACCTCCCCCTGCCTCTTGCTCCGCCCCTGCTCTTGCTCCACCCCTCCCCACCCACCTCTTCCCAGCTCTCTCCAGACCACTGCAGCCGAGGAATGGCACCGAGGGGGCTGGAACCCCCCGGCCTGCACCTTCCCCACGGCCTGACACAGGTTCCTGCTGCAGGCACGGGCCCTCCCGCAGTATAGAAGCTGCAGCGGCGGCTTGGCTTACGGCAAGCTGATTCCAACTTCCCATTCTGCATAGCTGGATGGTGTACCAGAAGCCGACCTGCCTGGTCTAGTGAAGACCAGGACTTGATGCCTAATGAAACCACCTCCACCAGCGCCGGCAGCTGTGACAATCGGAGAGCACACAGTGCTGTCCTCACTAGCACCTTGGATGGTGTCACTTAAGTTCATTGAATCATAGAACACTAGAACCGGAAGGGACCTTGAGAGGTCATCGAGTCCAGTCCCCTGCCCTCATGGCAGGGGGCTGGACCATTGAGATCATCCCTGACAGATGTCTGTCCAACCTGCTCTTAAATATCTCCATGGATGAAGATTCCACAACCTCCCCAGGCAATTTATTCCAGTGTTTAAGGGAGTGTTTTTTTCACAGTGATACCAACAAAAGTGGTAGGGTAGGCCTGGCCTAAGAGGATTCCATTCTAGCATTGTCTAATATGATACAGGTACCTGTAAGGGATGCGGGCAGAGTGGCTGATATAATTCACTGTCATGGTTGCAATGGACTAGCCTCTTTGTATTTGTTATGGGCCATAGAGAGGCCGATAGAGGCCAAGTTCCCAGATTTGAACTTTCGCCCATCAACAAGTGATATGATCATTACAAGGCATGGCTGTGTCCTAGGCTTCAAAGGAGTCACTCACCATATTGATAGCCTAGGTTTAATGTAGCAATAAGAATGCAATATTATACTAGCAATATATGTGTGGGGAAGGAGAGATCCGACTGTTGACCTCAGGGTTTACTGTCTGGTTATTACAATAACGGTATCTGTAGTGACATACCATGTACTGTTTTTAAAGCACATTAACTTAATTTACTCTCATTTGGAATGGGTGCCATATGAAGAGAGATTAAAAAGACTGGGACTTTTCAGCTTAGAAAAGAGGAGAGCAAGGGGGACATGATAAAGGCTTATACAATCATGACAGGTATGAAGTTATTTACTTGTTCCCATAACATAAGAACTAGGGGTCACTACATGAAATGAATAGGTAGCAAGTTTAAAACAAACAAAAAGAAGTTGTTCTTCACACAGCGCACAGTCAACCTGTGGAACTCCTTGCCAGAGGATGTTGTGAAGCCAGAACTTTAACAAGGTTCAAAAAAGAATTAGATACATTCATGGAGGATAGGTCCATCAATACTTATTGGCCAGGATGGGTAGGGGTGGTGTCCCTAGTCTCTGTTTGTGAGGCTGGGAATGGGCGACTGGAGAGGGATAACTTGATGATTCCCTGTTCTGTTCACTCCCTCTGGGGCACCTGGTTCTGGCCACTGTCAGCAGACAGGATACTGGGCTAGATGGACCTTTGGTCTGACCCAGTCTGACCATTTTTATGATCTTATGTTCTAATGCCATCCCACCGTATTGCTACATAAGAACATAAGAACGGCCACACTGGGTCAGACCAAAGGTCCATCCAGCCCAGTAGCCTGTCTTCCGACAGTGACCAATGCCAGGTGTCACAGAGGGAGTGAATCAAACAGGTAATGATCAAGTGATCTCTCTCCTGCCATCCATCTCCACCCTCTGACAAACAGAGGCCAGGGACACAATTCCTTACCCATACTGGCTACAAGCCATTTATGTACTTAACCTCCATGAATTTATCTAGTTCTCTTTCAAACCCTGTTATAGTCCTAGCCTTCACAACCTCCTCAGGCAAGGAGTTCCACAGGTTGACTACGTGCTGCGTGAAGAAGAACTTCCTTTTATTTGTTTTAAACTTGCTGCCCATTCGTTTCATTTGGTGACCCGTAGTTCTTATATTATGGGAACAAGTAAATAACTTGCTGACACTAGATTGCAAAGTACAAATGTTTCTCCTCTCCCGCTCACCAAATGATCGTTCTGTGATACGTGTCTGCCTCTCCATATACCTAGGTTCATTCTTCTACGTGGCTCATCAGGGTCGAGTCTGAGAGCCTTACAGCCTTGCAAAGTGAGCACATAAGGGTGTCTGCAATTAGGTGAAGGTCAGCAATTTCAGTCCTAGCTTTCTGTGAGCATGTCTAGGAGCTGCGGTTATTATTGGAAGAGCCCTGGAGAAAGCAACCACCTCAGCCGCATGCCTCGAAACAATAAAGCGAGGAGATGAATATGTTTGGCATTGTTGGACAGTCATTTTAATCAACGCTTTTATCTTGGAAGCCTTGCCCCCACCCCAGTGATCTTCTCAGGGCATCCTTCACCTCCTTGTTCCTCAGGCTGTAGATCAGGGGGTTCAACATGGGGATCACCACCGTGTAGAACACAGAGGCCACCTGGTCAGGGCCCAGGGAGTAGCTGGTGTTGGGGCGTAAGTACGTGAAGATCAGAGTCCCGTAAAACATGGTGACGGCCGTCAGGTGGGAGGCACAGGTGTTGAAGGCTTTGTGCCGGCCCTCGGCGGAGCGGATCCTGAGAATGGCAGTCACAATGTACATGTAAGAGAAGAGGGTGATCAGGAGGGAGCTGACGCTGGTGAAGCCGGCTAGGATAGAAATGATATTTTCGGCGGCGGAGCTGTCGGTGGACGACAGGGCTAGCAGCGGCGGGGTGTCGCAGAAAAAATGGTTGATGATGTTGGAGCCACAGTACGTTAACCTGCTGATTAACGAGGTCGTTATCGTGGCGCTCATGAAACTCGTGAAATAGGAACTAGCCACCAACGGGATGCAGACTCTATGGGACATGACTGCTGAGTACAGCAGCGGTTTGCAGATGGCCACGTAGCGGTCGTAGGCCATTACCGCCAGAAGCAGGCACTCGGTGCTCAGCCAGATGATGAAAAACTGCAGTTGAACCAAACACCCCGAGTAGGAAATGGCTTTGGTCTCCGCTATGAAGTTCGCCAGCATCTTCGGGGTGACCACGGATGAATAGCAGATATCGACCACTGACAGGTTGCACAGGAAGAAGTACATGGGCGTGTGTAGCCGGGCACTGGCCCGGATCAAAAGGATCATCCCGCAATTCCCCATCAGGGTGATCATATAGATCACTAGGAACAACACAAAGAAGGTGACCTGCAGTTTGGGCCCATCTGTGAATCCTTTGAGAATGAATTGAGTCACTAGAGTGCAATTCCTCTCTTCTTTTATTCTCGCTTCTGGTACCTGCAGAAAAGATGAACAGAGATGGACTATTTTAGGCCCAGTTGTCATTGTGTGTACAAAGCATGCAAATGCATTCATTTTTGTGCATGCATAGTACATTCAGTTTTATATATTCACAAACATTCAACCCTCTAAGACAAGTACCAACATTTCCTGGGGTTTGCTTAAAAAGGTTTCTGTAGTGGCCGACAGATAACAAAGCAACTAAGTGGATGCTCTCCAAAATGTATTCCTTTGAATATGGTACAGTCTGTAAAGGTACGTCTACACTGGCTCGTTAGTTCGAGCTAGGTAAGGTAATTAGGTAAGGTAATTAGGGCAAGCGGAGTTGCAAATGAAGCCCGGGATTTAAATATCCTGAGCTTCATTTGCATGTTCCCGGGCACCGCCATTTTTACATCCCCCCTTCATTCGACGAGGAGTAACGGTAGTTCGAATTACGATCTTTAATTCGAACTCCCTACTCCAGGCCGCGTGTAGTCGCGGGCACGGAGTTCGGACTAAGGGGGATTTAAAAATGGTGGCGCCCGGGAACTTGCAAATGAAGCTCGGGATATTTAAATCCTGGGCTTCATTTGCATCTCCGCTTGCCCTAATTACCCTACCTAGCTCGAACTAACGAGCTAGTGTAGACGTACACTCAATGAGTGATGGGGTAGATGAGAGAGGCCTATAAAATCATGACTGGTATGGAGAAAGTAAATAAGGCAAAGTTATTTACTTGTTCCCATAACATAAGAACAAGGGCTCACCCAATGAAATTAATAGATACAGTGAAAGCTTTGTTATCCGGCACTCCATTAACCAGAAAACTTTGTTAACTGGCATTGCCCCCAGCCACAATACTGTCACATGTTCAGGTGCACAGGCCTGGCTTGGTTGACCATGATTGACTTAACAATTTTTTTATTTAAGAAGTACTATTCATCTTTAACTCAAAATAGAAATGTGAGACCAACTGCCTCACACTACAAAACAACCAATGTTAAAAACTTAAGTTTTACTATTATTGTCCATTGGCTTTTCCTAGGTTGATGGGACCCTCAGATAACTGGAATTTTTAGATAACTGGAATGCCCTAATCCACGTGCATGCCGGATAACACAGGTTTTATTATAATAGGTTTAAAACAAACAAAAGGAAGTTTTTCTTCACACGTCGCACAGTCAACCTGTGGAACTCCTTGCCAGAGGATGTTGTGAATGCAAGGACTTTAACAGGGCTCAAAAAAATAACTTAGATAAATTCATGGAGGTTAGGTCCATCAATGGCTACTAGCCAGGGTGAGTAGGAATGGCGTCCCGAGCCTCTGTTTGTCAGAGGCTAGAAATGAATGATAGAAGAGGGACTACTTGAAAATTAACTGTTCTGTTCACTCCCTCTGGGGCACCTGGCATTGGTCACTGTCAGCAGACAGGATACCGGGCTAGATAGACCTTTGGTCTGACCCAGTCTGGCCCTTCTTATGTTGTTCCTATGTATTGGGGATGGTAGGTGAGTAAATTCATGACTGTATGAACAAACAGATACGAATGAATATGTGGCTGGTCCAACGAACTAGGTGGTTGCTCGATGGGAGTGCCCATTGGTTGTGATGGTGACCGGGTGAATTGATAGATGGGTGAGCATACTGTTGGTGAAAGAAGGGGCTGAGCAGTAGATGGTTGTGTGGGGTGTGGAGAAGGTGGATGGATGGGTGAGTCTGTTGGCAGTCAAAGGGACGAGTCATTAGATAAGGAGAAATGGGTGGGGGGGATTGGATGAGTGGGAAGGTGGCAGGGAGAGTGCTGTGTGGTTGGAGTTTTGTTCATCTCAGGATATGATGGAGTCAAAGTGGGGGAGGAAATATCTTTTACTGGACCAACGTCCGGTGGTGACAGAGACAAGCCTTGCGCTATATGGGACAATGCAAAGAGCTAATAGAAGAACATAAGAATGGCCAGACTGGGTCAGACCAAAGGTCCATCTAGTCCAGTGTCCTGTCTGCCAACAGTGGCCAGAGCCAGGTGCCCCAGAGGGAGTGAACAGAACAGGAAATCATCAAGTGATCCCTCCCCGTTACCCATTCCCAGCCTCTGACAAACTGGGGCCAGGAACACCATCCCTACCCATCCTGGCTAATAACTATTGAAGGACCTAACCTTCATGAATGTATCTAGCTCTTTTTTGAACCCTGTTAAAGTCCTGGTCTTGACAACATCCTCGGGCAGTTTGTGCAGTAAATATTACACCAGGCAATATCCGGTCTCTGGAAGGAAGGCAGACAGCTCGTAGGGCTGGAAGAGACCTCAGGAGGCCAGACGAGCGAGAGAGCTGAAGGACCAGTGGGTTGCGTGAATGGTGCTGTCGGCACTGAGGGAGCTGCATACGTTCTCGGGTACATTTCACAATGGCAAACGTTCTAGGTGACACCTATCACCCATCAGAACTGGACCTCGCTGCAGAAGCCAAAGAGGGGAAGTCTAGAGATGGAGTTCTTACCGTAGGAAACGGTCCTTTGAGGAACACTGAGGCAGGGAAGCTGGTTATGCTGCTGGTGATGGTGTTCTGTGAAGAAACAGAGCACAGGACTGATAATACAAGAGCCGGGCAGGGACTGTGTTTAGTTACAGCTGTATATATCAGTGAAACACTGCAGACTTCTCCTTCTGTTCAATGCCAGCCCCATTCAGTGGGTATTACTGTTACTTTATCACTACATTTATATGAAAAAATATACATCAGCCTAATTAGAGGAAGGATTAGTCTTGTCATAAAAGCGCGGGAGTGGATCTCAGAAAATCTAGATTCACTTCCCACCCTCCCAAAGTTACCGTCTCTGACCCTACATGAAAACCACACAGCAAAAATATTCAAAAATAGTTAGGACCCTAAGTCCTATGTAATTTAGGACCCTAAGTCCTGTTTTCAAAAGTGCATCGAGTCACCTTTGAAAATGGAACCCAAGCTCCTAAGGGAAGTAGATCCTTTTGAGAAATTCACCCTTAATCGCTCTGTGCTTAGTTCCCTATCTGTAAATAATTCTGAACATGAATAAAAATACTTCTCGTCTCTCGTGTTCTGTCTGCTCTGTCCATTTGGGTCACAAGCTCATTGGCGGCATGGATTGTCTCTTATTAGGTGTTCGTACATTGCCTGTTTTTTGGGGGACCTGATCTCAGTTAAGTCATTGCCATAATACAAAAAAATGACTCAAAGCATTTCTTAGTAGAAGAGTCAAAATCCACGTGAATTGCTTAATTTATTTAACCCAGTCATTCCCAGACAAATAGAAACTGAAGCCAAGTTAGGAAGGAACAGTTTGGGTTTTTTTTTTTTAATATTTCTTCTTTTCTACCTAAAAGTTCACATAATATTCAACACCTGCTAGCCACATAAAATATATTTTTCTAAAATTTCACAAAGAGAGACAGACTTACCAAGATCCAAATTGCCCTCCGAACACTTTTCCCGTGTGGTCCCATGTTGAAAAGAATATCTGAACGGAACTTCAGTTCACTCTGGCATCTGAAAGAAAACCCCTTCTTAGTTTTCTAACAAAGCACACAGGTTACCAGTGATGATCGCTCTTGTGACAGCTGTGAAGAATACTGAGTTCTATTCCAGAGGCTGGTAAAACCGATGGCGTGAAAGACTAACTCGATCTAGGGAAAGATTTATGTTTTGATGGTGCAGTAATATTTATATTGCCCTGGGATATCTGATACCACCAAGGAAACTTCCCCAAACCCCAAACCTCCTAATCGCCAGTGTAGCCTAGGAACAGATGGTTTTTGGACACATATTCAAATTTCAAAAGCTCAGAGCTGTGCATCCAGCCAAGAAGGACACTAAGCAGAAAATACTAAAATCAAACCCACCTATAGTTTTTGAGTGACAATTCAAAGACTGCCTGGGCTTGGGATGAGTGGGGAAAGGATGTACAGCAGACAGTTTTAAGGCCATGCTGTTCTTGGATAGACAAGGTAGGAAAGGCAGAACAGAGGAGGTTTTATTGGAGGTGGCGGAGCTGACATGGAGGAGGCGGGGCATTCTCTTGGCGTGCCTTTTTGCTACTTGGACATTGAAATATTTTAGTTTTTAAATAATAGAGCTGATTTTTCCACTTTTTTCTGTGTTCCAGTAGCTCAAGAAAAATAGACTCACCCCGTCTAAACATATCAATCTCTATTTTAATTCCCACTTATAAAAAGAATAAAGTGCAAATATAACTTCGTACATGATAAAACAGGAACGAAAGCAGAACAATGGATGGTGAATAGAAATGCTTTGGAGGAAAGTCCAAGGAGAGGTACCGAAAGTGTCATTAATACATAAGATGATACATACGGTGTGTATCATAGATTGATGGTCTCCATCTATTAATGACTTGACTTAACTCTTTGCCCAGCATAAGGGACAATAGTGGAATCCATACAATTGATTGAGCTGTGTCCATTGTCATGGGTACAAACGCAGAGAGGCCCAGAGGCCACCTAGCTACCGACAACTATTAATGTACTTCAGCAATAAACCAGACTGGAGTGCCTTTGTATCTTATCTGAGTCTGTGGTCTTTGGGGGCTCTGGTGAAGTCTATGATGCTAGCTACCTGTGCAGAATGGGTATGATATAATGAGGGAGCATACGAAAATGCACATGGCTGAATGTTTATCATCACAGACAGGGCAGGAGATTGACACCAGTCAATCCTGAATTTATTACATCACTATCCTGAATGACAACAGCCATTACAGGCTGGCTGGCATTTTTTAAAGATATAACCTTTTATAGTCAAAAGTAGCTGTTTTATATTCCTAAACTGGTACTTTTCATCAACAAATGTTTCTACTTACAATATGTTTCATGGTATTTTTTCTCTTCAGTGTTGCTTGTTACATTTTTTTATCAACGTGTTTTCTTGGTTTCTTCTTTTTTCCCACTCTCTTTCCCTCCCCTCTCCTTTTGTCTTTCTGAAGAGGACAAAAGAAAACAGGAAAGCAGGAGACACAAAAAAAGCTAAAAGAAAATCACCTTGCCAGACATTTAGGGTATGTCTAGACTACAGATTTTTGTCCACAGATACTGTCGACAAAGCTTCTGTCGACAAAGAGCGTCTAGACTACATCCAGTTCTGTCGACAAAGCAAGCCGCTTTGTCGACATAACAGTGTGGACGCAAAGGACAGTGTAGATGCAATAATGCCTTCTATCGACAGAACTCTGTCGATAAAAGGCGTTATTCCTTGTAGAATGAGGTTTCCATACATTGACAAAACTGCTGAGTTTTGTCGACGTTACGTCGACATAACTCAAAGGCAGTGTGGACGCAGGTATAGTTTTGTCGAAAAAAGTCCACTTTTGTGGACAAAACCTTGTAGTCTAGACACACCCTTAGAGTGAGTGTGTTTTGAAAGCTACAAGCCAAAACTCTGAAATTTTGAATTTCTTAAAGCTCTGTTTTAACCTGCTCTAGTTCCGACCTGTCTGTTTCTGAGCATTCTGTGCTGTCACAACTACGCAATATGATGTGCAGAGCCAAACGCCACTGATGCGAATTGGAGTCTTTCCATTGACTTCAGAGGGTGTTGGCCTGAGCCCTTATGATACACAGGGCTACAGGACCACAAAAGCTGCAAGGGAATGCAAAATCTGTCATATTGACAGAGGGATGGGCACGGGGTGGATCACTCAATAATTCCCTGTTCTGTTCATTCCTTCCAAAGCACCTGGCATTGACCACTGTCGGAAGACAGGAGACTGGGCTACATGACCCAGAATGACTCTTCTGATGTTTGGTCCATTCTTACGGGACTTTGCAGGAAGAAATGTCAGGGGTGAGCCGTTTTTCCCCTGAAAATCTCAAGAACATTTGCTTAAAACATTCCGCATGGGTTTAAAACGAACGAGACCGTCATTCACTTGTTTTCAAAACGAGGAGCTTTGAAGGAAAACACATTCGCGTTCTTTAAACATTGCTGGTTTTCCCCGCTTGGCTGCCAAGGTCTGTAGCAGAATAATGGTATTGACACCAAAGGGCAAGGCCCGTTGCTGGTGTGAATCAGCCCTTGCTTCATGAATGCCATGGACCATGTGGTCAGCTGGTGTAAATCAGCGTAGCTTCACAGCTGTCAATGGGCCAGATACTCAGCTGGTAATACCTAAGAAATGCTCTAGCCAACGAGAAATGCTCTAGCTACTCTCCAGCTCATGTCAATTGGCCATAAGCGCTATGTAATTCAATGGGGCCAGATACCCAGATGGTATAAATCCAAGATGCCCCTTTGGAGATTTTTTGTTAGTGGAATGGGTATCACTGATTTGGAGCTCCCGAGGGTGTAAACTGGTGCCGCTCCATCAAAATCCACAGGCCAGACCCCAGCTGGTGATTCCTGAACCAATTTGCACCCATCGAGGAGCCAATGGAAGGAGCACCAACAGGGGTGGCCCGTGGCTATAGGCGGACTCGGTTGCTGCCTAGGGTGCCGCCGCCCACGGCACCCAATGATGATGTCACGGGGGTGCCTGCCGATGACATCAGTCCATTGACAGCCCTGCAGGCGGGGGCGCCGATCGCGCATTCTGCCTGGGGTGCCAGCTACCACATTCGGCCTCAGGCCACTCCTGAGCACCGATGTACTGTCTTCTTGGTCTAACCTCTCCTGGATCAGAGTCAGTGGGCAATGGCACCTTTATGTGATGATCTAGGTGTTTGATCCGCTTTGGGCCAGGTGCAGGCTGGATGCCTTTTGCCAGAGCCACAATGAAAGATCCTGGGGCTTGTCTCATTACGGTTGCCACTGGAGCGCTTCCAGGTAGACGTTGCTGATGTTGACAGGAGGTTCTCTTCTTGGGCAGGGGGAATCATAGAATCCCAGGGCTGGCAGAGACCTCAAGAGGCAACAAGTCCAACCCTCTGCCCAAAGCTCCAGCCCCCTCCTCATTTTGGTTGCTCTCCACTGGACTTTCTCCAATGTGTCCTGATCCTTTCTGTACTGGGGGGCCCAGAACTGGACACAATACTCCAGATGTGGCCCCACCAGTGCTGGATAAAGGGGAACCATCTCTTCTCTAGATCTGCTGGCAATGCTGCTCCTAATGCAATCTAATGTGCCATTAGCCTTCTTGGCTACAAGGGCGCACTGTTGACTCACATCCCTCTTCTCATCCACTGTCACCCCCAGGCCCTTTTGTGCCATGCATGAACCAGCTCTCTTCCCAGAATGAGCTGTGGCCCAGTTCTTCTCTATAGGGCCTTACTCCTGCCTGAGTCTCTGTGCTCCACATTCCCTCAGGTGCCCACTCTGTGTGTGTGTGGGGGGGGGGGGTCTCAGATGCACCAGGGCAGTATGGGAGCAAAGAATTTCAGTAGCCCCAGTCCATGTGGCGCTTCCGTGCTCAGCATTGGGCCCCTGTGAGCGTGGAACCATTGTTCAAACGAAGGCCTCTCCAGGAAATAAATGGTCTTGGGGCCTGGGACTTGCTTTAGGACAGAGATAGCAGGAGGAACCAGTCCCCCTTTGGCACACAAAGCTCACAGCATCTCACCCATCCGGTGCATGGCGTTCCACTGCGTGCTGCCTCGGGTGCCCACGGCTTTATGGGCTGAAAGTCACTCTGGGCCATCACAGGTGGAATGTGTATATGGAGAAGGCTTTAGCAGAGCTGTCTAGGGTGCACGGGGGCAGAGAGTGAGACAGCGGGAGGGTTGTAGCACTGTGGGACTCAGGGGCACCGGCAGAGCTGTGTGGACCGTCTACCACTGGAATGCCAGAGGTTGCAGGCAAAGAATGAGGGGGGTTCTTACAGGTCAGGACTGTCTATCTGAGGATCGTGTGTGGCCCCCATTGGCACAGTCTTGGCACACCCTGCAATACGTATTTGGTGCTGCAGGGGGCAGGAAGCTCTCTGGTGCCCTCTGCTGCTGCCAGCACATACCAGTCAACAACGTATTCGTGTGGCCTGCCCTTTGTAGCTTATGTTGTTCCAGTCAGTCCCCAGCCTCCAACTGTGTCTTCGCCCCACTCCAGCCAGCCCCCCAGCTTGGCCTTTCATTGTCCCTACCTGCCAACCTCCCCCCCACCCAGTACCCCAGCTAAACGTCTTCCTTCCTTTCCCGGTATCACCCCTCGAGCTAGGCCCATTATCCCCTCTCCAGCCAGGACCCCACAACTATGCTCCTCACAGCCTCTGTGGGCAGCACTCAGCAGACAGACCCCTCGTGTTGGCCAGCCCCCCTACTTCCAGTGGGGCCCCTCACCCCCAGGCTCTGGTCAGTTCCCCATCCAGGCCCCCAGATGCCCTTGAAAAGTTAGATAACACAGAGAGCTCGGCCTACATTTAGAGCAAAATATGTGACACTCCACTGTATTTAGCCTTATAATACCTCCCTGAGGTAGGGGGAAACCGTGGTACCCCTTTGCAGAGGGGGAATTGGGGCAGAGGGAGACAAAGCCCCAGATTTGTAAGGTATTTAAACATGTTTTGCACTCAGCGGTGCAGTGCCTAATAGATTTAGGAACCTGCCTCACTTTTCCAAAGGGATTTAGGAACTTATAAACTAAAATCTCATTGATAGTCAATCGTACATGCATACATGCCAAGAAATTACAATTTAGAAATGATATTCAGGCTCCTAAATCAGCTAGGCATTGCAACACGGAGCACGACACCACCAGACGCCCTTTACAGATCTGAGCCTAGGACAATCCCAAGGTTCCCCAGGATGTCTGTGGCAGGGCAGAAACATGACCCCACGTGCGGTGCGTCTGGACTGGCAAGATTTTGCGCAAAAGCAGCCCTCACCCGCAGGCTCTGGTCAGCTCCCCAGCCAGGCCCCCATATGCCCTTGAAAAGTTAGATAACGCAGAGAGCTCGGCCTGCATTTAGAGCAGGGGAGGCATTTTCGGGCTCCGGACGTTGATTGAGGCATCCGTGGCCCCGGTCGCCATTTTCGAGCTCAAAAGTCGATTTCGGTCATCGATCCCCGGGGGGGGGGCGTTTTCTGGCTCCTGACGTCAATTTCAGCCGTCGCGGCACAGGTCGGCATTTTCGACTTCAAAAGTCAATTTCTGCCATCGCAGCCGGGGGCGGGGGACGATCTAATGTAAGATTGTCAGTGCTCTTGTGCAAGAACTCTGAAGCTCCCACTCAGGAAAAAGCCCTCTTACACAAGTGTTCTTGCGCAAGAGGGCCAGTGTAGACAGGGACAGGAATTTTTTGTGTAAGAAAGCCCCGATGGCGAAAATGGCCGCCGGAGCTTTCTTGCGCAAAACCGCGTCTATACTGGGCACAGATGCTTTTGTGCAAAAGCAAATCTTTTGCGCAAAGGCACTTGCCTATCTAAACGCTCTTTTGCGGAAATACTTTTAACGGAAAAACTTTTCCGTTAAAAGTATTTCCGCAAAATCATGCCAGTCTAGACACAGCCCTCATCTAACAGTCTAACTTCTAGGCTGTCTATCCTCTCAACTAAAATGTGTTTGTGGAGATGTGTGTGTGTGTGTGTGTGCGCAGCTACATGTGGAGGTATCTAATATATTTAATTTGATGGAAACCAAGATGATGTAAATTAAGATTTTGATGCATTGACGGAGCTGGGGGCACATGAGGGAGACCTGCAGATTAGAGATGAGATGAACAGGCCTGGCAGACCAAGTGATCCAGGAACAGAAATATGAAAATAGAAATACCAGGTTCGAAATGAAGTGCACTGTCTAGTTGAGGAGTGGGTGGATTTTTGCAAGGTCCATTTCTGTCTTTAGCAACTGGTTTTAATTTTTTTTTTAATCTCGCTCTGAATCCACGCAAACTGTTACAAGCCTAGAAGCTGCTCCTGGCATTATGAAAATGAAATCAGTGCACAGGCCCATAGATTTGAAGGCCAGAAAAAATCAGGATGATCCGACAGTCCGAGGTCCTGCCTGCCACAGGTCAGAAAATTCCAGTCATTCCTACAGCAAAAGGAATTCCTGTGCCCTATGGGAGAACCTGTTTGGTAACCTGTAGCCATTTCAGTTCAATTGTTCTGTCACTCTTTCACTGCTTTTCCCATGGTATTAAGAGGCATCCAATCAAGATGTGTCTGTCCTGGTTAAAGTGTGGGCAGAGGGTATGTGGAATATACAGAGCTCAATATGTCAGTCTGACATTAAGTGAATTAATAGTAATATATGATTGATTATTAATACAGTCACTAGAACAAAAGTTTTGAAATTCATCTGTATCGTCTGTGCTGATTTGCAGTCACAAATCAAATAATTAGTTTCTTTCTCTGCATGTTCCCTCTTAGGGGACTGGAGGAAATTACCAGCAGAGAATTCCCTATGAGGAATAAGCTAATGCAGTCGGGAGACTAGGTGTGTTGGTCCAAAATAATCACCCTGACTCTGGCACCAAAAGAAAAATGAAAATTCTCAGTAGGTTACACTTTCAGGTGCCTCTGTCTCGGGCCGGAGGGAATCAATTGACTGTAATTGACCCCGATTATTTTAATGAGCTCCCTTGGGCATAATTAGAAAGTTTGTGCCTACCACATGGTGATTACGTCGCTTTTCCAGGAAGTTTGAAAGTGAGATTAAATTGGTTCCTCTGTGCATCGTTAAAATCAGAATGTGCAAACAATTATTGAAACGAGCAGATCTAAGATAAATGACTTGACTTGATTGTTGTCCTAACTTAAGGGACTCTGAAAGGTTTCCTTAAAGCAACAGAGTCCGGTAGAGAGAGAAACAGGATGTATAAAGTGATTATTTATTGAAAAAAGAAAGCTAGAAGTCCCTGGCCTATGCTAGCCACTGTGTTAAGCACTCTGTTCATCTAGCTGCTTTCCGCAATGCTACCACTGCAAAGCAGCTGTAAATTAAGGCTTAACTAAAGTAGGTTTCTAGATAACTTTGCTCTGCTAGAACAACACAAAACAACCGCAGCAGGCTGATGAATCTGAGCCACAGTCCCCATACCATGGAGAATAAAGATACCATGGAAGTATGTTTTGCAAATGTAAGACTATCTAACATCTGGCACCACTGCCCAGGCTAATGTCCTTGCTCCCAGCAGTCCTGCTGTGCGCACCTCTTCTTGTTTGTGTCTCAGGCTGCTCACCGCGCCTGACAGAACCATTGACAATATGGTTCTACGGCCGGTTGTGTCAAAAAAATCCACTCGCAAAGAGGAGGCAGCCTGAGACACGCACATAAGGGGCGAGGTTTTAAGCAGACAATGTGAATGGATTTGATTTTACACGGTTCAAAGGTATAGGAAACCTGAACAGAAATGCTTCGGGGTGAAAACCGTAGGCCATAATCAAAATATGCACAGATGTGCAAACGAGAATGAAATGTTGACACCGCTTTTAACGCCAGTACTTTTGCCCCTAATTAGCACTTGAACGAGGACAATTCATTAGGTGAGCAAAACCACCGAGGTACTGTCATCAAGGCCTAAAGGCCTATCCAGTTAGGTGAGCAATGCTTCACGGGTACTGCCGCCCAGTCACGAAATCTCATCATTGTTAGGTGAGCTAGGAGCCACCATCTTGGCTGATGGTCTCCTAACCTTCAACGGTAGCAATACCCGACAGGAGCTGCTTTCCAGGGGTGCAGCCGAATAACATTTACATACGCAGTACCTCACAGGTATTACCGCATAGGTTTGTGAGGCGAGGAGCTTTAGGTTAGCAAGAGGACACAAGTACTTCCGGGCAGGAATGAGGCCTAATTATTGTCAGGCGAGCAATAGCACGCCAGGTACCGATTTCTAGGGCTAAGGCTTAATCATCGTTAGGTTAGCACTTGACGTGTAATACTCTGTGGGGAGGGCTACACTATGGGTGTGTCTAGACTACACTTCTCTGCCGACAGAGAGATGTAGATTAGGCACATTGACATTTAAATATCCCGTGCTTCATTAGCATAAAAATGGCCGCCGCTTTTTTTTGGCACAGAGCTTTGTCGGAAAAAAGCAGCAGTCTAGAGGCTGATCTTTCGAAAAATAAAGACTTTTTCGAACGATCCTGTAAACTTCATTTCATGAGGAATAAGGGATCTTTCGAAAAAGGCTTTCTCTCCGACAAAGCTCCGTGCTGGAAAAAAGCAGCAGCCATTTTTATGCTAATGAAATGCAAGATATTTAAATCCCTGCTTCATTAGCAATTTCGATGTGCCTAATCTGCATCTCTCTGTCTGCAGAGAAACCCTAAGAGCGGTGCCTGTAATTCACTGCTCACGGAGCCCTTTCCATATCAGGGCTGAGCGAGTGCATGTAGCTGGAGAGGTACGAGCAGCCGGAGGGGCTATCGACCCCCTCCGCCCCCAAGTACATAGACGTCCGAGGTAAATCGCCCAGGGAGGTTGTGGAATCCCCATTTGTGGAGATATTTAAGAGCAGGTTAGACAAATGTCTATCAGGGATGGTCTAGACAGTATTTGGTCCTGCCATGAGGGCAGGGGACTGGACTCGATGACCTCTCGCGGTCCCTTTCAGTCCTAGTATTCTATGATTCTACTAGGCATGCACGCATGGTGGTCAGCCCCTCATGCCATCCCAGCTACGCTCTATATTTAGTGCACCAGCTGGATCAGAGCCAGTGTGGGTATGTCTCCTAAGCTGGGAATCATACCCCCGGCTAACATAGACACATACCTTGCCAGTGACCAATAACACCCAGGCAATGCCAAGTAGGCCTACGGCCTCATACTCTGGGGCTACGTCTACACTGGCATGATTTTCTGAAAATGCTTTTAACGGAAAAGTTTTCCGTTAAAAGCATTTTCGGAAAAGCGCGTCTAGATTGGCAGGATGCTTTTCTGCAAAAGCACTTTTTGTGGAAACGCGTCCGTGGCCAATCTAGACGCGGTTTTCCGCAAAAAAGCCCCGATCGCCATTTTCGCCAGCGGGGCTTTTTTGCGGAAAACAGTACTGTGTTGTCTACACTGGCCCTTTTGCGCAAAAGTCTTTCGGAAAAAGACTTTTGTCCGAACAGGAGCAGCATAGTATTTCTGGAAAAGCACTGATGATTTTACAGGCGAGCGTCAGTGCTTTTCCGGAAATTCAAGCGGCCAGTGTAGATAGCTGGCAAGTTTTTCCGCAAAATCAGATGATTTTGTGGAAAAACTTGCCAGTCTAGACACAGCCTGGGTGACTAATGCCACACAGATACTGCTGTGCAGACCTACGGTGTCATAATATGTAGATGAGCAATTCCACAGCAATTTTGCTATGTAGGGACAAGTCTCATAATCTTTACAGTAAAACTACCACATACATCCTACCAGACAGGCTTGAATGCTAATGCAGTAGGGGAGAGAAGTAATACTTAGCTAAAGCCATCTCGGACTGAGGCCTACTAATCTGAGGTAAGCCATACCACAGTCACCAGTCACAGCAACCGCCCTTGTATTTCCCCCTCCCCTGCTTCTTTTCTAGGGTCCCAGCTCCTCGGCCAACATGTCTCATCGACAGAAATCTGCATCCCTCTCCTGCCTGGCTGGGGATTTTCCAGTTCTTTGCCTACAAATTGCCTCAACAGGCCAGCATCCCCACTTTGTTTTCTCAAAGGATTAGGAACAATGTAATTTCCAGCAGTTATAAATGACTTCAGTGGCCCGTATAGCACTTGTATTCTTAAAATTAAATCATTACAGAGAACACATACTAAAAACAACAACAAAATCTACACACCTGCTAATAAATTTAAAAGAAATCACCTCCCACATCCAGCAGGGCTCTGGTAGGAGTCAGTTCTTAGGGTTTTCTCCTGTGACTATTAGTTCATAACCAGGAGAATGGCATTGTGGAGATTGGTCCCCTGAGGATTGATTTAGGGGATCTAGTAAAGACCCACTAAATCAACCACCGATCGCGCAGGGGTCGATTCTGGTACAGCGAGAAGAGTAAGGGGAGTCAACAGGATAGTTTCTCCTGTCAACCTCCTGCAGGAGAGACACCACGGTAACTTGATCTAAGTTACATGGTCTCCAGCCGTACATCTGGAGATGCATACTCTAGTTCAACATTGCTCCCTAGTGGAAGCCTGCCCTCAGCTCAGATCTGGTTTCCCTGTGCTATTTTTGTAAAAAAAAAAAAAAAAAAAATCTGTTGGGAAATTTCCCATCTGTTCTATCAATAATCTAAAGCAAGTTACCTCCCGCCTTTCTGTGCCTCAGTTTCCCTATCTTTAAAATGGGAACAATGACACCGCTTTCCTCAGTAAAGAGCTTTGAGAGCTCTTGGTGACAAACAGCACCTATGAGCAAGGTATTATTTCTTGTGATACTGCAATTAAGTTAGGTTCAGACCCCAACTTTATAGGCACTGAGCTATTCTGCTGATGCCCTGTGACTACACATGAAGTAGAAGGTGATGTTGACTCAGAAGAATAGGCCGTTAGGGAACATTATAATGTGTTAACAATTCCAAGTCATCTAGCCTACTTCAGTTTAATATCTGTCCCTGGCTGAAAGTAGCTTAACATTTCTTACAGGTGCTGCCTTATTGCAACCCGTGTTCCTGGCAGCTCTTTTAATAGCTCCCGGATGGCTTTTTCCACAGCTCAGCCACCACTTCACAGAGCTATGCACCACTGCGCACCCGCGTACTTTCACCTCTGGCCCCCAACTCTACTGTCCTGGAGCCCAATGGGACTTTTTGAATTTGATTTGAGAGGACACCTGATTAGATACACGATTATGATGAGGCCATGACGTGATTCAGTTCCCGGAGCTCGTGGATGTGTCGGGCCCAGTTTATGCTGGGGGGCCAATGACTCCCAGTGTTGTCTGCAAGTCGTCATTGTCATTGTCAAGTCTAAGTCGAGACTCAAGTCTTAATTAAAAAAATGTCAAGTCACTTTTGTACAAGCCATCGATATCCATAAATAACAATAATCACTATCTGTTTTCATTTATTAACATAAATCGTACTTGCCGTATTTGCTAACTACAAGTAGTCCAACTGGGAGGCGGGGCCATGATCGCCACTGTGGGCAGTTTGTTATTAACAACAGTGGCATTTTCAGACAATTTTTTCACCAAGTCGATTTAATAAAATGAGCAAGTCTCAAGTCGAGTCTCAAGTCACACACAATGAGCCCGAGTCGAGTCTCAAGTCGAGTCACGTAGGCGACTTAAGTCCGACTCGAGTTCAAGTCGTGGGACTCGAGTCAACAGCTCTGGGGACTCCTGCAGCAGGCAGGAGGTTATATCCCAGCTGTGCATTGAGTCTTGTGTTCCGGCTTTGTCACCCACGGGGGGAACCCTGGCCTGCCACCCTTTGGATCCCTGCCATGGGTATCTGACAGCTGGAGGACAGTCTGGCCCCACCCCCATGTAAAACTGGCAGAGGTGACCACATTTTGGAAATGTGGCCTGTTCCGTGGGATGGTTGCAGGCACCTCTACTGTTATAGGCCAGGAGCGGGAAAATTATGATCCATGGAATGCACCCAGCCAGCCCATGGGGATTACCAGTCTCCCAGCACAGTGGGGCTAAGGCATGCTCCCTGCCTGCCCTGGCTCTGTGCTGCTCCCAGAAGTGGCCAGCACATCCCTGCAGCCCCTGGGGGCAGGACGGTGGAAAGTCTTTGTGCCCTGCCCCGCCTGCTGTCACCGCTGTACTCCCATTTGCGGGCTAATGGGGGCTGCGGGCAGTGCCTCCTGTCAGCTGAGCACTTGGGAAGCCACCCAGGAGAGGTTTAAATGCCACCCAGCTGATTTGCAGACCGTGGGGGGGGGTCTACTGGTGGTGCACATCCACACATGACTTGGTGCGCAGAACAAAATTTATTCTGCACATGGGTGGGGAAAAAATTAGCTGGAACATTGGCTGCAGGGACAATGCCTGCAGATGGCAGCAGGGCATAGTGACACCCCCCACACACCTTGCCGCCAGGGTCTGCTGCTGGAAATGCCAGCTGCTTCCAGGAGCTATGTGGAGCCAGGAGAGGCAGAGAGCCTTGCTTAGGCCTGCCTGACACACCCTGCCACAGCCCACACCCTGCTCCTGCACCCTCCCCCTGACCCAGACCTACTTTCATGGCACACCATACAATCTTCCTATCCAGCTGTGGCCCTCGGAACAAACATGTTTCCCACGCCTGTTATAGGCAGTGATTCTAGAAAGAATCTCCTTTCAGGACAAATGCGTCTGTACCTAACTTTACCAGTGTCAAAAAACTTAAAAAAAACAATGAATACTCTAGCAGCACCTTAAAGACCAACAAAACATGTAGATGGTAACATGAGCTTTCGTGGGCACAACACACTTCTTCAGATGACTGGAGTATTAAAAGCCCAGATCCAAGAATAAATAAGGGAAGGTCATGGGGAGGGAGGAGAAGAAGGGAAAAAAAGAGAAAAAAATAGTGACTAGGATTGTTCAAGTTACAAGAGACTGATAAAAACAATTTGCATCTGCATAAGTATCCATTGGTTGGTTGGTATGGTGTACTGGAATTGGGGTGGAGAACACTTTAACCTGCCTGGGCATTCATTAACGGATCTCAAAGTCAGTTGTTTTGGACCAATTCCACAAGCCAAATACACAGGGAAAAGTTGGCACTTAACTTCATTTACAAGTTTGATTCCTATCAGAGAGGAATGAATAAAGCTATCGCTGGCTCCCACACTACCTTCCACATCCTAACGACTTAACCAACCAACCAAACAAAGGCTACTTAGGGTCTGTCTACACTAGCCCCTTAGTTCGAACTAGGGTGGCTAATGTAGGCATTCGAAGTTGCAAATGAAGCCTGTGATTTAAATATCCCGAGCTTTATTTGCATGTTCCCGTCCGGTCGCCATTTTTAAATTCCACTAGTCTGAAGTAACGGCCCATGGCTACACGCGGCAGTGAAACTGTAATTCAAATTAAGTCCTTAGTTCGAATTAACTGTTACACCTCATTCCCTGAATTTAAAAATGGCGACTGGACAGGAACATGCAAATGAAGCCTGGGATATTTAAATCCCGGGCTTCATTTGCAAGTTCGAATGCCTACAATAGCCTCCCTAGTTCGAACTAGGGGGCTGGTGTAGACATACCCTTATAGAGGTGCAAATTGTTCTTATCAGCCTCTTGTAACTTGACCAATCTAATTCCCAATTTTTTCTCTTTTTTTCTTTCCTCCCCTCCTTTCTCCTCCTTCCCCCCACATTCCCTTATTTATTCTTGGATCTGGACTTTTAATACTCCGGTCATCTGAAGAAGTGGGCTGTGCCCACGAAAGCTCATGTTACCCTCTACATGTTTTGTTAGTCTTTAAGGTACTGCTAAACCATTTGTGGTTTTTTTATGTTTTTCCAGTTACAGACTAACTCGGCTGCCCCTCGGAAGCTTTTTTACCAATGTGGCAAATCCCACACAACCTAACTGCTCACCATAACTGCTTATAGATATAGCTATTCTGTGATAAAGGACATGTGGCTGGCCCAGGTCAACTAACTCAGGCTCACCCAGGGTTGTGGCTGCGGGGCTATAAAATAGGAGGATAGACGCAAGGGCTTGGGGTGAGCTCTGGGAATAGAACATTAAAACTTGCAGGGACCTTGAGAGGTCATGGAGTCCAGTTTCTTGCCCTCACAGCAGGACCAAGCACCGTCTAGACCATCCCTGGCAGGTGTCTGTTCAACCTGCTCTGAAATATCTCCAGTGATGGATATTCCACAACCTCCCTAGGCAATGCATTCCAGTGCTTAACCACGCTAACACTGAGGAAGTTTTTCCTAATGTCCAACCTAAACCTCCCTTGCTGCAATTTAAGCCCATTGCTTCTTGTCCGATCCTCAGAGGCCAAGGAGAACAGTTTTTCTCCCTCCTCCTTGTAACACCCTTTTAGATACCTGAAAACTAATATCACGTCCCCTCTCGGGCTTGTTTAGACTGGAAAAGGGAAGACTATTTCTTTCAGTCTTCCCTCATAGCTCATGTTTTCTAGACCTGTCGTTTTTGTTGCTCTTCTCTGGACCTTCTCCAAATCTTTCTTGAAATGAGGTGCCCAGGACTGGACGCAATACTCCATCTGAGGCCTAATCAGTGCAGAGGAGAGCGGAAGAATGACCAGCAAAGGGGCCACAATATTATGAAGACCTTCAACACACTTCTGAAATTGTGCGTGTGAAAAGAACAAAAGGGTTGTATGTATATGCAAAGGACTGGCCAGAGGACAGAACACTCTGGAAAATGTTTAAATTAAGATGTGTAGGCATATGAGACCACAAGGTAAGTTTCAGAGAGCTTGGGGGTGTTATTGATTTGGTTTTCCTGAAGGGACGCTTAGATTTCAAAAGTTTGGGAAACAAGACCTTATGGGAAAGTCTATTTTGAATCAAATAGACTGGAACCCACAGAGTTCTGGATGACATAACAGGTCAGTTCCATGTTTAGTTTTGTGATTCATTAATAAGACTAAGAAAAGCCTCGTGTGTTTGCCCATGTTAGTAACTGAAGTCCCTTAGGGGCTGTGATCCCTGGATATAGCTGCCAGAAGATATTTATGAAAACCTTTCACACTAAAAAAAAGATGCTGTCCTTTGTTCTCAAGGTAGGCAAACAAAGAAATTGTGATTTGACAACAGAACTAATTTTTATGCCAGTATATTTGACTGTGATTAATATTTCCATCTTGCAAATAAATAATTTGCTCTGTATAATTTGTTAATTTTCTAATTTTCTTTCAATTAATTAACAAAGTAAACTTCAAGCATATTTATTTGTATGTAAATTTGAGAATGGAAAAGCTAACATAATATCTTAAGTAAATTCATAGTGTTTATGCACTTATACCTCAGTATATATGATTGTTTCCAATGATAACTTTACAATCCTTTGAACTTCTATGATGTATTTCATTTGGGTTTATCAACCATGAAATGATTCTTTGGACTAGGTGGATGTCTTATGTAAGGGTGCCTCTTGTTATTGTTAATTGAAATATGTCAAATCTTAATGGGTCTGAAGTGTGTTTCAAGAGGTAATTTTTGTAACACCCTAATATTTTATACAATTTTTATATAAGTTAATATAATATAATGTTCAAGCTGTCTTGTCCTAGAAATTGAAAGAATGAGAAATAAATATGGAAAGCAACTTTCTCCCCTTCTTTGATTTTATTAAATTTATACTGATAGACAACTATAAACAAAATAAATTTCCATAGTTAACCACCCTTTGGACTAAACTCTTCTGTCCTTTTTATCTTGTTATAGAATGAACACTTACATTAGCATTTGTGACTGTGCCAATGAATATGTTTGTGTGGCAAGTAAATCTACAAATAATTATATGTTTAGCATATTTGGTTTCATTTCTCAAATACATGTACAAAATTAGAGGTCATGTCAATTGTTACACATGCACAGAATGAAAAAAAATGCACCATCAAAGTTTCTAAATAAACTCTTACAATTCTTGTGGCAACAGTTAAATGCATTCATATTAATATTTATTAGTATTTTGTAGTTCTGTGGTTAGATGATTCTTCTAGGTAAAAGTTCCTGCTACTACTGTAATGAAAATATTTATCTTAGTCTGATCATAGTCCCATTTCAGCCAGTAGCAAAGCTTCCACAGAATTTAAACTGGGAAGGATTGGGTGCCTGTCTTGCATGGTGCTAAATTTGTGTAATATCCCATTGTCTGAGTTTTGTATAATAAAACATCTTATAGTATTTGAACTATCTTGTCCTAATAATTACGATTTGTGATATTAAACAGATAAAAAATAAAATGGCCCCTCTCTGGTTTCTCTACCTGATCGCAAAAAATAATAATAAATGAATAATTAATCACTTGACTGACTGGACCCAAATTTGCCCTTTACTCTTAACTCGCTTTGATTTCCTGAATTATATAGTATGATTGCACTTACAATGTTTTTCAGTTCTATCGGTAATATCAGTTTAAGCAATAATGCCTCATTTAAATTATAGGGAATATCTCCCAAACCATTACCCTCGCTGTAAATGGAACGAATATTTCAAGTGCTCGGTCATGTGAGACTCAGGGCTGATATATTTCCCTATGAAAGTTACAATCCTAAGATATTACCGAGGCAGGGTTTAAAAAGAAAGGGACATTGTATGGATAAAAACAACATCCAGATGTATTATGAAGATTGAAAAATGTAGACTTTTTTTGGCACAGATATAAACCTGCATTCGTTAGAGCAGAGATGAACCTCTAACCAGTGGGTGCTAGGAAGAAACTTTCTGCAAACAAGTTATCCCACAGCTACTAACTGCAATCTTTCTTGTACCTTTCTTTAAAGCAGCGGTTCCCAAATGTTTTGGCATCACGCCCCCCTTTTTGATTTTTAAAAAACCCTCACGCCCCCCCCTCCCAATAGCAGCAAAACTTGTTGAGCAAAAAAAGGAACTTAACAGGGCAGCAACACTTGATGGGGGGGAGGCTGGGTCGCCTCTCGTGTCCCCCCCCCCCAGAATTTCTTCACGCCCCCGAGTTTGGGAACCCATGCTTTAAAGCAACTGGTACTGCCCACTGTGAAAGATTAGCTGAACTAGATTGTAGTAGATGAGAGACCTGATCCAATATGAGATGATCTAGATGGTAATGATTTGATCCAATAGTAGATGGTTTTAGTCCTGCCATGGGGGTAGGGGACTGGACAAACACACTAGGGGCAAACACACGAGGGGACCTCTCAAGAGTCCTCCCAGTTCTAGTGTTCTATGGGTCTATGAATTCTTATCTTTCTATATCTCAATAATACTGTGAGGCAGTGAGCTCACCAGGCAAAGATTTCAGAAACTAAAAAAGTGTTACAAGAAGGAGGGAGAAAAATTGTTCTCCTTGGCCTCTGAGGACAGGACAAGACGCAATGGGCTTAAACTGCAGCAAGGGAGGTTTAGGTTTGGACATTAGAATAAAACTTCCTACCTGTTAGGGTGGTGAAACACTGGAATAAATTGCCTAGGGAGGTTGTGGAATCTCCATCTCTGGAGATATTTAAGAACAGGTTAGATAGACATCTGTCAGGGATGGTCTTGATGGTGCTGGGTCCTGTCATGAGGGCAAGGGACTGGACTTGATGACCTCTTGAGGTCCCTTCCAGTTCTAGTGTTCTATGATTCTGTCCTATGCAACTACAGGTTGAACATCTCGGCTACGTCTACACTGGCATGATTTTCCAGAAATGCTTTTAACGGAAAAGTTTTCCATTAAAAGCATTTTCGGAAAAGCACGTCTAGATTGGCAGGATGCTTTTCCGCAAAAGCACTTTTTGTGGAAACGCGTCCGTGGCCAATTTAGACGCGGTTTTCCGCAAAAAAGCCCCGATCGCCATTTTCGCGATCAGGGCTTTTTTGCGGAAAACACTACTGTGCTGTCTACACTGGCCCTTTTGCGCAAAAGTCTTCTGGAAAAAGACTTTTGCCCGAACGGGAGCAGCATAGTATTTCTGCAAGAACACTGACGATCTTACATGAGATTGTCAGTGTTCTTGCGGAAATTCAAGCGCCCAGTGTAGACAGCTGGCAAGTTTTTCCACAAAATCAGATGATTTTGTGGAAAACCTTGCCAGTCTAGACACAGCCCTCTAGTCCAGCACTGTCTAATCTGGGAAATTCCATGGTCCGGCATGATATTAGCTCACCAGATATTCACTTCTCATGGGTGTGGCCGTGTTCTCCCTGGTTCTATAAAGTTTGTTTACAGCCACCCATCTTGGATCAAAGGGTACGTCTAGACTACCGCGTTTTGTCGACAGAAGTTTTGTCGACAGATACTGTCGACAAAACTTCCGTCGACAAAGAGCGTCCAGACACATTGAGTTCTGTCGACAAAGCAAGCTGCTTTGTCGACAGAACTCCGTAGTCTGGATGCAACGTTACAGGCAATAACACCTTCTGTCGACAGAGTTCTGTCGACAGAAGGTGTTATGCCTCGTAAAATGAGGTATACCAGCGTCGACAAAACTGCTGAGTTCTGTCGACTTTATGTCGACAGAACTCAGCGGTAGTTAGACGTTGGTATAGTTTTGTCGACAAAAGTCCACTTTTGTCGACAAAACTAGGTAGTCTAGACACACCCTCAGTGTTCTGTGCTGTTATTTAGCTCTGATTTACCCATAAGAGTCTTTTAAGAGCCCAGTAAACAGTGGAAGTGTTTGTAAAGCTGCGAGGCAATATTGACCTTCTGTGGTTCACCAAATTCTCTGGTTCAGCACAAGTCCAGTCCTGAGGGTGCCAGACTAGAGATATTCATCTTGTACAATATACCAGCTCGTTCACCTCAGCATTCCCCAATCAGTCAGGACCCGCTATAGGAAAGTGTGTGTGTGTGTGTGTGTGTGTATGTGAGAGAGAGAGAGAGAGAGAGAGAGATCCTGAACAAACTAAACCAAAGACACTCTTCCCCCCTTTGGCCTTCATGGTCAACCTCTTGAAACACACATGCAAATAATGCCATTGACATATTGTTGTTATCAATGGTACGTTTTTTTACTCGTACATAAATAAAAAGGTGTGGTGAAAATTAATTAATTTACAGGCAGGAATGAGTAAGGAGGCATCAAGCTGAGAAAGTTGAGAAGTGCCGATCTAGTTGGATGTGATGGAGCTGTCATGTTGATAGATGTGCATTTCATTCTTTCTTCCATGTCAGCCCCTGCAGTAACATCGTATTGGCAAAGGACAAGATGAAGGGAGCCAACATCACCATTGTGTCCAAATTCATCCTGGTGGGGCTGTCCGACCTGCCGGAGGTGCGCTTCCCTCTCTTTCTGCTGTTTGCTCTCATCTATGCAGCCACCCTGGCAGGGAACATCACCATCCTCGTCGCCATAGCAACGGACCTTCGCCTGCACAACCCCATGTATTTCTTCCTGAGCAACTTGTCCTTGCTGGACATCCTGTGTCCAACCATCACGGTGCCGAAGATGCTGGACATGCTCCTGTCGGAGAACAAGGAGATTTCATTTGTTGGCTGCATGCTGCAGCTGTATTTCCTCATCGACGTGTTGGGCACAGAGATCTTCCTTCTGGCCGTGATGGCCTATGACCGGTACATCGCAATATGCCAACCCCTGCAATACATGGCCATCATGAGTAGAAGAATCTGTGTTCAGATGGCAGCTGGTACCTGGATATCTGGGTTTCTTAACGCCCTGCTGCACACGTCCTTCACCTTTACGCTGTCTTTCTGTGGGTCTAATGAAGTCAATCAATATTTCTGCGACATCTCTCCCGTAATGGCTCTCTCCTGCTCCTCCACCTACACCAGTGAAATGGTGATCCTGGTGGTGGCCGGGGTCTTAGGAAGCAGTGCGTTCGTGATCACCCTAGTCTCCTATGTCTACATTGTCTTTGCCATCTTGCGCATGAACTCCGCCCCGGGCCGGCACAAAGCCTTCTCCACCTGCGCCTCTCACCTGACGGTGGTTGGCCTGTTTTACGGCACCACCATTTTCACCTACGTGCGCCCTTCCTCTCGCTACTCGCCAAATCAGGACCGGGTCATTTCTATGTTCTACGGGATCGTCACTCCCATGTTAAACCCCATGATCTATAGCCTGAGGAATAAGGAAGTGAAACGGGCCCTGATCAGAGTGGTCAGTCAGGAGAGATTTACAGGCAGGAGGGAAGATTAACTCCTTGACGTCCCGGCACTTACATACTCAACTTTAACTTTGAGAGTCATTCCACTAATGTCCAGGGGACCCCTCTTGTGCTTAAAGCTAAGCACAGGCTTAAACACTCTGTTGGATCAGAGACTTCCTATCTGTTGCCACGTGTTGCAATGCCCCAGTCGTGGAAACCAATGGGTGTCTTTCCATTGTAGGAGCTGGAAGAAGCCCTGAGAAGGAAAACTCCTTTCCTCTCCTGGCCATCCTAGCAGGGGACAAATCCAGTGCTGACGGCATGAGCTGTCACAGCTTAAACTACACCGCAAAGCTTTTCTAGATGGGGGCTGTAACAGGCTCACAGAGCCCAGTGATTGGCCCAGAGGGGAGCATGTAAAGCCCACATTAGGTTTGCTTGTGGTGGAATTGGCCTGGCTAATGGCATAAGGGCAGCACTTCCAATCAATGGCCACTATAAGAGATGGGCAAGAGGACTTGTTGTCCTTCAGAAAATGTTCCATTTCTTATAGAGTCCCAGATCTCCAGTTGGCGCCTGAGGCGGAATGCCTGTACAGCTGTTTTTCAGGGTAGTGTTTGAATAGACCTGTGGCTCTGCTTATACCGGTTGGGGTGTTAATAAAATTCATAAAAACTCTTTGAATCTCGCCAACGTTTTTCTTCATAAATAATCTCTCAGGAGCCACAAACAAATGAACCTGTTAAACACGGGTGACTGGGAGGTGTAGGTTGGGCCATGCCAAGGAACAGGAAGGAGCGGATGAGGGGGCACCCCATTTAGCAATCAAAATGTTGGGAGGGGGCGGTGTACCTCCTGGATGCTACCATGAGTTGCCTATGCTATTAAAAATGGCAAATGTATTTGACAAGCTGCAGCTGTGCTCTTCACATATGGAGGTGGGCACCTTTATCCTCCTGTTAGAATCATAGAATACTAGAACTGGAAGGGACCTCGAGAGGTCATCGAGTCCAGTCCCCTGCGCCCATGGCAGGACCAAATACCATCTAGTCATCCCTGACAGGCATTTATCTAACCTACTCTTAAATATCTCCAGAGATGGAGATTCCACAACCTCCCTGGGCAATTTATTCCAGTGTTTGACCACCATGACAATTAGGAACTTTTTCCTAATGTCCAACCTAAACCTCCCTTGCTGCAGTTTAAGCCCATTGCTTCTTGTTCTATCCTCAGGGGCCAAGATGAACAAGTTTTCTGCCTCCTCCTTATGACACCCTTTTAGATACCTGAAAACGGCTATCATGTCTTCTAAGTCTAAGACCTTAAGTCTTCTCTTTTCTAAACTAAACAAAAAGGGCAAGTTGATGGGGACTAAATGCAATAGCCTTTGGGAGGAAAGATGACAGGAGGGGGGATCACCCATCTTGTGCCTGTACTTTTCCGCTATCTGTGATGGGGGCTTTGTCTGGGAGAAGGCCTTTGTAGTCATGTCAGAGTGAAGGAAACATTACTCGGGAGAGCTCGGAGAGCCGGCAAAAGGCAAAGAGGTCCCTGAAATCGCCCCCATTCCTCTAAAACCTGGGCCAACCCATCCTGCATGGAACTCAGCTGATCGCAGGATACCCTCCATTGTTCAAATGTGCCACTAGATGGGGGAACAAGAGGTGCCCAATTCAGGGAGATGTCCGGGGTGCACTCAAGGTCTTTCCTTCTTGCTCTGCCAGCTGTAATAAAAGCTCCTTGCTGGGCAACCCTCTAATTTTTCCTTCAGTTTGTATGTGAGGAGCTGTCTCTAAATTTCTACCTGCCAGGAATGGGGTGCGTGTGTGTGTGTGTGTGTGTGTGTGTGTGTGTGTGTGTGTGTGTTCTTTTGTCCCTTGTATTTTTCTTTTCCTCAGCTTCCCCCAAAGCATTGTCTGGGAGGGTCATTACTGCTCCCTCATCAACTCTTTTTCCTGGAGCGAGACATCTCCTTCTGCACCTCACAGACTTCTCCAGTCCTTTATCTTCTAACCTCGCTGCTCCTGAATCAGAACCTACCAAATTCACATGAGGGGAAACCCTGAGATCAGGGCTGGCCAACCCATTTAACAAAGAGAGCCAAAACAGCAGCGGAAAAAATTTGAACAGCCACACCAGAATTGTCAAACAAAAGCAAAAAAAAAATCAAATTAAAAAAAAAAAAAAGGAGGCTGCCCCTTTAAGATGGCGATCGTCTTGGGTGCCATTTTTAAAACCTAGCAGCTCCGACCCGGTAAGCACAGGGAAGCCAGGGATTGGGGGAAAGCTGGCGGGAGGCGGGGACTATTGAGGGGTGTGCAGGAGAGGCTTCACGAGCCTCACTTTTGGGGGCAAGAAGCTGAATGTGGCTCACAAGCCGTGGGTTGGTCATGGCTGCCTTCGATCAAGGCCTGTTGAAAAGCAGCCATCTCATACCCCAGGTTACCTGTCACAGTCACAGACTTCCTGCGCCGGCGTCTCCCTGTCACGCTCTTGCTTCTGTGTTGCTGGACCTGTGCGGCCTGAGCCACATGGCTACCCCAGAGAGCATCTGACTCTGTGGTCAGGGTTGCTGCTTCCTTTTCTTTCTTAACGGGTTATTTCTCCACCTCCCCCACATCTGCCTTCCACTGTCCAGTCTCTTTATCTGAGCCTGTTTCTACCACCCACAACCCCTGCAGCCTCTCTCTTCGCCTTCACATTTGGAACTTTCCATTCGAGGCTGGCCCAGGTTTCCCCGTGATTAAAGAGCTGCAGGAATGCCCTGGGGCCAGTGAATCCTAGAACCATCAGGCTGGAAGAGGCCTCAGGAGTCAGCAAGTCCAGCCCCCTGCCCAAAGAAGGATCAACCCCAACTCAAGCATCCCAGACAGGGCTTGGTCAAGCTGGGACTTAAACACCTCTAGGGATGGAGATTCCACCCCCTCCCTAGGGAACCCATCTCAGAGCTTCCCCTCCCTCCTAGGGAAAGAGTTCTTCCTAATATCCAACCTAGACCTCCTTCCCCCGTAACTTGAGACCATTGCTCCTTGTTCTGCCATCACTGAGAACAGCCTCTCTCCAGCCTCTTTGGAATCTCCCTTCAGGAAGTTGAAGGCTGCTCTCAAGTCCTTCCTCACTCTTCTCTTCTGCAGACTAAATAGACCCAACTCCCTCAGCCTCTCCTCATAAGTAATATGTGCTCTAGCCCCCTCGTCATTTCTGTTGCCCTCTCCAATGCGTCCACATCCTTTCTGTATTGGGGGCCCCTGAATTGGTCATGACATTCCAAATGTGGCCTCACCAGAGCCGAATTAAGGGGAATAATCTCATCTCTAGATCTGCTGGCGGTGCTCCTCCTAATACACCCTAATATGCCATTAGCCTTCTTGGGCTATTCTAGTCATCCCGGGTTCATAAACATATTCCTAAAACCATTCCCAACCTTTCGTTCTTTCCCAATGTTCCCTTCCCTCCTGACATATTGCCTCACCCAACCAGGCTACCAGCCTGAGTTCCAGTACCAGAATCTGTCTGTACGTTGACTAGGACATGGGGATTACAGAGTGTGGTTCCACCCCACCTCCCTCTAATCTACGCTGCAGCCACCCTGAGTATGTTTCTAGCCCATGTGATGGTGGCGAAAAGCTTGACATGACCTGAGTGTCATCCAAAGGCTGCACACACAGAAGGCACATCAAAAGGATCTCAATTTTTTTAAGCCACTCATCATTTTACGGGGGCCCATTTTTATTTTGATGAGCGGGGGATATTTAAATCCCCACTTCTTTGACTATGTTGGTATGTCTAATTTACATACCTCTGTGGGCAGAAGCACGTAGTCTAGATATACCCTAAAAGTGCTGTCATTTGGGTTGGGTTATTAATATTAGCAGAACTGACTAAAATGGGGCGTGTGTGTTATGCAGTCTTGCCTTAATCTTTGTATTTATGCCCATCCGTGTGAAAAACTATTTGCATATATTTGCATATATATTTGCATATATATGCTACCACACTTAAGTTGCGGCCCTCAGCATGTTTTGTGAGTATTATTGTGGCTCCTGCGGCTTCCAAAGTTGAGTAGCCCTGGTCTAAGCAATGGGCTAGGAAAATACGCAATTAGTAACAATCTGAGTGGATATGAGGGGGGTAACACTGCTTTTTGCGATGACATGAGGTGAGGGGATTTGCTAGCATGACTGCAGCCTGTGCGGCTTTACGGGGATGAACTGGCAGCATGACAGAGAAAATTCCTAGATTGGTGGTTCAACGAGAAAACACGTCTGGAAAAGCCATTTTTCCAGGGTGAACCATTCAGAAGTGCCTAAGGGGGTGACAAATACAAGTCCCAGGGAAAATATTAGCTTCATTTCATATACCGAAGAATGGAGGCATATAGGGAAGTACTCATATTTTTAAAAAAATATTCTTTAACTCAGAGTCCCCATATTTAAACACCTAGGCTGATATCAACCAAGCCTTATTGACGTTTTCAGCAATGTATCCATAGCTCTCAAGACACTAATATCAGACAAAAAATGGTATCCACATCCAAACTACAAAAACCATCTGTGGCTATCAAGTGAATAGCCACAAATCGGCAGGGCTTCTAGATACAAAGTTTGTGTCTGTCTCCAGGCTGTGATCCACAAGAATGGTCCATGGATATAACGTGGATAGCCACTGATTTGCAGGGCTCTAATTCAAAGGAACCAAATATGAATCTGTTTCCCAGTATATGTCACGTTTTGCACCTTCTGAGGTGAGTTACCTCAAGAGTATCTGATCAGGATTCAGGGGACGGGAGTGGAGGAATGGGCCAGTTCTCTTTGGAACAAAGAAAAGGGGAAGAAAAAACAAACAAACTTGGAAGTCTGATTAAAAAACAACAAACGGTCTGGTAGCACTTTATAGATTAACACAACATGTAGATGGGACCATGAGCTTTCATGGGCAAAGCCTACTACTTCAGCAACTGGACACAGCACGTCTTTGTGTGCTGCTCCCTTGGGGACCAGAAGGTTTTAATGACCCCACCTGTGTCTGCCCTGAACTGTGAAATGCTTGGGCTCTCCAAGGAGTCTCTCCCTAAATGCTACAGAAATAAGTATATAAATAAACCCTGTGGCATCCAAACGCAATCCACTTTCCAGCCAATAGCAACGGATGCCTCTCGTCTGCAGGTATGTTGAATTGCTCTGGTTCCCATGGAAGTGGAATAAATATTCTCTTTTGGTTCTGGCAATTCGAAGTAATTCTGATTCCAAGCCAGGTCTTATGGAGATCAGATTTATGGACTTTGGAGTTCTGATTTTTCTCAGAAGGCTACACCCTCAGCTGGGGATACTCCATTAAAGTCTATTTTCCATTTACACTAGGGCTACGTCTAAACTGGCTTGATTTTCCAGAAATGCTTTTAACGGAAAAGTTTTCCGTTAAAAGCATTTTCGGAAAAGAGCGTCTAGATTGGCACGGACGCTTTTCTGCAAAAAAAAAAGAAGATTAAGGGGGGACATGATAGCGGTTTTCAAATATCTAAAAGGGTGTCACAAGGAGGAAGGAGAAAATTTGTTCCTCTTGGTTTCTGAGGACAGGACAAGGAGTAATGGGCTTAAAGTGCAGCAGGGGAGGTTTAGATTGGACATTAGGAAAAAATTCCTAACTGTCAGGGTGGTCAAATATTGGAATAAATTGCCAAGGGAGGTGGTGGAATCTCCCTCTCTGTAGATATTTAAGAACAGGTTAGATAGACATCTGTCAGGGATGGTGTAGACAGAGCTTGGTCTTGCCTTGAGGGCGGGGGGCTGGACTCGATGACCTCTCTAGGTCCCTTCCAGTCCTATTATTCTATGATTCTATGAGCGCTGCTGCAGAACTCTGGCCTCTGACCAGTCACGTACCCAGTGGCCAGGTCCCTGCAACTAGCAGCCAGAAGTCCGAGTCACAAAGGGGTTCCTATGTGCAGTCTGGAAGCCGGTGCCAGGCCACACTGTGCCCAAAGCCAGGAGGTTTTAAATTAAATTAATGGAGATTCCTAGAACTAAAAGGGACCTTGAAAGGTGATCAAGTCCATCCCCTGTCTTTACAGCAGGACCAAGTACCATCCCTGACAAATTTTTGCCCCAAATGGCCTCCGCAAGGATTGAACTCACAACCCTGGGTTTAATAAGCCACTGCTCAAACCACTGAGCTACCCCTCCTGCAACACAACAGCCCCAGAGGTGCTGCAGCTGTATCCACCCCTCTGTTTTCCAACCCTATAGCCTAGAGTTTATGATCTGTAGAAAGTGACAAAGATCGGGGTTTTTGCATTCAGCCCCTATTTGTCTCCTCCTCCAGTGTCCTCCTCGCATTCTTGTCTGCGGAGGAAAGTGCACCTGGAATAATGGCAGAGAGGAATCACACTGTCGTGACCGAGTTCGTCTTGCTGGGATTCACACAAAACCCAAAGCTGCAAGTCGTCCTCCTTGTCATATTTCTGTTCATATACCTGCTGACCCTTGTAGGGAACCTCACCTTGGCCACCTTAATCAAGATGGACTCCCGGCTTCACACCCCCATGTACTTTTTCATCAGCAACCTGGCCCTCCTAGATGTCAGTTACACCACAATTCTCACATCCAGCACGCTGATGACTTTACAGTCTGCGAGGAAAGCCATTTTGTTCACTGAGTGTGCTCTCCAGTACTTCTTCTTATGCATCGCATTGACCTGTGAATGCTACCTCTTGGGGGTCATGGCCTACGATCGCTTCATGGCCATCTGCAACCCACTGCTCTACACTGTCATCATGTCCACACGATTCTGCATGACACTGGTGCTGGGGTCATACCTAGTGAGCTGCCTGAATGCAGTCGTTCAAACTATCTTTATATTCCGGTTGTCCTTCTGCCACTCCAATGTCATCAATCACTTCTTCTGTGACGTGCCCCCTCTCCTGAAGCTGTCCTGCTCGGACACCCGCACCACAGAACTTGTACATTTCGCCTGTACCGCTGTGGTGGTAACATCGACTCTCTTGATCATCCTTGTCTCCTATATATACATTGTGGTTGCCATCCTCAAGATTAACTCCTCCAAGGGCCAACGCAAAGCTTTCTCTACCTGCACCTCCCACCTAGCAGCCATCTTCATTTTCTACGGAACAGGCTCTTTCATGTATTTGCGGCCCAGTTCAAAGTACCTCATGGACTATGACAAAATCATCTCTTTGTTTTATACCTATGTGATCCCCATGCTGAACCCCCTGATCTACAGCATGAGGAACAAGGAAGTGAAAGAGGCCTTTACAAGGATGTTAGGTCGGAAGATGTGTTCGTGGTGAATTTGAATGTTGGGAATGGGTTTAAAGAAGAAGCGGGAGAGACGAGGGGAGGGAGTTCTCTACATCACTCGTTTGATGTTTGTGGATAATCAATCTTGTGCCTCCTACGTCTAAGGGTACGTCTATACTTGCTCCCTTGTTTGAACCACGGATGAAAATGTAGCCAACCAAAATTGCTAATGAAGTGGGGATTTAAATATCCCGCACTTCATTAGCATAATCTCGCCCATGCGCTATTCCGTTTGCCAGCTGATTCGAACCAGGAAGTGCGCGCCGGGACGCGTTAGTTCAAACAAAACCCCTTAGTTTGAATCACAGCTGACAAAAAAAGGGAAGTAACCTTATTTCGAACCAGCACACCGGCGAGATCATGCTAATGAAGCATGGGATATTTTGAATGCCTGCATTTGCATCCCTAGTTCGAAGTAGGGTGTAAGTGCAGACATTCCCAAACAGAAAAGAGACAGAATCACCAAATCAAGTATATTCCTCAAAACTGACATAACTGAGCGACTCTTGAAAGAGACTGAGTCAAGGGGAGCAAGAAAAATAGGCTGACCCTGGAACAGGATTGCTTCTCAATAAACCTTACAGAAAAGAGATAAAACAGAGACATTTGGAGTAGCGCTTTGCTTTGGCATAGCTAAATCAATGTTTAAGTGTTAGAAACAAGAAGAAAATGTGTCAAATAACATTGACTGTAACAAATTGACTATAGCTGTTTTTGTTAAAACTTAGCAAATTAAAAGTTTATAGGGATGAAGAAAAAAATACACTTGATGAAATTCCCACTTAAAAAAATTACTACAAAAAAAATAAAAGGGAAAAGTTTTAACAATCCCCTTTTTTAAGAAATCCAAAATAAACATTAACTTCATAAAAATAACACTGTATTTTTGAAAAATACAATAATTTAAGTGAAGCATGTACCTTTTCCTTATTTTACAAAAAATTAATTGACTTAAGGATGTGAGCTGCTAATATTTTATAATAATAATAACTGAATGTGGGTTTTATTATTTGCCTTTTAGATTTTAAAAATTTGAGACATTCACACCAGTGAATAATTTGGAGGACTCTGGTCATGTTTAGAAGATTCCATTGCAGAATTATACCTACAGTAAAAGACATGTCTCAATGACCCATTTTAGAGAATTTCTTCACTGTCTTACACAATGCTAGTCCACTCGTGTACAACTTTGTACTTAACCATCAGCAGCCCATTCTGTTTCATCTTTGTATGAGTTTGTTCCTCTAAGGATCAGTTGACAGAATTACATACAAACAAAACATCCTCATTAGAAGTAAATGACTTCAGCCAAGTTACATTTACTCAGAATTTGGCCCTCTATGTGCCTCTGGGATAGAAAGGACAAACACAGGCATGATGTTGAGGCTATTGCATTAAATTTATCAATGTTTTCTGTATGTTGGTGAGCAAAAACTCAGGAAACATGACAATGTCAGACTGTCATATGAAAAGGTGTGCAGAGACTATGCAAAGCTCTTTGTATCAATACGTGTTATATGCATTTGTGTGTTCTGGTTTCACTGGGTGGGTTTCCCGTGGAATCTGGACTCACTAGAGGGTGAGGCCATGTCTACACTAAAAGGCAAGATCAAATCAAGATATGTATGTTAATTACATAGCTGGAGTCAATGTACCTTGTTTTGAGTTTTCCCTTCATCCCCTCAGCAGGAGATCAATGGGAGAAAATACTCCTGTCAGCTTCCGTTACTCCTCACAGGCTCAGGAATACTGGCTGCCGATGGGAACACCCTCTGAGTTTGATTTAGGGAGTCTTAACAAGACTTGCTAAATCAAACTGTGGAAGATCAATCGTGGAAGCATTAATCTTCCATTTAGTGAAGATCTAACCTAACTAATGCAAAAGCTAGGGTTTGACACTTTGCCTTTTGGGAAAAGTGGCAGTAATTGTTTTTGCCTGTTTGAAGAGACCTGAAAAATAGTCTTTAAAGTATAAAGGTTGGATTGAAACCAAGCTGAGGGGCCTTGATTTTGACAAAATCATAGACTATTAAGCTTTGAAGAGACCTCAGGAATTGTCTGGTCCAACATACCTGCTCAAAGTTGGAATAACTCCAATGAAACTGTCTTGCAAACTCGCACAAACCATTCATCAAGGGGGCAAAACATAGGTGGAGGGATTTGAATACTAAAAGCTACCAGGTCTCCATATGGAAGATGTTTGGCTCTTCATGAGGCAGATGTGCTTTCCTTAGACCCTTTTATGGTTATAAGATATATTTTATCAGTAAGGCTTTTTGTCTTTACATAGAGGCAGGTTGCTTTGTGAAAGCTGGTTGGTCACTGAGATTCAATGGCATAGCTTTTGAGAGAGAATGCAAATTCAGGAGCTGGACTAAGGTCAGACCTGCTGTGATAGAATCATAGAGCTGGAAGAGACCTCAGAAGGTCATCAAGTATGGCCCCCTGAACAATGCAGGACCAATCCAAACTAAATCAACCCAGCCAGGGCTTTGTCAAGCCAGGACTTAAAAACCTCTAGGGGTAGAGATTCCACCCCTCCCTAGGTAACCCATTCCAGCGCTTCCCCACCCTCCTAGGGAAAGAGTTTTTCCTAATATCCAACCTAGACCTCCCCCACTATAACTTGAGACCATTCTTCCTTGTTCTGCCATCCATCACTACTGTGAACAGCCTGTCTCCATCGTCTTTGGAACCCCCCCTTCAGGCAGATGAAGGCTGCTATCAAATCCCCCCTCACTCATCTCTTCTGCAGACTATCCAAATCCCTCAGTCTCTCATCATAGGTCATTTGCTCCAGCCCCATAATCATTTTGGTCGCCCTCCACTGAACCCTCTCCAATGCGTCCACATTCTTTCTATAGCGGGGGGCCCAGAACTGAACACAATATTCCAGATGTGGCCTCACCAGAGCCGAATAAAGGGGAATAATCACTTCTCTGGATCTGTTGGCAATGCTCTTCCTAATGCACCCTAATATGCCATTAGCCTTCTTGGCTACAAAAACATAAGAACGGCCGTACTGGGTCAGACCAAAGGTCCATCTAGCCCAGTATCCTGTCTGCCGACAGCGGACAGCACCAGGTGCCCCAGAGAGGGTGGACCGAAGGCAATGATCAAGCGATTTGTCTCCTGCCATCCCTCTCCAGCCTCTGACAAACAGAGGCCAGGGACACCATTCCTATCCCCTGGCTAATAGCCTTTTATGGACCTAACCTAAGGGCACATGATTGACTCATATCCAGCATCTCATCCACTGTAATCCGCAGGTCCTTTTCTGCTGATCTGCTACTTAGCCATTGAGTCCCCAGCCTGTAACAATGCTTGGGATTCTTCTGTCCCAAGTGCAGGACTCTACACTTGTCCTTGCTGAACCTCATCAGATTTCTTTTGGCCCAATCCTCTAATCTGTCAAGATCACTCTGGACCCTATCTCTGTCCTCCAGCAAATCTCTCTCTCCCCTTAGCTTGGTGTCATCTGCAAACTTGCTGGGGGTACAATCCATCTCCTCATCCGGATCATTAATAAAGATGTTGACCAAAATCGGTCCAAGAACTGATCTTTGGGGCCCTTTCAGGGCCTATATCCTAATTCCCAGGCCAAGTGTCTCCCTGCCCTGAGAGAGGTGATGGCTAGACACCTGAGGCATTAAGTCACAGATAATACAATTTCCTGTGGTGCCCTTAGAAATCTTTATGATATGAAGTTCAAAGCTTATGTAGTATTGCGGGCTATGATAGCATATAATATCTCCAGGGGGGAGTTCTGATATGAGGCCTGGGAGTTCAAAGGACTACACTGAACATGCCCCCAGACAAGAATGGACTCTTTTTGGGGACAATAAGTGTGAAGTGGATTTCCTGAGAAATATATAGATAGAGGTTAATGCAAATTCCCCATCTCCAATTATGCAAAAAATAAAAGTCTTTTCATGATATACCCCAAGGAAAGGCTCTTTTCTTTCTGATTAGCTGGTCCTGGAGATCAAAGACTTGAATTGTATAGAGGTGCACGTCTCTGCCCAAGAGAAGTGATGGCCAAAGGGCTGGTAGACTAGAATGTGCTGGACCGTGGAAGGGGAAATACAAGTGCAGTTGCCCTGAAATGTGACAAGAGCATCCTCCAAGCAGACCATAGAAATGGTTACTTTGAAAACATCACATCTGTGTCTGATATTGGCGTTGGAAGGGGATAGCCACAGAAAGGGAACGGGCAGATTTGTAAGGGATACTTAGCCCATCCTGTGCAATCAGCTGCTTTGGTAGGAGAGATTTCCACCAGTGTTCCCTTTAATTTTTTCCCTTCCTGTTCACAATAAAGTTTGTGATGTGTGGATGTGCACCACCGGTAGAAACTCATGTTGCTGACTATGGGCGCTCTGCTAATCTGTCGGGTGGCTTTAGGCTATGTCTACACTAGCCCCCTAGTTCGAACTAGGGAGGATAATGAAGCATACCAAAATTGTAAATCAAGCCTGGGATTTAAATATCCCACGCTTGATTTGCATGTTCCCAGCTGGTTGCCATTTTCGAATTCCACTAGCCCGGAGTAACTGCCCGCGTCTACATGCAGCAGTTAAACGGAAGTCCATTTTAAAGCCCTTACTCGAATTAGCTGGTAATCCTCCTGCAAGGAGGTTTACCAGATAATTCGAATTAGGGGCTTTAAATCGGACTTCCATTTCACTGCCATATGTAGACGCGGGCAGTTACTCCGGGCTAGTGGAATTCTAAAATGGCGACCAGCCGGGAACATGAAAATCAAGCGTGGGATATTTAAATCCTGGGGTTGATTTGCAATTTCGGTATTCTTCATTAGCCTCCCTAGTTTGAACTAGGGGGCTAGTGTAGACATACCCTTAGAATCTCTCCTGAGTGATTTGCACGAGCGCTCAGCTTACAGGGAACAGTGATTCCCACCTTGGCCAGGAAGGGGTTAAAGAATTTCTCTGGACAAATTCAGCCCCAGCATGGCCCACCTGTGCAGCAGCTTGCCCCCGGAGGAGGGAGGCTCCAAGCCCAGTGCTGCGTGGCGGTAAGAGGGACGTAGAGCTACAGCTCCCTCACCCCACAGAGCTCATGCTTGACCAGCTGGCCCTCTGGCCCTCTGCAGAGATGGAGGAAAACATCTGTAGTTTGCTTGTCACTGGCACCCAAGAGGCCCATCCTCATAGTGTAGACAGAGCCTTGCAAACACTCACAGAGATAGGAACTCAGCTCCCTTCACATGGGGGCTCTCATGGGCCACATCCAGCCAGCAGATTATCTTTCACTAGCCCTGGGGTAGGAGCAAGCTGTGGGCTTGGGAACTTGGCAGGAGGGTGGGGGAAGGGAATGCAGAGGACTGGGGTACAGAGTCTGGGCTTGGAGGGAGCTGCTGACCTAACTCTGTGCCTTCGTGGGTCCCAATATGGTCTCCTGCTGATCCCATTGGCTGTAACTTTGGCCAATGAGAGCAGCAGGGAAAGCCCATCATTATACTGGTGTTCCCCCCAGCAATCTGGGTGGCAGGGAAGTGAGAAATGCAGCATAGAGCCACTTCTTCTGCTTTCTCTTCACACTCTCTCCTGCTTCCCCCTTCCCCACTAAGAAAGCCCTTGATTATATCGCTGTTCCCCCAGCTGATCTGAGAAATGCAGCATGGTTCTGCTCGCTGCCTCTTTTGAGCTGGTTTAGTGGGGTTGGGGCTTGGCCAAAACAAGGCCAGAGTGCTGCGTGCTCCCTGCTCCAAAGGTGTGTGTGTGGGGGCGGGGGGAGACATACTGCACTTTGAGAGCCACTGCCTTAAGCCCGTTGCAAAATCCAGCCTAAATAATTAACTGCAACTTTGTGCTGAATTCAAAGTCGGGGCTCTTTGAGTGTCTGGAGCACTGGCCATCACTCCCTTTGTGAGGTTTCTTACTACCCTGGTGAGGAATCTCAGTGAGACTTTCCTGGAGATTGTCTTAGTCTGGATCAGTTCCTCACTTCTCACTCCAGGGGATTTATTATCCATATTTCTGCCAGACCCCTGGATGCAGGAGACCCAAGACTTCAATGAACCCAAAGTTAAAGCAATTCAACCTGCAATTTTTAGAGTTTCTATCCCACAAAATATATTTGACATCTTCACTTTTTGTCTTGAATTTAATCAAAGGAGGTAGAGAAGAAGACAGAAATTATCTTATTGCCTCTATACAAAACCATGGTACGCCCAGATCTTGAATACTGCATACAAAGGTGGTCGCCTTATCTCAAGAAAGACACATTATCATAGGAAAAAGTTCAGAAAAGGGGAACAAAAATGATGGGTTTAGAACGGCTCCTATATGAAGAGAAATTAAAAAGATTTGGACTTTGCATCTTAGAAAAGAGGAGATGACGGGGGATAGGATAGAGGTTTAAATAATCATGGTTGGTGTGGAAAAAGTGAATAAGGGACAGTTATTCACTTGTTCCCATAACATAAGATCTAGGAGTCATCACATAAAATTAATTGGTAGCACTTTTAAAACAAAGAAAGGGAAGATTTTCTTCATATAGCACACAGCCTGTGGAACTCCTTGCCATAGGATGTTGTGAAGACCAAAACATTAACAGGGCTCAAGAAAGAACTTAATAAATTCAGGGATGTTAGGTCCATCAATGGCTATCAGCCAGCATGGGTGGGAATTGTGTTCCTAATCTCTGTTTGTCAGAGGCTGGAAAACGGTGATAAGGGAGGGATTACTTGATGGTTCCCTATTTTGTTCATTCCCTCTGGGGCATCTGGCATTGGCCACTGTCAGTAGACAGGCCCCTGGGCTAGATGGACTTTTGCACGTTCTTATGATTTTTTTAAAAACGTCAACATTTTCCAAATCGGAAAAATTCCGTTTTCAGGCCAGCTCTTCTCACTTCTGTTCATGATTATATCAAGAAACTTTTTCTATTCATGATTATATCAAGAAACTTTTTGTATGGGAGACAGTTGACCTACGCAACTCCACATATTGCATTCAACATACCTTCGGTCAAATTTCTGCATCCCCAATGCAAAAAATCAATGGGAGAAACTCTCCCATCAACTTCCCTTGCTCCTCATGACCCTGTGCAGTAATGGGGTCAACAGGAATCACATCAGTAGCTGATTAAGTGAGTCCTTACTAGATACACTAAAAGGAACTCCAGGAGATTGATCTCCAGATCATCGATTTCTGGGTAAGTGAAGACAAGTCCTTAGATCCAGTGAGGAATAATTTTCTGGTATATTGTCCTTCTCAGAGCATCCTTCACCTCCTTGTTCCTCAGGCTGTAGATCAGGGGGTTCAACAAAGGGATCACCAAGGTATAGAAGACAGACACCACTTTGTCGTAATCTGATGGGTTGCCGGAGGTGGGCCGAAAGTATATGAAGAACAGAGCCCCGTACAAAATGGACACGGATGTCAGGTGAGAGGCGCAGGTGGAGAAGGCTTTACGTCTGCCCTCATTGGAGCGGATGTGCAAGATGGCCAGCATGATAGAAATGTAGGAGACAAGGATGACCAGGGAAGTGCTCATTCCAGCTAAAGCAGTAAAGACACAATGCACAATGTCACCCCTGAGAGTGTCCGAGCAGGAGAGCTTCTGGAGCGGAGCGATGTCACAGAAGAAATGATTGATTATGTTGGGACCACAGAAGGACATGTTGAACAAGGTGCTTGTGTGCACCACAGTATTAATAGAAGCATACAAATAGGATGCTGCTACTAGTCGTATACAGACCTTCGGGGACATAATGAGCGTGTACAGCAGCGGCTTGCAAATGGCTACAAAGCGATCGTACGCCATCACGGCCAGAAGCGAAACCTCAGAGTACGCACAGAAGGAGTGAAAGAAAAACTGTGTGGAACAGCCAGCAAAAGAAATGACTTTATACTCCACTAAGAAGTTCACCAATGTCTTAGGGGCAATAGTGGAAGAATATGTGATGTCCACAAGAGACAAGTTACTGAGAAAAAAATACATGGGAGTATGTAGCCGCGTCTCTATCATGATTAAAGTGATCATGCTGAGATTCCCCACGAGGCTCATGGTGTAGATCAGCAGAAACATCCCAAAGAGGACAGCTTGCAGTGACCGACTGCCTGGGAATCCCAGAAGGATGAATACGGACGCTCCACTGTCATTGCCTTGTGCCATATTGTCCAGATGTGATCAGCGCTGCTGGGGTAGAGGAGAAACACAGACAAGTTAAAGCTTTCAAATATTTCATGAATCAAGATTAACGATATGGGCCGTGTCCAGACTCAGGGTTTTTTTCGGGAAAAGTAGCCTTTTCCCGAAAAAACTTCCCCTGCGTCCAGACTCAAGCCGGGTTCTTTCGAAATTATTTCGAAAGAACGCGGCTTTTCTTTCGATGGCGGTAAACCTCGTTTCACGAGGAAGAACGCCTTCTTTCGAAAGTTCCTCTTTCGAAAGAAGGCGTTCTTTAATGTAAATAGGGCTTCTTCAAAAGAGAGCATCCAGACCCGCTGGGTGCTCTCTTTCGAAAAAGCGGATTGCTCTTTCGAAAGATCCGCCTGCAGTCTAGACGCGATCTTTCGAAAGAGGCTCTTTCGAAAGATGCTTTCGAAAGAACCTCTTTTGAAAGAAGCCTGCAGTCTAGACATAGCCATGGAGTGGAAGGCAGCTACACCCATTGTGAAATACAGTAGAAAGTCAAGATACAAAAGAAACTTTATGTCTGTTCCAAGATTTCTCTGCTTTTAAAGAACAGACATTTCAAAACAAAACAAAATAGAACGGACAGTTCCGAATTTTAAAACTCTGCCTCCCTAGTAGGTATTTTCAAATATAGGCTCATGGTATGAGATGGCTTGGCATCATTAGAAAGGATGTAGAGCAACCGGAATGCTCCCAGAGGTCAGTGTCAAGGTTGATCAAAGGGATGGAATGCAAACCATGTGAGCAAAGTTTGGAAAAAGAGATTAAAGAGGAACATGAGAGCTGTGTCCAAATACGTGAAACAGTGACATAAAAAAAAGTGGAGACAAGTCGTTCTGTCTTGCAGCAGACGGCAGAACAAGAGGTGATGGGATCACACTACGATCCCATGAACGATAGGGCAATGGAAGAGAGCGGCCAAGGGAGGTTGTGGAATCTCCTTCACTGGAGATTTTCAAAAGGAGGCTGGATAAAATCATAGACGATGAGGGTTGGGAGAGAACTCAGGAGGCATCGAGTTCATGAATCCCAACTCAATCATCCCAGACAGGGCTTGGTCAAGCACAGACTTAAAAAACTTTAGGGGTGGAGATTCCACCCCCTCCCTAGGGAGATTCCACCCCCTCCCAGGACTTCACCACCTTCCTAGGGAAAGAGTTTTTCCTCATATCCAACCTAGGCCTCCCCCACTGCAACCTGTGACCATTGCTCCTTGTTCTGCCATCTGCCACCACTGAGAACAGCCTCTCTCCATCCTCTTTGGAACTTCGCTTCATGAAGTTGAAGGCTGCTCTCAAATCCCCCCTCACTCTTCGCTTCTTCAGACTGAATAAGACCAGTTCCCTCAGCGTCACCTCCTAGGTCAAATGCCCCCAGCCCACTAATTATTTGTTGCCCTCCAGTTTGTCCACATCCTTTCTGGAAGCGGGTGGGGAGAAGGTGCATAAAACTGGAACAATACTCCAGATGTGGCCACCCAGTGCCAAATCAAGGGGAATCATCACTTCCCTCGATCTGCTGACAGTGCTCCTACAAATGCTCTCCAATCTGCCGTTAGCATTCTTGGCAAGATGTTCATGCTATAGGACTTGGGTGGGTTAGACATAACAAGTCTTTGGCAGGCGGCTCGGCTAGAACACGCCCCATGTGGTCCTTCTAACCCTGTGATTCTGAGAGTCTGTGTTCTCTGCAACAACCTAATACTCAAGTGAAAGATGGAGGAGGTGTTTGAAAATCAGCGTCATACTGGCATTCTAGCACCTTTCCATCAGTCAGGAATCAGTATATCTTCACAATGACACGTCAGCCAAAAGCTCCCATTTGGCATAAAGCCCTGGGGTAAATCCAATAAACAAAATTCTTTTTGAGATAGCGAAGGTAACAGGCACAAAGGGGAGGTGTATATCATTGAAGGGGATATGAAGAAATGGAGGAGTTAAGCAAAGAGAGGCTGTATTTACACCAGGGTTGAAACCCTCCCACCCTTTTTGGCTCCCGGAACTAGCATGGAAGTGTTGTAGCAGAAGTAACAAACAGGTTAGGAAGAAATCCCGCTTCAAGAGAAAAAGAGTTTGGTGTGCAGGCATGTAAAAGAAAATCTCTCCCTCCCTTTCTCTCATGCTCACGTAGGCAATAGCTGATCACACGCCCGCCACTCTGGGTGTCAGACCTGGGTTCCAAACAGAACCTGAATGTCTACACAGCTGTGAATTGTCTCTTGAGACTCTCTGACATTGGAGGGTTTTTTTCCTTTCTGCTGTGTTCACATACCTTGTAGCTCTGTTAATCTCTCTCATTTGCCCAAAGGATGTGGAGATAGTGGGAAGACTGACCTTTGTTTCTCAGAAGAGATTTTGAAAGCAGACATGATGCAGCTTTATGGTGACTACATACCTGGTAATGCCCCGGTAGCAGCGAGTGCCAGTCAGAAAGCATCCAGCGAGACTCTTCCTTGGAATCCAAGTGGGTCCACATGTGCTTGTTTTTCCACTGCAAGCTACTGAGAAAATCTGAAATATACACGTCCTATATTCATTCCATGATCTCTAAGTATCCACCCTGAACCTGCGAGCCCTTCTATCAGAGCTGAGAATGGGGCGTTGAGGAAAACCAGAGCTGCCCATTCTGTATGGGACCTTCTGTCTACATAGAAAGACCAGCTCTCTCTAGGGCTGTCAGTGTGGAATGTTCCCTTCAGTAGAAAACATGCTTTAAGTTTTCATTCAAAAAATATTCGTTGTTCAATAGCATGAGCCACATTTAAAAAAAAAACAAAACCCCAAGCCTTACATTTTGATTACTGGCAAACAAGAGATATTTTTTCTTTTCTTTTTTTTTCATTGACAGAGTTTATGCCGTAACTTAACTCACTAAATCCCATTAGGGCTAGATTCTTCGTTCTTGTATCTTACTACCGCTCTAGTGAAGTCAATGGTGTAATGATAATCGACAACAGCTGATGGTCCCATATATGAGCCCCTCCCAAAAATCACATGTTGTATTCAGGTATTTTAGGCTTTTTATCCCATTTGATTGCAAATATACAGAGATCATTAAAAATCCATCATTTTGGTGCTATAAGAATCACCATGTAGAGAACAGAAAACAATTTCTGTTTCTTAGTGGAAAGAATGTATGTGGGTGTATTTCTCAGGTGTTAGAAGAAATGGAAGCATTTGTTTTACTCACGTTACTCTTTGTCCTGTACTGCCTGTTGCAAGAGAGACATCTCTCTTTCTTGGATTCAAAAGCTGTAATAAGAGGTGGGGTGTATTTCTTTGCTCTACTGGCATTTGGAGACTGAATCCCTTAGGGCTTTCAACCTCAGGTCAGGCACAAACAGCATCATTAAGATGCCCTTTAGGTCACATGGGATCAGGAGATAGTTTGATACCAAAGTCTGATCAAGTTCTTCGAAGTGTTGTGACTTCTCTGTATCCCTTTCCCCTGATTTATCCACTCCACAGATCTGCAGCTCCCCCAGGAAGAACGACTTCCAGTCAGAAATCAAGCTGGCAAAGTTTATTGCAAATGCATTTCCTGGTACAGTTATTTAATTATTTTTTAATTGCTGAGAAAACAAGAATTGAGTTCTTCGGGACACTGGTATTTTGAGAGCCCAGAGATGGGATACAGGAGAAGCAAAGACCTGTACAGTGGATCAAGACTGAGGTGTCTCTTCAGGGATGTCTAAAAGCCTTAGATTGGCATAACAAAAATGGCTGAAGATCAGAACTGAGGGGCACTGACCAAGTCAGGGGGTCAGAAAAGGCTGTGATTGCAGAGTGTGAGGTATACCAAGATTGAGGTGTGTTAGCTGAGGTGCAACCGATTTTGAGAGAGGATGCAAATTCAGGGGCTGGACTAAGGTTCAGACCTGCTGGGATAGAATCATAGAGCTGGAAGAGACCTCAAGAGGACATCAAGTCCAGCCTCCTGCACAAGGCAGGAACAATCCCAACTAAATCAACCCAGCCAGGGCTTTGTCAAGCAGAGACTTAAAATCATCTAAGGATGGAGATTCCACCATCTCCGTAGGTAACCCATCCCAGTGCTTCATCACCCTCCTAATGAAATAGTTTTTCCTAATATCCAACCTAGACCTCTCCCACTGTAACTTGAGACTGTCTCCATCCTTTTTGGAACGTCCCTTCAGGCAGATGAAGGCTGCTATCAATTCCCCCCTCACTCTTCTCTTATGAAGACTAAAGAGACACAAATCCCCGAGACTCTCCTCATAGGTCATGTGCTCCAGCCCCCATCATTTTGGTTGCCCTCCGCTGAACCCTTTCCAATGCGTCCACATCCTTTCTATAGTGGGGGGCCCAGAATTGGACACAATATTCCAGACGTGGCCTCACCAGTGCCAAATAAAGGGGAATAATCACTTCTCTGGATCTACTGGCAGTGCTCCTCTAAATGCAACCTAATATGCCATTAGCCTTCTTGGCTACAAGGGCCCACTGTTGACTCATATCCAGCTTCTCATCCACTGTAACCCCCAGGTCCTTTTCAGCTGAACTACTACTTAGCCAGTCAGTCCCCAGCCTGTAACAATGCTTGAGATTCTTCTGTCCCAAGTGCAGAAATCTACAATTGTCCTTGTTGAACCTCAGCAGATTTCTTTTGGCCCAGTCCTCTAATCTGTCAAGGTCACTCTGGACCCTATTCCTGCCCTTCAGCATATCTACCTCTCCCCCTAGCTTAGTGTCATCTGCAAACTTGCTCAGGGTGCAATCCACCTCCTCATCCAGGTCATTAATAAAGATGTTGAACAAAACCGGTCCAAGAACCGATCGTTGGGGCACTCTGCTAGAAACTGTAAATCCCAATAAATTCCAGGGCCTACCTCCTAATTCCCAGGCCAAGTGGGCCCCTGCCCAGAGAGAGGTAATGGCCAGACACCTGAGATATAAGGTGACAGATAATACAATTTCCTGTCGTGTCCTTGGAAAAACTTACGGTATGAAGTTCACAGCTTATGTAGTATTGCGGGCTATAGCATATAATATCTCCGGGAGGAGTTCTGACATGAGGCCTGGGAGTTCAAAGGACTACACTGAACATGCCCCCAGACAAGAATGGACTCTTTATGGGGACAATAAGTGTGAAGTGGATTTCCTGAGAAATATATAGATAGAGGTTTATGCAAATTCCCCATCTCCAATTATGCAAAAAATAAAAGTCTTTTCATGATATACCCCAAGGAGAGGGTCTTTTTTTCTGATTAGCTGGTCCTGGAGATCAAAGACTTGATCACCATATTTGGGGTCGGGAAGGAATTTTCCTTCAGGGTAGATTGGCAGAGGCTCTGTAGCATGGGGTACAGATCACAGCTGGAGGATTCTCTGCATCTTTGGGTCTTCGAAGTATTCGAAGGTTTCAATATCTGAGATATAGGTGAGAGGATTATTCTAGGAGGGGTGGGTGAGATTCTGTGGCCTGCACTGTGCAGGGGGTCAGACCAGATGATCATAATGGTCCCTTCTGACCTTAAAGTCTATGAGTCTATGGATTGTATAGAGGTGCACGAATCTGCCCAGGAGAAGTGATGGCCAAAGGGCTGGTAGACTAGAATGTGCTGGACCGTGGAAGGAGAAATAAAAGTTCAGTTGCCCTGAAATGTGACAAGAGCATCCTCCAAGCAGACCACAGAGATGGTTACTCTGAAAACATCACATCTGTGTCTGATATTGGCGTTGGAAGGGGATATCCACAGAAAGGGAATGGGCAGATTTGTAAGGGATACTTAGCCCATCCTGTGCAATTAGCTGCTTTGGTACGACAGATTCCCACCAGTGTTCCCTTTAATTTTTTCCATTCCTGTTCATAATAAAGTTTGTGATGTGTGGATGTGCACCACCGGTAGAAACACATGTTGCTGACTGTGGGCGCTCTGCTAATCTGTCGGGTGGCATTAGGCTATGTCTATACTAGCCCCCTAGTTCGAACTAGGGAGGCTAATGAAGCATATTGAAATTGCAAATCAAGTCCGGGATTTAAATATTCCACACTTGATTTACATGTTCCCAGCTGGTTGCCATTTTAGAATTCCACTAGCCCGGAGTAACTGCCCACATATACACGCGGCAGTGAAATGGAAGTCCGATTTAAAGCCCTAATTGAATTAGCTGGTAATCCTCCTGCAAGTTTGAAGTAGGGGGCTAGTGTAGACATACCCTAAAAATCTCTCCTGGGTGGCCGCAGGAGCACTCAGCTTAAAGGGAACAGTGATTCCCACCTTGGCCAGGAAGGAGTTAAAGAATTTCTCTGGGCACAATCAGCCCCAGCCTGGCCCACCTGTGCAGCTGGTTGTCCCCAGAGGAGGGAGGCTCCAAGCCCAGTGGTGCGTGGTGGTGAGAGGGAAGTGGAGCTACAGCTCCCTCACCCCACAGATCTCATGCTTGCCCCGCTGGCCCTCTGCAGAGGTGGAGGAAACCTCTGTCGTTGGCCTGTCTCTGGCACCCAAGCGGCTCGCCCTCACAGACCCGCTAAATTGAACTCCAGGAGATCGATCTCCAGAGCATCGATTTCAGGGTAAGTGTAGACAAGCCCTTAGATCCAGTGAGGAATAATTTTCTGGTATATTGTCCTTTTCAGAGCATCCTTCACTTCCTTGTTCCTCAGGCTGTAGATCAGGGGGTTCAACAAGGGGATCACCAGGGTATAGAACACAGACACCACTTTATCGTAATCTGATGGGTTGCCGGAGGTGGGCCGTAAGTACATGAAAAACAGAGCCCCGTACAGAATGGACACAGCTGTCAAGTGAGAGGCGCAGGTGGAGAAGGCTTTACGTCTGCCCTCATTGGAGCGGATCCGCAAGATGGCCAGCATGATAGAAATGTAGGAGACGAGGATGACCAGAACAGTGCTCAGTGCAGTTAGAGCAGCAAAGACGAAATGCACAATGTCACCCCTGTGAGTATCTGAGCAGGAGAGTTTCTGGAGCGGGGGGATGTCACAGAAGAAGTGATCGATGATGTTGGGACCACAGAAGGACAGGCTGAACAAAGAGCTTGTGTGCACCACAGCATTTACAGAGGCACAGAAATACGACGCTGCTACCAGACGTACACAGACCTTTGGGGACATAATGAATGTGTACAGCAGTGGCTTGCAAATGGCTACAAAGCGATCGTATGCCATCACGGCCAGCAGCAAACCCTCAGAGTTCACAGAAAGGGAGTGAAAGAAAAATTGCGTGGCACAGCCAGCAAAAGAAATGACTTTACACTCTGCGAAGAAGTTCACCAGAGCCTTAGGAGCAATAGTGGAAGAGTATGTGATGTCCACAAGAGACAAGTTGCTGAGGAAAAAATACATGGGAGTGTGTAGCCGCGTCTCGATCCTGATTAAAGTGATCATGCTGAGATTCCCCGCTAGGTTCATGGTGTAGATCAGCAGAAACATCCCAAAGAGGACAGCTTGCAGTGACCGACTGCCTGGGAATCCCAGAAGGATGAATACGGACACTCCAGTGTGATTGCCATGTGCCATATAGTCCAGATGTGATCAGCACTGTTGGGGTAGAAGAAAAAACACAGCCAAGGTTAAGCTTTCAAGATTTCATGATTCCAGATTAACAATATGCAGATATCTGCATTGGGAAAGACAATAGAAAGTCAAGATACAAAAGAAATTATGTTGGTCTGGCTGCAAGAAATTTGCAAACAAACTAATTTTGTGTGACTCTGTGCCAAGATTTCTTTCATTTTAGAGGACAGACGTTCCAAAATGAATCACAACAAAATAGAAAGAACAGTTCATTATTTTAAAACTCTGCTTCCCTAGCAAGCATTGGCTTTTTCAAATATAGACTCAAGGTAGGAGATAGCTAAGCATCATTAGAATGGACGTAGAGCAACTAGAAAGGTCCCAGAGGTGAGTGTCAAGGCTAATCAAAGAGATGGAATGCAAACCACGTGAGCAAAGTTTGGAAAAAGAGATTGAAGTGGGTTATGAGAGCCATGTCCAAATACTTGAAACACTGCCATAAAAAAAGATGGAGAAAAGTTGTTCTGTCTTGCAGCAGACGGCAGAACAAGAGGTAATAGGATCACACTACAGCATTGTGCATTTAGATTCAATCTCATTAAAAGATTCCTAACGGTAAGTAGGCGAGGGCAATGGAAGAGAGCTGCCAAGGGAGGTTGTGGAATCTCCTTCACTGGAGATATTCAAAAGGAGACTGGATAAAATCATAAACAATGAGGCCTGGAAGAGCCCTCAGGAAGCAATGAGTTCTGCCCCGTGCCCAGTTCAGTACCAACCCTAACTCAATCATCCCAGCCAGGGCTTTGTCAAGCCCGGACTTAAAAACTTCTAGGGATGGAGATTCCACCTCTTCCCTACGGAACCCATCCCAGTGCTTTACCCCCTCCTAGGGAAAGAGTTTTTCCTCATATCCAACCCGGACATTCCCCACTGTAACTTGAGCCCATTGCTCCTTGTTCTTCCATCAGTCACTACTGAGAACAGCCTCTCTCCATCCTCTTTGGAACCCCCCTACATGAAGTTGAAGGCTGCTCTCAAATCCCCCCTCACTCTTCTCTTCTGCAGACTGAATGAGACCAGCTCTCTCAGCCTCTCCTCATAGGTCATGTGCCCCCAGCCCACTAATTATTTGTTGCCCTCCAATTTGTCTGCATCCTTTCAGTAGTGGATGGGGGTGCACAAAACTGGACGCAATACTCCAGATGTGGCCTCCCCAGTGCCAAATAGAGGGGAATACAGTAATTGCTCGCTTAACATGTGCCCGCTTAACACATTTTCACGATAGCACGATTTATTTTTTAGGGAGCATTTTTTGAAGAAGATGACCGGGGACGAAATAACACGATTTCCCCAACCCGCTGGCTGGTTGCCGGCAGCTCCGCGGGGCTTCCCCCTGCCTCCTTGCATCTGGCAGAGGTTCGCTGCTCACCGCGCTGTTCCCCGGCAACCCCTCCTCGCTGGATGCAAGGAGGCAGGGAGAACCCTTGCACAGCTGCCAGCAACCAGGCAGCTGGGGAAACCCAGCTGCCGGCTGCAAGCCCTCTCCCCTGTCCTTCCCTTTCCTTCCCAAGAGCCAGACACTTCCCCTCCCTGCTATAACCCAGTCCCTTTTCTCCCCAAGCTTATGTCCTGATCCCAGCTGCTAACAAGTGCAGGCTGGAGCCGTGAGCGCAAACACAACCCCCACCTTTTCCATTATTTTCAATGGGAAAATTGACAATAACACATTTTCACTTAGCACGATCATTTTCTGAAATGTATCTACTGTATTAAATGAGGAATTACTGTAATCACTTCCCTCCATCTGCTGGCGATGCTTCTTCTAGTGCAGCCCAATCAGCCGTTAGGCGTCTTGGCAAGAGGTGCATGCTCTCGAAAGCCTTTGGACTTGAGTGGGTTAGACATAACAAGTCCATGGCAGGAGGCTCAGCTAGAACATGCCCCATGTGGTCCCTTCTAACCCTTGATTCTGGGAGCCTGTGTTCTCTGCAACAACCTAATACACACAGGAAAGATGGAGGAGGTGTTTGAAAATCAGCCTCATATTGGCATTCAAGCACCTTCCATCAGTTAGGAATCAGTATATCTTCATAATGACAAGTCAGCCAAAAGATCCCATTTGGAATAAAGCCCCAGGGTAAATCCAACAAACCAAATTCTTTTTGAGATAGCGAAGGTAACAGTCACAAAGGGGAGGTTTACATCCCTAAAGGGGATATGAAGAAATGGAGGAGTTAAGCAAAGAGAGGCTGTATTTACACCAGGGTTGAAACCCTCCCACCCTTTTTGGCTCCCGGAACTAGCATGGAAGTGTTGTAGCAGAAGCAACAAACAGGTTAGGAAGAAATCCCCCTTCAAGAGAAAGGAGTATGGTTTGCAGGGATGCAAAGAAAATCTCTCCCTCCCTTTCTCTCATGCTCACTTAGGCAATAGCCGATCACACGCCCGCCACTCTGGGTGTCAGAGCCCGGTTCCAATTGGAACGTCAATATCTACACACCTGTGCATTGACCTGGCCTCTGAGACTCTCTGACATTGTCAGTTTTTCTTTCTGCTGTGTTTGCGTAACTTGTAGCTCTGTTAATCTCTCTCATTTACCCAGAGGGTAAGAGGCAGTGGGAGGACTGACCTTTATTTCTCAGAAGAGAATTTGAAAGCAGGCATTAAGCAGTTTCATGGTGAATACATACCTGGTATTGCCGCGGTAGCAGGGAGTGCCAGTCGGAAAGCATCCAGCGAGATGTTTCCTTGGAATCCAAGTGGGTCTGAACGTGCTTGTTCTTCCACTGCAAGCTAATGAGAAAATCTGAAATATACACGCCTTATATTCATTGCATGATCTCTGTGTATCCACCCTGAGCCTGCAACCTTCTTTCAGAATCGAGAATGGGCTGTTGAGAAAAACCAACACTGCCCATTCTGTATGGGACCCGCTATCGACAGAGAGACCAGCTCCATTTAGGGCTGTCAATCTAGAATGTTTCCTCCACCACAAAACATGCTTTAAGTTTTAAATGATAATATTTGTTGTTCAAAACCATCAAACACATTTTAAAAAAATCCCTTATAGCTTGGTTCCTGGCAAACGAGGGATATTTTTTCTTACCATTTCCTTCTTTTCCCCCCCGTTGACCGAGTGTATGCAATAACTTAACTCACTAAGGCCCATTAGGGCTAGATTCTTAGTTCTTGTATCTTTCTACGGCTCTAGTGAGGTCAATGGTGTGATGACAATCCACAGCCGCTGATGGTCCCATATATGACCCATCCAAAAAATCACATGTTGTATTCAGGGTATTTTACGCTTTTTATCCCATTTGATTTCAAATATACAGAGATCATCAAAAAATCCATCATTTTGGTGTCATAAGAATCACCATTTTGGGAATAGAAAAAAATTCTGCTCCTCGGTGGAAAGAATGGATCTAGGTGTATTTCCCAGGTATTAGAAGAAATGGAAGCATTTGTTTTACTCACGTTACTCTTTGTCCTGTACTGCCTGTTGCAAGAGAGACATCTCTCTTTCTTGGATTCAAAAACTGTAATAAGAGGCAGGGTGTATTTATTTGCTCTACTGGCATTTGGAGACAGAATCCCTTAGAGCTCTCTACCTCAGGTAAGGCACAAACAGCATCATTAACACGCCCTTTAGGTCACATGGGATCAGGAGATAGTTTGATACCAAAGTCTGATCAAGTTCTTCGAAGTGCTGTGGCTTCTCTATCCCTTTCCCCTGATTTATCCACTCCATAAATCTGAAGTTCCCCCTAGGAAGAACAACTTCCAGTCAGAAATCAATCTGGCAGCGTTTATTGCAAATGCATTTCCTGGTACAGGAATTATTAATGATTTTTTAATTGCTGAGAAAACAAGAATTGAGTTATTCGGGACACTGGTATTTTGAGAGCCCAGAGATGACTACATGAGAAGCAAAGAAATGTACAGTGGATTAAGACTGAGATGTCTCTTCAGGGATGTCTAAAAGCCTTGAATTGTAATAGCAAAAATGGCTGAAGATAGAACTGAGGGGCTCTGACCAAGTTGGGGGGGTCAGGAAGGACTGCAATAGCAGAGATTTCATGATTCAAGATTTGAGGTGCATTAGCTGAGATGCGACCCATTTTGAAACTGCTCAGCTCCGATAATGGCCCCTTCTGTTTTAAATACAAGTGAATTAAAGAAAAAATTCTAATCCTGTTTATTACATTAAAAAATAAAAACCAGGAGTGTATTGAACCTTCATTTCCTCTTCAGAAAAGAGAAACAGCAACAACTGTGTAGAATTCTCAGGGAATTAGACCTACACGTCTAAAGTAGTGTTACCTCTTTTGAGCCTCAATACGTAGCCAACGTTCAGGGTCCTGTAGATTGTCTCCATTGGGAGAAACAACTGACGATAGATTTAGGAATCTTTGATGCAATACTGCCTACTTTTGGAAAGAATGCATAAAGGCCTGGTTCTCTGAACTAAGCAGAACTCAAACAGCAGGACACTGTTTCTTTGCTCGCATTTCCAAACCCGAAATAGCCAACACGGTATGCAAAACCTTTCCCTCTCTTGTCCTCTTTTATGGTTATGCTTGCTCTGTTCAAAGTACCTCATGGACCACGACAAAATCATTTCTTTGTTTTATACCTATGTGATCTCCATGTTGAACCCCCTGATCTACAGCCTGAGGAACAAGGAGGTGAAAGAGGACCTTCCAAGGAAGTTGTCGGAAGATATATTCTTGGGGAATGTAAATATTGGGAATGGGTTTAAACAGTAAGTGGGAGAGACGGAGGGAGAGGATTATCCACATGACTAGTTTGGTGCTTGCTGATAATCAAGCTTGTGCCTCCTGTATCAAAAGAAACTAAGGATCAGGTTTGCCAGGGAGGTCTGCACTGAACAGCTATGTGTTGGCATCTCCTCTGGTAGCCAGCGACTCAGAGATGTTCAGCTCCCAGTTGGGAACCATTTTGTGCCAAGGCCGTGTTGCCATCCTCAAGAGAAGGGCCCATTGGTCCAGTGGTTTAGGCGCTGGCTGAAGACATGGAAAACCTGCTTTGGTTTTCTTGATCCACAATGGACTTCTGGTTTGAACCTGGGCTAGTCACTTAGCCTCGCTGTTCTTCAGTTCTCCATCAATGGGGATGGTGGCATGGGCCCGCCTCCCCAGAGTGCTGAGAAGGGAAATACATTCATGAAAAAGACAGGGAAGTGCTTTGAGACCTACTGATATGACAAATAGGCATTAATTATTATTCATGTATTAAGTGTTTTAGGAGCTTGGGTTGGATCCTCTAATAATGAGAGTGGCTAAAGAAATCATTCCTCTACTGTTTATTTTCTAGAGTTTGTCTGTCTGTTCAAGAACTCCTTCTAAATGGTAAAAGCTTGGACCACCAAATTTGATACACAGCTTCCCCTGATCCTCACTTAGAGCAAGCTCAGGGTTTCACTGTGCCAGGAAAAGAGACTGTGCCTAGAATGGGATTGTGTCTCATAAAACCCAACAGGAAAGAGACAGAATCGCCAAATCAAGTATATTCCTCAAAACTGACATATCTGAGCGACTCTTGAAACAGACTGAGTCAAGGGGAGCAAGAAAAATAGGCTGACCCTGGGACAGGATTGCTTCTCAATAAACCTTACAGAAAAGAGATAAAACAGAGACATTTGGAGTAGCGCTTTGCTTTGGCACAGCCACATCAATGCTTAAGTTTTGGAAACGAGAAGAAAATGTTTCTAATACAATTGATTATAACAAATTAAAAGAGTTTACTGGGATGACGAAAAAAAATACACTTGATGATATTCCCATTTAAACATTACTACAAAAAAAATAGTGAAAAGTTTTAACAATCCCTTTTTAAGAAACCCAAAGTAAACGTTAGCTTAATATAAATAACACTATTTTTGAAAAATACAATAATTTTAATTAAGCATGTAGATTTTCCTGAGTTTACAAAAAATTAATTGACTTAAGGATGTGATCCACACCGGGTAAATCTGCTGATATCGTATATATAGTATCCCAATGTTTGTGAGTCTGTAACACTGAAATGCTGGCTATTCCCTCTGGGTGGCGCTGTTGCCTGAGTCACGTCCTTCACCTCCTGCCGTAGAGCTCAGCTGACTTCTGCACCGCTCAGCCGGGCCGCCGCAGGGAAGCAAGTGGTACAAGCAGACATTTGTGCGCTGGAGTCCTCATGCAGCCACCCCAAGCGCCCCGGTGGGAGGGGAAGGGGCCGGGGCGGTGATGTACACAGTCAGGGGGCAGGGTCTGGCCATGAACATCACCGCCCCGCCCCCCTTTGTATCTTCCTTCACCTCCCGCCGTGGTGCATGGCTGACTTATACGCCACTCAGCTATGCCGCCATGGGGAAGCCTATATGGACCACGGCTGAGTGGCGCCGTAGTCAGCCGAGTGGCATGGCGGGAGGTGAAGGGGGGCAGGCATTTCCTGAAAAATATGAAAGTAGAGGTTTATGCAAATTCCCCATCTCCACTTATGCAAAAAATAAAAGGCTTTTCATGATATACCCCAAGGAGAGGGTCTTTTCTTGCTGATTAGCTGGCCCTGGAGATCAAAGACTTGACCTGTACAGAGATGCAAGTCTCTGCCCAAGAGAAGTGATGACCGAGGGGCCAAGAGACTAGAACGAGTGGTCTTGCTGGAGCATCGAGGTGGAAATACAAGTGCAGTTGCCCTGAAATGTGACAAGAGCATCCTCCAAGCAGACCACAGAGATGTTTACTCTGAAAACATCACATCTGTGTCTGACATTGGCATTGGAAGGGGATAGCCACAGAAAGAGAACAGGCAGATTTGTAAGGGATTCTTAGCCCATCCTGTGCAATCAGCTGCTTTGGTAGGACAGATTCCCACCAGTGTTCCCTTTAATTTTTTCCATTCCTGTTCAGAATAAAGTTTGTGATGTGCCCCCAGACAGGTGTGGATGTGCACCACCAGTAGAAACTCATGTTGCTGGCTGTGGACATTCTGCTAATCTGCTGGGCGGCATTGGAATCTCTCCTGGGTGGCTGCTCGAGTGCTCAGCTTACAGGGAACAGTGATTCCCACCTTGGTCAGGAAGGGGTTAAAGAATTTCTCTGGACACACTCAGCTCCAGCCTGGCCCACTTGTGCAGCCTGTTGCCCCCAGAGGAGGGAGGCTCCAAGCCCAGTGGTGTGTGGCGGTGAGAGGGAAGTAGAGCTACAGCTCCCTCGCCCACAGATCTCATGCTTGCCCAGCTGGACCTCCGGCCCTTTGCAGAGATGGAGGAAACCTCAGTCATTGGCCTGTCTCTGGCACCCAAGAGGCTCATCCTGACTCTTGCAGGCACTCACAGAGCTAGGAACTCAGCTTCCTTCACACAGGGGCTCTTGTGCGCCACATCCAGCCGGCAGATTATATTTCTCTAGACCTGGGGTCTTGGAGGAGGGGAAGAGTGGAGTGCGGGGGACTGGGTACAGGGTCTGGGCTTGGAGGAAACTGCTGACCTGACTCTGCGCCCCTTTGGGTCCCAATATGGTTTCCTGCTGATCCCACTGGCTGCAACTCCAGCCAATGAAAGCAGCAGGGAAAGCCCATCATTACACTGGCATTCTCCCCAGCAATCCGGGCAGGAGGGAGGTGAGAAACGCAGCACAGAGTCTCTTGTGCTGGTCTTTCTGCACACTTCCTCCCGCTTCCCCACCAGGAAAGTCCATATTATACTGCTGTTCCCCCAGCTGCGTTGTGTGAGAGGGAAGCAAGAAACGCAGTGTGGTTCTGCTCTTTGCCTCTTTTGAGTTCGTCTGGCAGGGCCAGAGTGCCAGTGTGCTCTCTGCTATGGGGTGGGGTGGGGTGGGAATACGGGGAGAGGTGGGGATGGTGGAGCACATTGCATTTTGAGAGCCACTGCCATAAGCCCATTGAAAAATTCAGCCTACATAATTCAAAGTCAGGGCTGTTTGAGTGTCTGGAGCAATGGCCATCACTCCCTTTGTGAGGTTTCTTACTGCCCTGGTGGGGAATCGCAGTAAAACTCTCCTGGAGATTGTCTTAGTCTGGATCGGTTCCTCACTTCTTGCTCCTGGATATTTATTATCCATATCTCTGGCAGACACCTAGACGCAGGAGACCCAAGACATCCATGAAGCAGAAGTTAAAGCAATTCAACCTTCAATTGTTAGAGTTTTTATCCCAAAAAATATTGACATCTTCACTTTTTGGCTTAAGTTTTTTTAAAAAAGGGGGTAGAAAATAAGACAGAAAATATCTTATTGCCTGTATATAAAACCATGGTATGCCCACATCTTGAATACTGCATACAGACGTGGGTGTCTTATCTCAGAAAAGATATATTGGCATTGGAAAACGTTCAGAAAAGGGGAACCAAAATGATTAGGGGTTTGGAACGGGTCCCATATGAAGAGAGATTAAAAAGACTAAGGTTACATCTACACTAGCCCCCTAGATCGATCTAGGGAAGCTAATGAGGGTGACCAAAATTGCAAATCAAGCCCAGGATTTAAATATCCCGCGCTTGATTTGCATGTTCCCGGCCAGTTGCCATTTTAGAAATTGACTAGCCCGAAGTAACTGCCCGTGTCTACACGCGGCAGTGAAAAGGAGTTTCCAGTTTAAAGACTCTAAATCAAATTAGCTTGTAAGCCTCATTGCAGGAGGAATACCAGTTAATTTGAGTTAGGGCTTTAAATCGGAATCCCATTTCACTGCCGCATGTAGAAGCGGGCAGTTACTTCGGGCTAGTCAATTTCTAAAATGGCGAGCGGCCGGGAACATGCAAATCAAGCATGGGGTATTTAAATCCCGGGCTTGATTTGCAGTTTCAGTCGCCCTCATTAGCCTCCCTAGATTGATCTAGGGGACTAGTGTATACGTACCCAAAGGGGGAATATGATAGAGGTCTATAAAAATTGTGACTGGTGTGGAAAAAGTGAATAAGGGAAAGTTATCTACTTGTTCCCATAACATAAGAACTAGGCATCACCAAATAAAATCAATAGGTAGCAGGTTTAAAACAAACAAAAGGAAGTTTTTCTTCACGCAGTGGACGGTCGGCCTGTGGAACTCCTTGCCAGAGGATGTTGTGAAGACCAAGACATTAACAGGACTCAGGAAAGAACTTGTAAACTCATGGAGCTTCATTCCATCAAAGGCTATTAGCCAGGATGGTGTCCCTAATCTGTTTGTCAGAGGCTGGAAATGGATGATAGGAGAGGGATCACTTGATGATTTCCTGTTCTGCTCATTTCCTCTGGGGCATGTGGCATTGGCCACTGTCAGGAGACAGGATACTCGACTAGATGGACTTTTGGTCTGACCCAGTCTTGCCATTCTTAGGTTCTTCTGATATTTTTAAACTTCAATATTTTCCATAGGAGAGAAATTTCGTGTTCGGGCCAGCTCTTCTCATGGCTGTTTATTATTAAATCATGAAACTCCTATCCTGAACTTTTTCTATGGGAGAAAGTTGACCTAATCAACTCCACCCATGAAAATAGTGTAGCTGCAGTTGACATACCTTAGGTCAAATTTCTGCATCCACACTGCAGGAAGTCAACGGGAGAAACTCTCCCATCAACTTCCCTTTCTCGTGATCCTGTAGTGTACCAGGGTCAACAAGAATGACATCAGCAATCAATGTAGTGGGTCCTTACAAGACTTGCTATATTAAACTCCAGAAGATCAATCTCTGGAGCATAGATTTCAGGGACAGTGAAGACAAGCCCTTAGATTAAGTGAGGAATAATTTTCTGGTATATTGTCCTTCTGAGAGCATCTTTCACTTCCTTGTTCCTCAGACTGTAGATCAGAGGGTTCAAGAAAGGGATCACCAGGGTATAGAACACTGATACCACTTTGTCGTAATCTGATGGGTTGCCGGAGGTGGGGCGTAAGTATATGAAGAACAGAGCCCCATACAGAATGGACACGGATGTCAGGTGAGAGGCGCAGGTGGAGAAGGCTTTACGTCTGCCCTCATTGGAGTGGATCCGCATGATAGCCAGCATGATAGAAACGTAGGAGATGAGGACGACCAGGGCAGTGCTCATTCCAGCTAGAGCAGCAAAGATGAAATGCACAATGTCTCCCCTGCGAGTGTCCGAGCAGGAGAGTTTCTGGAGTGGGGGGATGTCACAGAAGAAGTGATCGATGATATTGGTACCGCAGAAGGACAGGCTGAACAAAGAGCTTGTGTGCACCACAGCATTAATAGAGGCGTAGAAATAGGATGCTGCTACCAGACGTACACAGACCTTTGGGGACATAATGAGCGTGTACAGCAGCGGCTTGCAAATGGCTACGAAGCGATCGTACGCCATCACGGCCAGAAGCAAAACCTCAGAATTCACAGAGAAGGAGTGAAAGGAAAATTGTGTGGCACAGCCAGCAAAAGAAATGACTTTATGCTCCACTAAAAAGTTCACCAGAGTCTTAGGGGCAATAGTGGAAGAATATGTGATGTCCACCAGGGACAAATTGCTGAGGAAAAAATACATGGGAGTATGTAGCCGTGTCTCGATCCTGATTAAAGTGATCATGATGAGATTCCCCGCAAGGCTCATGGTGTAGATCAGCAGAAACATCCCAAAGAGGACAGCTTGCAGTGACTGACTACCTGGGAATCCCAGAAGGATGAATACGGACATACCAGTGTGATTGCCATGTGCCATATAGTCCAGATGTGATCAGCACTGTTGGGATAGAAGAAAAACACAGCCAAGGTAAAGCTTTCAAGGTTTCATGATTCAAGATTAAGAATATGAGGACAGAAGGTGCATACCTGCTTTGTGAAATAGAGTACAATGTCAAGATACAAAAGAAACTTTGTTGGTCTGGCTGTGAGAAATGTGAAAACTTAAACTGATTTTGTGTGAGTCTGTATAATTGCCAAGATTTCTCTCCTTTTTTAGAAAAGACGTTTCAAAATAAAACAAAACAATATAGAATGAACAGCAGAATTTTAAAACACTGCCTCCCTGGCAGATATTGTCATTTGCAAATATAGACTCATGGTATTATATGGGTAGGTGACATTAGGATGTAGAGCTTCCAGAAAGGTCCCAGAGGTGAGCATCAAGGCTGATCAAAGGGGGATGGAATGCAAAACACGTGAGCAAAGTTTGTAAAAAGAAATTGAAGGGGAACATGAGAGCCGTGTCCAAATACTTGAAACACTGCCATAAAAAAAAGATGGAGAAAAGTTGTTCTGTCTTGCAGCAGATGGCAGAACAGGAAAAAATGGGATCACACTACAGCATCGTGCATTTAGATTCAATCTCATTAAAAGCTTCCTAATTGTATGAATGATAGGGCAATGGAAGAGAGCTGCCAAGGGAGGTTGTGGAATCTCCTTCACTAGAAATTTTCAAAAGGAGGCTGGATAAAATCATAGACGATGAGGGTTGGAAGAGACCTCAGGAAGCATCATGTCCAGCTCCCGGACCAATTCAGGACCAACCCCAACTCAGAATTATCCCAGCCAGGGCTTTGTCAAACCCGGACTTAAAAACCTCTAGTGATGGAGATTCCACCCATCCGTAGGGAACCCAGTCCAGTGCTTCATCACTCGGCTAGGCTAGAACACGCCCCATGTGGTCCTTTCTGAACCCATGGTTCTGGGAGCCTGTGTTCTCTGCAACAACCAAATACACAAGAGAAAGATGGAGGAGGTGTTTGAAAATCAGCCTCATACTGGCATTCAAGCACCTTTCCATCCGTTAGGAATCAGTATATCTTCATAATGACAAGTCAGCCAAAAGCTCCCATTTGGCATAAACCCCCATGGTAAATCCAATACAGCAAATTCTTTTTGAGATAACCAAGGTAACAGTCACGAGGGGAGGTTTATATCCCTAAACGGGATATGAAGGAATTGAGGAATTAAGCAAAGAGAGCCTGTATTTACACCAGAGTTGAAAGCCTGCCACCTGTTTTGGCCCCATGGGACTAGCATGGAAGTGTTGTTGCAGAAGCAACAAGTGGGTTAGGAAAAAATCCCCCTTCAAGAGAAAAAGAGTTTAGTGAGCAGGCATGTAAAGAAAATCTCTCTCTCCCTTTCTCTCACGCTCACTAAGGCAAGAGCCGATCACATGCACGTGGGGCTGGGTGTCTGACCTGGGCTCCAACCACAACCTGAATGTCTACAAAGCCGTGTGTTGACTTGGCCTTTTGAGACATTGGGGGGAGAGTGAGAGGGGGGTTCTTTCTGCTCTTTTCACAAACCTTGCAGCTCTGTTAATCTCTCTCATTATCCTAGAGGGTGGGAAGATGGTAGGAGGACTGACCTTGGTTTCTCAGAAGAGACTTTGAAAGCAGACATGAAGCTGCTTCATGGTGAGTAAATAGCTGGTAATGCCCACGTAGCAGGGAGTGCCAGTCAGAAAGCATCCAGCGAGACACTTTTTTGGAATCCAGGTGGGTCTGAACTTGCTACTTCCTCCACTGCAAGCTAATGAGAAAATCTGAAATACACACGCTCTATATTCATTCCATGATCTCTGTGTATGCACCCTGAACCTGCGAGGCCTTTTATCAGATCTGAGAATGGAGTGCTGAGGAAAACCAGGGCTGCCCATTCTGTATGGGACCTTCTGTCTACATAGAGACACCAGCTCTCTCTAGGGCTGTCAATGTACAATGTTTCCTCCAGCAGAAAACCAACTTTAAGTTTTAAATGAAAATATTTGATGTTCAAAAGCATGAACCACATTTAAAGAAAACCCACAACCCTTATAACTTGACTCCTGGCCGACAAGGGGTATTTTTTCTTACCATTTCCTTTTATTTTTCGTTGACAGAGTATATGTGATAACAACTCTCTAAAGCCTATTAGGGCAAGATTCTTAGTTCTTGTGTCTTACTACAGCTCTATTGAACTCAATGGTGTGATGACAATCGACATCAGCTGATGGTTCCAAATATGACCCCCCGCAAAAAACACATGTTGTATTCAGGGTATTTTAAGCTTTTATCCCATTTCATTGAACCCACAAACCCTCCTATGAGAGCCGAGAATGGGATGCTGAGGAAAACCAGGGCTGACCATTCTGTATGGGACCATCTGTCTCCATAGAGAGACCAGCTTTCTTTAGGGCTGTCAGTGTGAAATGTTCCCTCTAGTCGAAAACCTGCTTTAAGTTTTCAATGAAAATATTTGTTGTTCAAAAGAATGAACCACGTTAAAAAAAAACCTTACACCTTGAGTCCTGGCACATTCAGGGTATTTTAGGCTTTTTATCCCATTTTATTGCAAATATACAGAGATCATCAAAAAAATCCTTCATTCTGGTGTTATAAGAATCACCATTTTGGGAATAGAAAAAAATTCTGTTCCTCGGTGGAAAGAATGGATCTGGGGGTATTTCCCAGATATTAGAAGAAATGGAAGCATTTGTTTTACTCACGTTACTCTTTGCCTGTTGCAAGAGAGACATCTCTCTTTCTTGGATTCAAAAGCTGTAATAAGAGGTGGGGTGTATTTATTTGCTCGACTGGCATTTGGTGACTGAATCCCTTAGGGCTTTCAACCTCAGGTCAGGCACAAATGGCATCATTAACAGGCCCTTTAGGTCACATGGGATCAGGAGATAGTTTGATGCCAAAGTCTGATCAACTCCTTCGAAGTGCTGTGGCTTCTCTTTATCCCTTTCCCCTGATTTATCCACTCCATACATCTGCAGCTCCCCCAGAAAGAACGACTTCCAGTCAGAAATCAAGCTGGCAACGTTTATTGCAAATGCATTTCCTGGTACAGTTAGTTAATTATTTTTTAATTGCTGAGAAAACAAGAATTGAGTTCTTTGGGACACTGGTATTTTGAGAGCACAGAGGTGGCTTCATGAAAAGCAAAGAGTTGTACAGTGGATCAAGACTGAGGTGTCTCTTCAGGGATGTCTAAAAGCCTTAGTTTGGAATAACAAAAATGGCTGAAGATCAGAACTGAGGGGACTGACAGAGTCAGGGGGTCAGAAAGGGCTGCAATAGCAGAGAGTGGGGCATATCTAGATTGAGGTGCATTCACTGAGGTGAGACCGATTTTAAAACTGCTCATCTCTGATGAGGGTCCATTCTGTTTTATATGTAAGGGTATCTCTACACTACCCTCCTAATTCGAACTAGGAGGCTAATGTAGGCATACCGCACTTGCAAATGAAGCCCGGGATTTGAATTTCCCGGGCTTCGTTTGCATAAGCCGGGCGCTGCCATTTTTAAATGCCGGCAGTTCGAACCCCGTGCCGCGCGGCTACACACGGCACGGAGTAGCTAGTTCGGATTAGGCTTCCTAATCCGAACTAGCTGTACTCCTCGTGGAATGAGGAGTACAGCTAGTTCGGATTAGGAAGCCTAATCCGAACTAGCTACTCCGTGCCGTGTGTAGCCGCGCGGCACGGGGTTCGAACTAACCGGGATTTTAAAATGGCGGCGCCCGGTTTATGCAAATGTAGCCCGGGAAATTCAAATCCCGGGCTTCATTTGCAAGTGCGGTATGCCTACATTACCCCGCTAGTTCGAACTAGCGGGGTAGTGTAGACATACCCTAAGTGAATTAAGGAAAAAATTCTAATCCTGCTTGTTATATCAAAAAATAAAAAGCAGGAGTGTATTGAACCTTCATTTCCTCTTCAGAAAAGAGAAACAGCAACAAATGTGTAGAATTCTCAGGGAGTTAGACCTACACGTCTAAAGTATTGTTACTTCTTTTGGGCCTCAATGGGTAGCCAACATTCAGGGCCCTGTAGATTGTTTCCATTGGGAGAAACAACTGAAGATGGATTTAGGCATCTTTGATGCAATACTGTCTATTTATGAAGAATGTAGAAAGTCCTGGTTCTCTGAAGAAAGCAGAACTCAAACAGCAGGACACTTGTTTCTTTGCTCGTATTTCCAAACCCGAAATAGCCAACACAGTACGCAAAACCTTTCCCTCTCTTGTCCTCTCTAATGATTATGCTTGCTCTGAAAGTATCTTTGGCTTTTGGCCCTCTCCTGTCCTTTTTTGGGGCTTTCTTTTTGGCCAAACACCTGTCAGGTTAGACAAACACCTGTCAGAGATGATCTAGACTTTGCTTGATGCTGCCGTGAAGGCAGGGGTCAGGACTCGATGACCTCTCAAGGGCCCTTCCAGTTCTGGTGTTCTATGATTCTTTCCAACCAGCTCTTATATATCTACAGTGATGGAGATTCCACAACCTCCCTAGGCAATTTATTCCAGTGCTTAACCATCCTGACAGGCAGGAAGTTTTTCCTAAGGTCCAACCTAAACCTCCCTTGCTGCAGTTGAAGCCCGTTGCTTCTTGTCCAGCACACTTATGACTTTACTATCCATGAGGAAAGTAGTTTTGTTCGCTGAGTATGCTCTCCAGTTCTTCTTCTTATGCATCTTGGTTGTCATGGCATAGGATCAGTTCATGGCCATCTGCAATCCACTGCTCTATACTATCAACATATTCAAGTGGTTCTGTGTGCTGGTGGTGCTGGGGTCATACCTAGTGGGCTGGCTGAATGCAGTTGTTCAAATTATCTTTATATTCCGGTTGTCCTTCTGCCACTCCAACATCATCAATCACTTCTTCTGTGACGTGCCCTCCTTCCTGAAGCTGTGTTGCTCTGACACCCGCACCACAGACCTTGTGCATTTCAAGTGTACGGCTGTGGTGGTAACGTCGACTCTCTTAATCATCCTTGTCTCCTATATATACACAATGTGGCCACTCTCAAGATCAACTCCGCCAAGGGCCAACGCAAAGCCTTCTCTCCCTGTGCCTCCCACCTAGCAGCCATCTTCATTTTCTACAGAAAGGGCTTTTTCATGTATTTACGGCCTCATGGACTGCAACAAAATCATTTCTTTCTTTTATACCTATGTGATCCCCATGTTGAACCCCCTGATCTACAGCCTGAGGAACAAGGAAGTGAAAGAGGCCCTTTCAAGGAAGTTAGGTCGGGAGATGTATTCTTGGGGAATTGAAATGTTCGGAATGGGTTTAAGGAGTAAGCGGGAGAGACGGAGGGAGAGGGTTCTCCACATCACTAGTTTGGTGTTTGCTGATAATCAAGCTTCTGTCCCCTGTATCAAAACGAACGAAGGGGCAGGTATGCCAAGGAGACCTTCACCCAACAGCTGAGCGTTGGCATCTCCTGTGGTAGCGAACTCCTCAGAGATGTTCAGCTCCCAGTTGGGAACCATTTTGTGCCAAGGCTGCATTGCCATCCTCAAGGGAAGGGCCCACTGGGCCAATGGTCTAAGCATTGGCTGAAGACATGGAAAACCTGCTTTGGTTTTCTTGATCCACAATGGACTTCTGGTTTGAACCTGGGCTAGTCACTTAGCCTCACTGTTCTTCAGTTCTCCATCAATGGGGTTGGTGGCATGGCCCCGCCTCCCCAGAGTGCTGAGAAGGGAAATACATTCATGAAAAAAAGACAGGGAAGTGCTTTGAGACTTACTGATATGAGAAATAGGCATTAATTATTATTCATGTATTAAGTGTTTTAGGAGCTTGGGTTGGATACTCTAATAATGAGAGTGGCTAAAGAAATCATTCCTCTACTGTTTATTTTCTAGAGTTTGTCTGTCTCTTCAAGAACTCCTTCTAAATGGTAAAAGCTAGGACCACCAGATTTGGTACACCGCTTCCCCTGATCCTAACTTAAAGCAAGCTCGGGTTTTGACTTTGCCAGGAAAAGGCACTGCGCCTAGAATGGGATTGTGTCTCATAAAACCAAACAGAAAAGAGACAGAATCGCCAAACCAAGTATTTTCCTCCAATTGACATATCTGAGCAACTCTTGAAAGAGACTGAGCCAAGAGGAGCAAGAAAAATAGGCTGAACTTGGGACAGGATTGCGTTTCAATAAACCCGACAGAAAACAGATAAAATAGAAATTTGGAGTAGTGCTTTGTTTTGGCATAGCTACATCAATGCTTGGTTTGTGGAAAGAAGAAGAAAATGTTTCTAAAAACATTGTTTATAACAAATAGAGTATAGCCATTTTTGTTAAAACTGAGCAAATTAAAAGAGTTTATAGTGATGAAGAAAAAAAATACGTGATGAAATTCCCATTTAAACATTACTAAAAAAAATTAAAGTGAAAAGTTTTAAGAATCCACTTTAAGTAATCCAAAATAAACATTAGCTTTATAAAAACAACACCTTATTTTTGAAAAATACAAGAATTTAAATGAATCCTGTACATTTTCCTGATTTTACAAAAAATTAATCGACTTAAGGATGTTAGCAACACTGGGGTAAATCTGCTGGTATTTTATAATAAATAACTGAATGTGGTTTTATTATTTGCCTTCTAGTTTTTGAATATTTGAGTCATTCACACCAATTAATAATTGGGAGAATTCTGGTCATGTCAAGAAGATTCCATTACAGGGTTATACCTTCCATAAAAGATATGTCGCAACGAGCCATTTTGAAGCTTTTCTTCACAATGCTAGTCCACTCATTTTATATAACCTTCCACTTAATCACCAGCAGCCTGTTCTGTTTCATGGATGTGCACATAGAATTTACATCCGCTAGTTGCCTGGTAGTCTCTGCTAAAAGCTTTGTCTGAGTTTGTTCCTCTAAGAGTCAGTTGACAAAATTACATACAAACAAAACATCCTCATTAGAAGTAAATGACTTCAACCAAGTTCCGTCTACTCATAATTTGGCCCTGTATGTGCCTCTGGGATAGAAAGGACAAACGCAGGCATGGTGTTGAGGCTATTGCATGAACTTTATCAATGTTTTCTGTATGTTGGTGAGCAAAAATTCAGGAAACACGACAATGTCATAGACTATCATATTAAAAGGTACACAGAGACTATTTATAGCCCTTTCTATCAATACATGTTATATGCATTTGTGTGTTCTGGTTGAGGATGAGGCCAGGTCTACACTAAAAGGCAAGATCAAATCAAGATACTCAAGTTAATTACATAGCTGGACACAGTGTACTGTACTTTGTTTTGAGTTTCAGTGAGAGGCGGATGGGAGAAAATGCTCTCCTCAGCTTCCGTTACTCCTCACAGGAGCAGGAATACGGGCTGCCGATGGGAGAATCCTCTGAATTTGATTTAGAAAGTGTTAACTAGCTTCACTACATCACACTCAGGAAGATCAATCGTGGAAGCGTTAATCTTCCGTTTAGTGAAGATCTAGCCTTAGTAATGCAAAAACTAGCCTTTCACATTGGAGAGAGAATGCAAATTCAGGGACAGGACTAAGGTCAAACCTGCTGGTAGAATCCCAGTAAACTTCAGGATCTGCAATCTAATTTCCAGGCCAAGTGGGTCCCTGCCCAGAGAGAGCTGACGTCTAGACACCGGAGGCCTAAGGTGACAGATACCACAATTTCCTGATGTGTCCTTGGAAAGCCTTATGGTATGAAGGGCAAACTTAAGTAGTATTACGGGCTGTGATAGCATGTAATATCTCCAGGGGGGAGTTCTGACATGAGGCCTTCGAATTCAAAGGACTACACTGAACATGTGCCCAGACAAGAATGGACTTTTTTGGGACAAGTGCAAAGTGGATTTCCTGAGAAGTATATAGGTAGAGGTTTATGCAAATTCTCCATCTTCAATTATGCACACAAAAAAAAGTATTTTGAAGATACACCCCAAGCAGAGGGTCTTTTCTTGCTGATTAGCTGGTCATGGAGATCAAAGACTTTAACTGTAGAGAGATGCACGTCTCTGCCCAAGAGAAAGGATGGCCAAGGGGCTGGAAGACTGGAATGAGGAGTCTTGCTGGACCATGGAAGGGGAAATACAAGAGCAGTTGCTCTGAAATGTGACAAGAGCATCCATGGAGCGGACCACAGAGATGGTTACTCTGAAAACATCACATCTGTATCTGATATTGGCATTGGAAGGTGATATCCACAGAAAGAGAACGGACAGATTTGTAAGGGATACTTAGCCCATCCTGTGCAATTGGCTGCTTTGGTGGGACAGATTCCCACCAGTGTTCCCTTTAATTTTTCCATTCCTGTGCAGAATAAAGCTTGTGATGTGCCCCCAGACAGGTGTGGATGTGCACCACCGGTAGAAACACATGTTCTTGGCTATGGGCGCTCTGCTGATTTGCTGGGTGGCATGGAAATCTCTCCTGGGTGGCCGCACGAGCGCTCAGCTTACAGGGAACAGTGATTCCCACCTTGGCCAGGAAGGGGTAAAAGAATTTCTCTGGACACAATCAGCCCCAGCCTGGCCCACCTGTGCAGCCGGTTGTCCCCGGAGGAGGGAGGATCCAAGCCCAGTAGTGTGTGGCGGTGAGAGGGAAGTAGAGCTACAGCTCCCTCGCCCCACAGAGCTCATGCTTGCCCAGCTGGACCTCTGGCCCTCTGCAGAGATGGAGGAAACCTCAGTTGTTTGCTTGTCTCTGGCACCCAAGAGGTTCATCCTGACTCTTGCAGGCATCCACAGAGCTAGGAACTCAGCTCCCTTCACATGGGGGCTCTTGTGGGCCACATTCAGCCCATAGAATCTTTCACTAGCCTTGGGGTAGGAGCAAGGTGGGGTCTTAGCGTCTTGGCAAGGGGGGAGTGAATGCAGAGGACTGGGGTACAGAGTCTGGGCTTAAGGGGAGCTGCTTACCTAACTCTGTGCCTTCGTGGGTCCCAATATGGTTTCCTGCTGATCCCATTGACTGCAACTTCAGTCAATGAGAGCAGCAGGAAAAGCCCATCGTTATACTGGTGTTCCCCCCCGCAATCTGGGCAGGAGGGAGGTGAGAAATGCAGCACAAAGTCTCTTGTTCTGCTCTCTCTTCACACTCTTTCCCACTTCCCCCTTCTCCACCGGGAAAGCTCTTGATTATACGGACATTCCCTCAGCTGAGCTGGGTGGGAGGGAGGAGAGAAACACAGTGTGGTTCTGCTCTCTGCCTCTTTTGAGCTGGTTTGGTGGGGCTGGGGTTTGGCAGATGCCAGGCCAGAGTGCCAGCACACTCACTGCTCCGGGAGTGTGTGAAAGGAGAGGACACACTGCACTTTGATAGCCACTGCCTTAAGCCCGTTGAAAAATCCAGCCTACATAATTAACTGTAACTTTGTGCTTTATTCAAAGTCAGGGCTGTTTGTGTGTCTGGAGCACTGGCCATCACTCCCTTTGTGAGGTTTCTTACTACCCTGGTGGGGAATCTCAGTGAGACTTTCCTGGAGATTGTCTTAGTCTGGATCGGTTCCTCACTTCTCACTCCAGGGGATTTATTATCCACATTTCTGCAAGACTCCTGGATGCAGGAGACTCAAGACATCAATAAAACAAAAGTTAAAGCAATTCAACCTGCAATTATTAGAGTTTCTATCCCACAACATTTATTAATATTTTCACATTTTTGGCTTGAATTATTTTTACAAAGGGGTAGATAACAAGACAGGAATGATCTTATTTCCTCTACATAAAACCATGGTACGCCCCCATCTTGAATACTGCGTACAGAGGTGGTCGCTTTATCTCAAAAAAGATATATTAGCATTGGAAACAGTTCAGAAAAGGGCAACAAAATGATGATACGTTTGGAACAGGTCCCGTCTGAAGAGAAATTTAAAAGACTTGGACTTTTCATATTAGAAAAGAAGAGACGATGGGGGATAGCAGAGAGTTCTATATAATCATGACTGGGTTGGAAAAAGTGAATAAGGGACAGTTATTCACTTGCTCCCATAACAGAACGTCTAGGGGTCACCACGTAAAATTAATAGGTAGCAGTTTTAAAACAAGTAAAAGGAAGTTTTTCATCACACAGAGCACGGCTTGTGGAACTCCTTGCCGGAGGAGGTTGTGAGGACCAAGACATTAACAGGGCTCAAGGAAGAACTTGATGAATTCCATGGGTGTTTGTCAGGGGGTGGAAAAGGGTGACAAGGGAGGGATCACTTAATGGCTCCCTGTTCTGTTCATTCCCTTTTGGGCATCTGGCTTTTGCCACTTTCAGCAGACAGGCCTCTGGGCTAGATGGACATTTGTCTGTTCCAATGATTTTTTCTTAAACGTCAACATTTTCCATAAAAGCAAAATTCCATTTTCAGGCCAGCTCTTCTCACTTCTATTTATTATTAAACCATGAAACTTTTTCTATGGGAGAAAGTTGACCTACGCAACTCCATCTATGGCAGTTGACATACCTTAGGTCAAATTCCCTTTCTCCTCATGACCCTGTGCAGTAGTGGGGTTAACAGGAATCATGTCAATATTTGATTTAATGGGTCCTTACTAGATCCACTAAATTGAACTCCAGGATATTGATCTCCAGAGCATCGATTTCAGGTTAAGTGAAGACAAGCCCTTAGATTCAGTGAGGAATAATTTTCTGGTATATTGTCCTTTTCAGAGCATCCTTCACTTCCTTGTTCCTCAGGCTGTAGATCAGGGGGTTCAACAAGGGGATCACCAGAGTATAGAACACAGACACCACTTTGTCGTAATCTGATGGGTTGCCGGAGGTTGGCCGAAAATACATGAAGAACAGAGCCCCGTACAGAATGGACACAGCTGTCAGGTGAGAGGCGCAGGTGGAGAAGGCTTTACGTCTGCCCTCATTGGAGTGGATCCGCAAGATGGCCAGCATGATACAGATGTAGGAGATGATGACGACCAGGGCAGTGCTTATTCCAGATAAAGCAGAAAAGACAAAATGCACAATGTCATCCCTGTGAGTGTCCGAACAGGAGAGTTTCTGGAGCGGGGGGATGTCACAGAAGAAGTGATCGATGATGTTGGAACCACAAAAGGACATGCTGAACAAGGTGATTGTATGCACCCCAGCATTAAAAGAGGCATAGAAATAGGATGCTGCTACCAGACATACACAGACCTTCGGGGACATAATGCGCGTGTACAGCAGCGGCTTGCAAATGGCTACGAAGCGATCGTACGCCATCATGGCCAGAAGCAAAACCTCAGAGTACGCACAGAAGGAGTGAAAGAAAAATTGTGTGGCACAGCCAGCAAAAGAAATGTCTTTATGCTCCACTAAGAAGTTCACCAGAGTCCTGGGGGAAATAGTGGAAGAGTAGGTGATGTCCACAAGGGACAAGTTGCTGAGGAAAAAATACATGGGAGTATGTAGCCGCGTCTCTATCCTGATTAAAGTGATCATGCTGAGATTCCCCGCGAGGCTCATGGTGTAGATCAGCAGAAACATCCCGAAGAGGACAGCTTGCAGTGACTGACTACCTGGGAATCCCAGAAGGATGAATACGGACACTCCGGTGTGATTGCCATGTGCCATATAGTCCAGATGTGATCAGCGCTGTTGGGATAGAAGAAAAAACACAGGAAAGCTGAAGATTTCAAAGATTTCATGAATCAAGATTAACGATATGGGGTAGAAGGCAGCTACATCCATTGTGAAATACAATAGAAAGTCTAGATACAATTTTATGTTGGTATGGCTGTGAGAAATTTGCAAACAAATGAATTTTGTGTGTCTGTGCCAAGATTTCTCTCCTTTTAAAAAACAGACATTTCAAAACAAAATAGAAAGGACAGTTCAGAATTTTAAAACTCTGAATCCCTAGCAGGCACTGGCATTTGCAAATATAGACTCATGGTATGAGATGGCTAAGCATCATTAGAAAGGATGTAGAGCAACCGGAATGGTCCCAGAAGTGAGCATCAAGGCTGATCAAAGGGATGGAATGAAATCATGTGAGCAAAGTTTTGAAAAAGAGATTACAGAGGAACACGAGAGCCGTGTCCAAATACATGAAACACTGCCATAAAAAAAAGTGGAGACAAGTCATTCTGTCTTGCAGGAGACAGCAGAGCAAGAGGTAATGGGAGCACACTACAGCATCATGCATTTAGATTCAATCTCATTAAAAGATTCCTAACGGTAAGTAGGCTAGGGCAATGGAAGAGAGCTGCCAAGGGAGGTTGTGGAATCTCCTTCACTGGAGATTTTCAAAAGGAGGCTGGATAAAATCATAGACGATGAGGGTTGGAAGAGACCTCAGGAGGCATCAATTTCAGCCCCCTGCTCATAGCAGGACCAATCCCAACTCACTCATCTCAGCCAGGACTTTGTCAAGCCGGGACTTAAAAACCTTATGGATGGAGATTCCACCCCCTCATTAGGGAACGCATTCCAGTGTTTCCCCTCCCTCCTAGGGAAATAGACTTTCCCTACTATCCAAACTAGATCTCCCCCAGTGCAACTTGGGCCCATTGCTCCTTCTTCTGCCATCCGTCAATACTGAGAGCAGCCTCTCTCCATCCTCTTTGGAACCTCCCATCAGGAAGTTGAAGGCTGCTCTCGAATCCCCCCTCACTCTTCTCTTCTGGAGACTGAATGAGACCAGCTCTCTCAGCCTCACCTCCTAGGTCATGTGTGCCCAGCCCACTAATTATTTGTTGCCCTTCAGTTTGTCCACATCCTTTCTGTAGTGGATGTGGGGGTGCACAAAACTGGACACAATACTCCAGATGTGGTTTCTCCAGTGCCAAATAGAGGGGAATAATCACTTCTAGTTCTGCTGGCAATTTTCCTACAAATGCTCCCCCGTCTGCCATTAGCCTTCTTGGCAAGAAGTGCACGCTGTTCGACTTGGGTGGGTTAGACATAACATGTCCTTGGCAGGCGGCTCGGCTAGAACACGCCCCAAGTGGTACCTTCTAATCCTGTAATTCTGGGAGTCTGTGTTCTCTGCAACAACCTAATATACAAGAGGAAGATGAAGGAGCTGTTTGAAAATCATTCTCATGCTGGCATTCAAGCAATTTTCCATTAGTTAGGGATCAGTATATTTTCACAATGACACGTTAGCCAATAGCTCCCATTTGTCATAAACCCCCAGGGTAAATCCAATAAACCAAATTATTTTTGAGATAACCAAGGTAACAGTCACAAAGGGGAAGTTTATATCCGTCAAGGGTATATGAAGAAACAGAAGAGTTAAGCAAAGAGAAGCTGTATTTACACCAGGGTTGAAAGCCTGCCACGTCTTTTGGACCCTGGGACTAGCATGGAAGTGTTGTAGCAGAAACAACAAGTGGGTTAGGAAAAAGTCCCCCTTCAAGAAAAAAAGAGTTTAGTGAGCAGGAATGTAAAGAAAATCTCTCTCTCCCTTTCTCTCACTCTCACTAGGGCAATACCTGAACACATGCCCATGGGGCTGGGTGTCAGACCTGGAATCCAACCAGAATCTGAATGTCTACAAAGCCGTGTATTGACCTGGCCTCTTGAGTATCTGACATTAGAGGTTTTTTTCTTTGTTGCTATGTTAATCTTTCTTATTTCCCCAAAGGATGTGGAGATAGTGGGAAGACTGACCTTTGTTTCTCGGAAGAGATTTTGAAAGCAGACATTAAGTAGCCTCATGGTGAATACATACCTGGTAATGGCCTGGCAGCAGGGAGTGCCAGTCAGAAAGCATCCAGCGAGATGCTTCCTTGGAATCCAAGTGGGTCCAAATGTGCTTGTTTTTCCACTGCAAACTAGTGAGAAAATCTGATATTCATTCCCTGATATCTGTGTATCCACCCTGAGCCCACAAGCCCTCCTATCAGAGCCGAGAATGGGATGCTGAGGAAAACCAGGGCCGCCCATTCTGTATGGGACCTTCTGTCTACATAGAGAGACCAGCTCTCTTTAGGGCTGTCAGTGTGGAATGTTCCCTCTAGTAAAAAACCTGCTTTAAGTTTTCAATGAAAATATTTGTTGTTCAAAAGAATGAACCACATTAAAAAAAAACCTTACACCTTGAGTCCTGGCACATTCAGGGTATTTTAGGCTTTTTATCCCATTTTATTGCAAATATACAGAGATCAACAAAAAATCCATCATTTTGGTGGAATAAGAATCACCATGTAGAGAATGGAAAAAAAATTCTGTTCTGCAATGGAAAGAATGGATGTGGGTGTATTTCCCAGGTGTTAGAAGAATGGAAGCATTTGTTTTACTCACGTTACTCTTTGTCCTTTACTGCCTGTTGCAAGAGAGACATCTCTCTTTCTTGGATTCAAAAGCTGTAATAAGAGGCGGGGTGTATTTATTTGCTCTATGGCATTTGGAGACTGAATCCCTTAGCGCACTCAACCTCAGGTCAGGCACAAAGGGCATCATTAACACGCCTGTTAGGTCACGTGGGATCAGGAGATAGTTTGGTACCAAAGTCTGATCAAGTCCTTCAAAGTGCTGTGGCTTCTCTTTATCCCTTTCGCCTGATTTATCCACTCCATAAATCTGCAGCTGCCCCTTGGAAGAATGACTTCCAGTCAGAAATCAATCTGGCAATGTTTATTGCAAATGCATTTCCTGGTACAGTTATTTAATTATTTTTTAATTGCTGAGAAATCAAGAGTTGAGTTCTTCGGGACACTGGTATTTTGAGAGCCCAGAGATGGGATACAAGAGAAGCAAAGTGTTGTACACTAGATCAAGACTGAGGTGTCTCTTCAGGGATGTCTAAAAGCCTTGGATTGGAATAGCTAAAATGGCTGAAGATCGGAACTGAGGGGCACTGACCGAGTCAGGGGGTTGTGAAGGGCTATAGCAGAGAGTGGGGCATATCAAGATTGAGGTGCATTAGCTGAGATGCAATCGATTTTGAAACTGCTCAGCTCTGAGTAGGGTCAATTCTGTTTTAAATGCAAGTGGATTAAGGACAAAATGTTAATTACATGAAAGAAATAAAAGCAACCGTGTACTGAAACTTCAATTTCTTCTTCAGAAAAGAGAAAGACCAAGAAATGTGTAGAATTCACAAGGAGTTTGACCTACATTTCTAAAGTAGTGTTACCTCTTTTGGGCCTCAATGGGTAGCCAACGTTCAGCGCTCTGTACATTGTTTCCATTGGGAGAAACAACAGAAGATGGATTTAGGCATCGTTGATGCAATGCTGTCTATTTACAAATTGTGTATAAAGTCCTGGTTCTCTGAACAAAGCGGAACTCAAACAGCAGGACACTGTTTCTTTGCTCGCATTTCCAAACCTGAAATAGCCAACACAGTATGCAAAACCTTTCCTTCTCTTGTCCTCTCTTATGGTTATGCTTGCTCTGGAAGTATCTGTGGCTTTTGGCCCTATCCTGTCCATGTGGCCTTTTGGGGGGGGGGAAGGATCCTTTTCTTCTCAAACACCCAAACACAAAAGCTTCCCCAGTCACTGTCTTAGCCCCAGTATGTGTGTGTGCATTCTGTTATTCTAGACCCAGATTATATTTTAATAAAATATAAAAATAAAGAATGAAATAAGGTTGAACCAAAACATTTTTTATCATTGAAATGATACATTTTTGCCTTCATAAAACAAAATGTTTCTACGGGTATGTCTACACAGCCAAGTTTTTTTGAAATAACAGCCGTTATTTCGAAATAACTTTCCTAGCATCTACACAAGCCAACTGCTATTTCAAAATTAATTCAATATAGTGGCGGGCTTATTTCGAAATTGGTAAACCTCATTCCACAAGGAAGAGTGCCTATTTTGAAATAAGCTCTGTGTAGATGCTCATTTTAAATTGGGGGCCTCCAGCCCTTCCCAGGGTGCCCTGCTGGACGCCCTGGCCACAAGGTAACTTCTGACCTGATGCCCTGACAGAATCAGTTCCGGCTGGCCTTAAATGCGATTCAGTGTCCAATCAGTGTGGATGTGCATTTCGAAATAGCAAAAAGCTATTTAGAAATGCATTTTGTGTGGCAACACGTTATTTCAAAATTAGATATTTTGAAATAACTATTTTGAAATTAGATATTTCAAAACAATGCTGTAGTGTAGACATACCCTACGTTATTAAAATGAAATGACTAGACATCATCAGAATGAACCCTCTTGTAGGTCACGAGCTGAAGAAGTTCAGAATTGTGGTTTTTGTAGGAAATGTCAAAATATTGGCTCTGTAACAATTTGGAAGTCAACTTTTTTTTTCGAATTTGGGAATTTTCTGAGAAACATGTAGCCTTCTCCTGAGTGTCTCTTTGTAGCCTGGAGGTAACCCTGCAAGTGGCCTCTCATCTGAGTTTCCATTTTGGGTAACTTCAAGCACTTTATTTCAGGCTCTTCTTTAAAAAATAGTCACCCTGGGAGTCCGTTCCCTAGGCTGCCTTCCAGGTGTGCTGGGGAGGAGGAAGGACTGACTGAATACCCAACATCTGGGTTCTCCCTGGCTTCCATATCATCCCAGTGCCTGAAGTCCTTGTTCTCCCCATAAGCCAGTATTCTCCATCATGGCTCACCTCCTTAGCTGTCCCCTTCCATCTCTGTGCCAGAATCGGCCCCCAGCCCTTCCTTCAGAGGTGTAACTCTCACCGTGTGACATTGGCCACACTCCTCTGGGCTGGAGCAAGAAGACATTTCCCTCTTCTCTTCCTGCTGCCTTCTTTCTCACCATGTAAGACCCAGCGAGAGGGCTAAGAGCAGTAAGATCTCACGTTTGCCTCATTGCTACAGCTAGTTGGGAATTCTCCATTGTGAGGGTCGTCCTATAGAACAGACCTTTCTCACAACATTTTAAGGGGGAAATGTTTATTTTTGATTAATTGGTTTTGTTTTCCTTTTGAGAATTCAAAAGGGCAACTCCCTAGCTATCCTCTTGAAAAGCTCTTTCCAATCTCATGTTCTAACAACACAGTGGAAGTGGGAAGAGCCTCAGCCAGACAGCCAAAAAATTCCATTGTGGTTTTCCCAAAATTGAATTTTTCAGAATTTCTGTCCCACAAAATACTATGAATTTTCAATGTTTTGTCCCAAGTTAGGAAACTTTTTTTTTAAACCTCTACATTTTCGAAAAGGAGAGAAATTCCATTTTCAGAGCAGTGCTTCTCACTTCTGTTTCTTAATAACTCATGAAACTCATCTCCTCAGCGAGAAATAATTTTCTGGTGTATTAGCCTCCTGAAGGCATCCTTCACCTCCTTGTTCCTCAGGCTGTAGATGAGGGGGTTCAGCGTGGGGATCACTAGGGTATAGAACACAGACAACACTTTATCATAAAATGCTGAGTCGATGGCTATGGGCCGTAAGTACATAAAGAGCAGAGTCCCAAAGAGTATGGACACAGTTGTCAGGTGGGAGGTACAAGTGGAGAAGGCTTTGCGTCTGCCCTCACTGGAGCGGATCCGCAAGATGGCCAGTATGATAAAAACATAGGAAGCAACAACAACCACGATAGTAATTAATGCGGGTATGGCAACAAAGACGAAATGCACAATGTCATCCATGCGCGTGTCCGAGCAGGAGAGTTTCTGGAGCGGGGGGATGTCACAGAAGAAGTGATCGATGATGTTGGGACCGCAGAAGGACAGGCTGAACAAAGAGCCGGTGTGCACAAGGGCACTGACACAGGCATAGAAGTAGGATGCAGCGACCAGCTGAACACAGACCTTCGGGGACATAATGAGCGTGTACAGCAGCGGCTTGCAAATGGCTATGAAGCGATCGTACGCCATCGCGGCCAGAAGCAAACCCTCAGCGTTCACAGAGAAGGAGTGAAAGAAAAATTGTGTGGCACAGCCAGCAAAGGAAATGGCTTTCCTCTCTGCTAAGAAGTTCACCAGAGCGTTAGGGACAATAGTGGAAGAGTAAGTGACATCGACCAGGGACAAGTTGCTCAGAAAAAAATACATGGGAGTGTGTAGCCGCATCTCGATCCTGATTAAAGTGATCATGCTGAGATTCCCCGCTAGGTTCATGGTGTAGATCAGCAGAAACATCCCAAAGAGGACAGCTTGCAATGACTGACTGCCTGGGAATCCCAGAAGGATGAATACGGACACTCCAGTTTGATTGCCTTGTGCCATATAGTCCAGATGCAATCAATGCTGTTGGGGTAGAAGAAGAAAAACAAAGCCAAGACAGAGCTTATGATTCAAGATCAACCATATGGGCTTGGGCGGTGGATACCACCATTGTGAAATACAATACCAGTTGAACTTCTCTAATCTGGAACCCTTGGGACCTGACCAGTTCTGAACGAGATAATTTTTTGGACGATGGGAGGTTACTATTGTCTAGCATCATTACCAATACTTTCACTGCTTACTGTGCTATTAGAAAGTGGACACCCGTGTAACTAAAATCATTCTGGACGACAGATGTTTCTGGACAAGAGAATTCTGGATTAAAGAGATTCAACCTGTAGAAAGCCAAGGGATAAGAGACATGTTATGTTGGTCCAGCGGTGTGGCCTTTGCAAAGTTAAATTAATTTTGGGCGAGTCCATGTAAATGCAAAGATTTTGCTCCTTTTAAATAAAATAAAATAAAATAAAATAAAATAAAATAAAATAAAATAAAATAAAATAAAATAAAATAAAAGACATCACTTCACAATTGTAATGTCTGTATCCCTAGCTGGCACTGGCATTTAGGCATCATTAGAAAGATGTAGAGAAACCAGAAAGGATTCACAGACAAGTGACAAAGAGGATCAAAGGAATGCAAGCCATGTAAGCAAAGGCAGAAGGAAATGGGTGTGTCTAGTTTGAGACAGAGGAAATTAAAGGGGGACATGATAGCAGTGTTCAAATACTTGAAACACTTGCCATCAAAAAGATGGAGAAAAGTCATTCTCTCCGGCCTCTGTTGATAAGTCATGTGCTCCAGCCCCCTAATAATTTTTGTTGCCCTCCGCTAGACTGTCTCCAATTTGTCCACATCCTTTCTGTAGTGAAGGGCCCAAAACTGAATGCAGTACTCCAGATGTGACCTTCCCAGAGACAAATAAAGGGGAATAATCACTTCCCTCTATCTGCTGGCAATGCTCCTCCTAATGCCTTTGCGGACCGATCCTGTAAACTTTGTTGCACGAGGCATAAGGGTTTGGTTGGCAAAGGCTTTCCTTGCTGACCGATCCCCGTCTTGACTGCCACTTTGCACTGACAAACAGCTGAGCTAGCACAAAGTGGTCGCCATTTTTATTCTAATGAAGCGGGGGATATTTAAATCCTCACTTCATTGACTATGTTGGTATGTCTAATTTACAAGAAAGAAAGAAAGAAAGAAAGAAAGAAAGAAAGAAAGAAAGAAAGAAAGAAAGAAAGAAAGAAAGAAAGAAAGAAAGAAAGAAAGAAAGAAAGAAAGAAAGAAAGAAAGAAAGAAAGAAAGAAAGAAAGAAAGAAAGAAAGAAAGAAAGAAAGAAAGAAAGAAAGAAAGAAAGAAAGAAAGAAAGAAAGAAAGAAAGAAAGAAAGAAAGAAAGAAAGCTCTCTTAAATATAGATAACTAGTCAGCCAAAACCTCCCATTTGGCATAAAGCCTCAGAGTAAATCCAACAAACAAAATTCCTTTTGAGATAAATAACATAATAGTCACAAAGGGGATGTTCATGTAACTAAAGGGGATATGAATTAAGCGCAGAGTTAAAGGCAGGAGGTATTTAAACCATGGTTTAAATGGTTCTTGTCCCTGGAATTAACATGAAACTCATATCAGAAGCAATACGTGGGTTTAGGAAGATCCCCATTCAAGAGAGAAACAGTGTACTGAGCAGGGATGAGAAGTAAACGTCTCTCTCCCTCTTTTTCTCGCTCACTAAGGCAATATCCGATCATACGGCTACTTTGCTGAATGTCAGAGACCAGGCTCCAGCTGGAACCTGAATGTCGACACAGTCGTTTTTGCACTGTACCGTAAGCCCCATGAGCCAGAGTCAATTGACCTGGTCTCAGAGTCTCTGCCATTGATAATTTTCCCTTTCTTCTGTGTACACATGCCTTGTAGCTCTGTTGATCTCTCTCATTTACCCAGAGGGCATGGAGACAGTGGGAGAACCGGCCTTTGTTTCTCAGAAGAGATTTTGAAAGCAGACATTAAGCAGTTTCATGGTGAATACATACCCGATAACACCCCAGTGAGATGCCCCAGTAGCAGGGAATTCTGGGCAGAAAACATCCAGAGAGAAGGTTTCTTGGAGTCCAAGTGGGTCTGAATTTGCTTGTTCATCCACTACACGCTAAGAAGAAAATCTGAAACATGCACACACTATTTACTGTCATTGAAATATCTTTGTGTATCCACCCTGAACCTATGAGCCCTTCTATCAGAGCAGAGAACAGGGTGTTGGGGAAAACCAGGGTTGCCTATTTTGTACAGGTCCTTCTTTCTACATAGGCTATGTCTAGACTGCAGGCTTCTTTCGAAAGAGGCTCTTTTGAAAGCATCTTTCGAAAGAGCATCTTTCGAAAGATCGCGTCTAGACTTCAGGCGGATCTTTCGAAAGAGAAATCCGCTTTTTCGAAAGAGAGCACCCAGCGAGTCTGGATGCTCTCTTTCAAAGACGGCCTCTTTACATTGAAGAATGCCTTCCTTCGAAAGAGGAACTTTCGAAAGAAGGCATTCTTCCTCGTGAAACGAGGTTTACCGCCATCGAAAGAAAAGCCGCGTTCTTTCGAAATAATTTCGAAAGAACGCGGCTTGAGTCTGGACGCAGGGGAAGTTTTTTCGGGAAAAGGCTACTTTTCCCGAAAAAACCCCTGAGTCTGGACACGGACATAGAGACCAGCTTTTGTGGGCTGTCAATCTAGAATATTTCCTTCAGCAGAAAACCTGCTCTAAGAAAGTTTAAAATGAAAACATTTGTTGTTCAAATACATGAACCACATTTAAAAAACTGGATTCCTGGCAAGCGATGGGGTATTTTTATCTTACCTTTTTTTTTTCAGTTGCATAGACAATTTAACTTATTAAAGTGTATTGGGTGACATCCTTAGCTGGTGTCAATCACCACAGATGTAGTGAGGTCAATGGTATAAGGACAAACAAAAACATCTAAGGATCTCTGAACTCATACACAATTTCCCCACTCAAATCACATGCCACATTGAGGGTGTTTTAAGCTTTTTATCCCATTGTACTACAAATTTTACAATCTCAGAGGGGTAGCTGTGTTAGTCTGTAACTTTAAAAATGAATAATCTTTTGGCATCGTAGGGCACGTCTACACAGCAGGGTTAAAGCCAAAATAAGCTACGCAACTTCAGCTCAGTCAATTGCATAGCTTAAATCGCAAAAGCTTATTTTGGCTTTTGGTGCTGTCTACACAGCAGGAAGTCCAAGTTAGAGTACTCTTCTTCCAACTTCCCTTACTCCTCATAAAATGAGCGTTACAGGAGTCAAAGTAAGCAGTCCTCCAGCTTAACATTATTTTGACATTATGACATCATGCTTGTAGTGTAAACGTGGACAATGTTATTTCAGAATAACGTCATTTGTTCCAAAATAACACTACTGGATAGACGTGTTTCTAGAGACTAACTAAAATATTATGAACTTTCTTGAGAAAATCTCACTTCATCATATGGATTAGGGTGGAAATAATAAAAATATATTAACAGCAGAAGTACCTGTCATTTGTAGGACCTGTTGACTTCTCCTGCTGTGATTTAGATCTCTTGGTTTCTGTTATTTCCACTCCAATTCATCTGATGAAGGGTTTTGCCCATGAAAGCTCATGATTCTCTATATTTTGGTTAGTCTCTAAGATGCCACAGGGCCACTTGGTTTTTTTTCCAATTTTACAGAGAGATAATAAAAAACATATTGGTAGTAAACGAGTCACCATTTTGGTGAAAGATTAAAAAAATCGTGCTTTTCAATGGAAAAAATGGATCTGGGTATATTTACCAAGTATTCAAAGAAAAAAATAATTTCTTTTACTCGCATTCGTCTTTCCCCTGTATTAAGCTCTCTGTTGCAAGAGAGGGACAGATTTCTTTCTTGGATTCAAAAGGTGTCATTAGAGTTAGGGCGTATTTATTTGGGCTACTGGTATTCAGAGACAGAATCCCTTAGTGCTCTCAACCTCAGGTCAGCCACAAAGGACATCATTAAAATGCTTTTTAGGTCACATAGGAGGAGTGGATAGTTTAATATCGAGACATTGTTTTTAAGCTTTGTTTAAGTTCTTCCAAGTCTTATTGCTTCTTTTTATCCCATTCCCCTGATTTATTCACTCCATCCATAGGGACCTCCTCCTAGGAAGAATGACTTGCAGCCAGGAGTAGATATGGAAAAGTGTATTGAAAATGCATTTCCCGTTGCATTTCTGTGATCATTGTGTAATTGCTGAGAACACAAGAATGGACAAACACAAGTTTGTAACACTAGCATTTTGAGAAACCTGGCGATAGAAACTATAAAGGCAATTTCCAGGCAGAATGCAATGAGTTGTACAGTGGAAAGGGATTGAGGTGTCTTTTCAGGGTTGTCTAAAAGCCTGAGAATGGAATAGCAAACATGGCTGAAGATCAGCAGGGAGAGGCATTGACCGAGTCAGGGGTTCAGAAAGAGCTGCCGTAGCCCAGAGGGAGGCATATCACGGTTGAGGTGCCTTAGCAGAGGTGCGAGCTTGTATCCCATGACTGGAATAGTGGGGAGGAAAGGAGGAGTGGTATATGCAGGTGAACATTAGAGAAGAAATTCAGAGGACTGAGATATTTTGCATATATCCACCTCCACCTCCACCCCACCACACACACACACACACACACACACACACACACACACAATCAATCCAATAAGCCCTCCAGTAACCAACACAAATTTCAGTAAATTATTGTCCACTTTTAATATTGCTGAAACTAAAACAACAACCCCAGAAACCTCTGATGTTAGTGGAAATCGGGTTTTTCTAATTTTCCAGTTTTCACCAAAATCAAGGGATTTCTGATTAGAATGGGGCCGGTAAAGCTTATACTAGTAGGAATAAGATCCTCCGGAAAAGGGCGCTTTTTCCGGAGGATCGGGGCCAGTGTAGACGCTCTTTTCCGGCTTTTCTAAAAGCCGGAAAAAAGCGGCGGACATTTTTATTTAAATGCCGCGGGGGATATTTAAATCCCCCGCGCACTTCCCTATTGCGATTTCAAAAATTACCATGCCCCTTCCGGAAAAGGGGCCAATGTAGACGTATCCAGGGTGTCTGGGAGGACCATATCCCCCACTGTTCAGATCCTGAGGTGCCCAGCTGATGACCTGCAGGCAGCAGATGTTATAAAGTGCCCTGGTGGTCCATGCTTCAACACAATATACTGACAGCCCGTTCAGGGAGTGAGGAAAGCCCTGGAACAATTTTATGAGGGGGGGGGGGGGGGGCATTGAACCAAACTGTAAACCATGTATGATGGAAACCACTTCAAGCCAAGAAGTACAGCTTACTTCTCCCCACCACCCCAAGCACCATTAGCTCCAGCACTTATGAGCCAATTCATTAGTGCTTTGTCATTACTTTACAGCATTTTACACAAGGGTGTCAATAGAAAATACTGTACCTAGAAACAACCCAAATACGTACAAAACAAGCTGAACTGAAAGTGTAAGTCACCCAATAATGGCGACTCCAAATCTTATTAAAATGTGTAGAATCTACTTGGCCCCACTGTTTGGTTTATGGGGCCTCCTGTGTAAGAAGGATGGATACCCCTGTAATCTGGTCCTTTCAGACAATTTCTTGTGGCCCAGATCCTTGGGAGCTAGGGGTCTAAATAAGGAGCTAAGCATGGTCATATTAGATGTGTCGACTCCCATGGGGAATGCTTCAGTTGGATTGTGCTTCAGAACAGGTGCAGCAGTGAAGGCAACTCTGAGCTGTGTGAGGGCTCATTGGGCCTTGGGCGACCAAACAAACATGGCAGTCTTGTGGAGGAGAGCTCTTGTGAGGGTTACTTGCTTTGAGAAGCCTGGGCCAAAGCAACAGGACACTGGTGACGCCTAGGAAATACCTTTCTAGGGGTATTTCAAGCTTCTTCCCAGTTGTCAATGACTTCCACCTCACTTGGATCAAACTTAACACCTTCTGGGTGGAGGAAGTACCCTAAAAACTCTGTGGAGAGTTGGCTGGAGGTACACTTATCCAATTTTGTGTAGAGGCCACGCTGCTGCAGCCTCTCCAGGTTCTGCTGTGGTGCACATGCTACTCCAAAATTGGAGTATGTCATCTAAATTGATAACAATGTCTGGATCTGGAATGTGCCTGAATACATCACCGATGAAGTGTCGCAAGGTGACAGTCAGTCCAAATTGCATACCAATTAAAGTGTCTATAATGGCCATAAAAATATCTATCTTCCATTTGTCTTCAACCCAAATGCATGTTAATTGTAAGTCCTTACAGTGTACTTTGAGGAATACTTGTGCAGATTTAGCATCTTGCATCGCCCAAGACACTGCCCACAACCTGCTGGGCCCAAGCTGTTCTTGTTGGTCCAGGCTGGGACAGGGCTTGGCCTTGGGGCTGGTACATTGGCACTAACCCCCTAATCCGTGAACAGCGCATCAGGGGCAAAGCACATTCCCTGGCCCTTCCCCAGCTGCAAAGCCCTTGGTGGGATGGGTACAGTGGGGATGGGGATAATCCCTCTGGGAACTGCAATGTCCATGGGGCAGAAGAGCGGATTCCCTGAGGTTCCTCCTGAAATTCAGGGTCTCTCTAGAGCAGAGCCAGTGACTTTTCTCAGGGGCTTATGACCTGGGTCTCACAGGGCTTTCAGCCTCTCTGTCCCCAGCCTGGTGCCTATTAGTGCCGGTGCAGAGCCCTGCAGATCTCTGTCTGAAAGTGCCATCCCGCACTCTCTGTGGAAAGGCCCCAGTGTTGTACAGCACAGGCAGCTCTGGGAAAGCATAGCCAGCTAGGGCCAGGCTGGGAGGATACAATAGGAACATGGTTCCTCCAGTTTCTCCTTTGCAGCCCTCCCCACTGATACCCTCCCATTCTGCTCACTTCTGCTACAGCTCGTCAGTGGTGAGGGGCCTATGTTGGCAGGCTCCTAAGCATGGTGTACAGGCTCTCAGTGTAGGTCTTGTAGAGAGCCTACAAGAGGGAGCACCCATCAGGCATAGAATTTGGGGCTGCACCAATCAGGGGATGATGAAGGGGGTTCTCTGGGGAGCCCAGGTAAGACCCTCAAAACACCTCCTTTCCTCTCTCATTTATATCCCTCCAGGCAGGGCCAGGTAATCCATTAGGCACAATAGAAACAGTACCTAGGGCCTACAAAACAGTTTGAGGCTTGTGAAAAGTTTAGGGCCTAAAAGGAAGTTCATGACTGACTCCCAAATAAGAAAACTGCTAAATCAAACTCAGTAACATGCTATCTTCAGCCCACAAACAACACCTAGAGGCAATGCTGGAGCTTTTAAGCACTCTGTGAGGGTGTGGTCTGGCCACACCCTAACCCAGAGAAACCACAGAGAGGTCCTCCAAGCAGGCAAGAGTGGCAGCAGAGGAACTGGCCAATCAGAGGCCAGGAAAGCCTACAAATGGAGCTGCAAAACAGCACAGCCTTTAGTGTAGGGTAGAGCTGAAGCAGGGTAGACTGTGAGGATGAGGAAAGTCCTGGGGGGCACAGCTCTTGTGAGGGGATAGACTGAGAGGAAACAAACTTAAGGGACAGATTAAGCAAGAAGGCACTGAGAAAGGCCCTTGTTAGAGGTGTACCCTCTAAGGGGTTTGTATTTCACACAGGGTGTGGCTCAGTCAGAGGGCTGAATAGCCAAAAAGGCTTTTTAAAGAGACTATGCAGGAACATGCACTTTACCAGATGGAGGTGCTTGTGGCAGGTGAGTGATGCTCCTTTATGTACCTTATTGTATGTGCAACTTTTGGGGTAGGTACTGCTGCTTTGGGGGGCGGGGGGGTCAACCTAGCCCCGAATGAGGTAGTATCACTGCCTATCCAGAAACTCTGGATTTTTTAAAAAAAATTCTATGCTACTGCAGCTCACAGCCCTGACACCCACAGCCAGCAGACAAGCAAGAAGGTCATACCTTATCTTCCACTGCCTAGTTACTTTTAGCAGGGGGACCCCAAATTCCTCCCAGTCCCAAACACCTGCAAAACTACCTGCCCTGAAGTGTCCAGCCCTCTTGTTGAACACTTGCAGAAGTTACATTTGCTGTTCTGGTAAAGAGACTGTATGTTGCAGTTGATTAACATAATTAGAGGGTGATAAATGCTCCTAAGCACTGAGTTGGTTTATGGTAAAACATAGTTTTTTAACCAAAGGACCTAGGTTTAAATTATATCAAGTAAAAAAGATTTAAAATGGCTACAAACCAACAAAAATAAAAGTTTCCAAGATTTAATTGAACAAGAGCGTGAGCTGATTAAGTTAAAAATCTTTCCCTACTCACAGCAATTTCTCTGATGTGATTGGTTGTTCTAGCTAGGAGCCACTGTTAAGCTACATTTACACTGGCGGCTTCTTGCGCAAGAACTCTTTTGCAGAAGAGTTCTTGTGCAAAAAATCTTGCGGAAAAGCACATGGCAGTGTGGATGTGCTCTTGTGGAAAAGATATGCTTTTGTGCAAGAGCGTCCATGGCAGTGTGGATGTTCTCTTGCACCAGAAAGCTCTGATGGACAGTTTAACCATAGGGGCTTCTTGCACAAGAAATTCATGTTGCCTGTCTACACTGCTGTCTTATGGACGAGCTCTTGCGCAAGAAGGCTTATTCCTCATGGGGAGAGGAATAACTCTTCTGGAAGAAACCCTCTATTACAATGCTGTACTGCAAATTTACTTGTGCAAGAACACTTGTGCAGTGTACACAGCAGGCAAGTTTTTGCGCAAGGACAGCTGTTCTTGCGCAAGAAGCTGCCAGTGTAGACATTGCTCTACAGAATCAAAGTGCTGGTTTCTTTGGTCACTCAAGAGACAGATACGTTTTGGGTTCTCCCCTTTCTTTTTATACTCCGGTAAACCTTCGAATTGCATTCGTTGAGGGGTGAGCCCAAACGAAACCTCTCCCTTGCTGAGCCGTAGAGGCCCTGCAGTCTTCCCAACATGCAGCTCCATCCAGCTCCCCTATCTCAAGAAGCAGGAAGACTTCCTGGTGCAGTCTCCATGCTTGTTAAGACTGTAAAATGACCACCTGTCCCCACTTGCTCCCCGATTGCTTTGTTCACCTGGTATGTGACTGCTTTTCTCTCTGGTCACACCTTATTTTAGAATGAAGTACCATGAATTGTTCACACGATGTGCCTTTTACAAGACTGAAAATTAAAGTGGGCGATATTAAGCATATAGGCGATAGGTCATTTCTCCCTTATATAATCTAATTTCAAGGTCTACATTTATAAAAGTGCATAGGGCCTGGGAAGACTAATCCAGCCCTGCTTCCATGGTCATTTAGCAAGAGTTCCTGGCCAGAGGCCTGCTGGCTCTTCAATCTTTGCCCTTAGCAATTCTCTGCACAGCGCTTAGTTCTCAGCAGGGTGCAGGGCAACTAAACAGTACAAAATGGGAGCTAGGCACCCGCATGGAGTCCTGCCCGCAGAGCACCTAGTGAGGAGGGAAGGCCAGGATGAACCTGAGGGAACCTTCTGGAGGGAAGGGGCCCAGATATTTAACCAACAGGGGGTGAAGGCTTTTCTGGGACAAGACCCCCCTGTGAGGGTGGGGATGGAACAAGGGGCAGGGCAGACACCCCTGCAAAGGGGGAGCCTGCAGGCTCAGGGCTCACACCCCACTGAGGTGCTGCTGGCCCCTCGGGAGTAGGCAGAGCTGCTTGTGCTGGAGCAGGGCTCATCCATCTCCGGCTGGGGGCTCTTCCATGGCCAGGCAGGTGGATGGTTCCTGCTGGCCCCTGGAGATGGGATCCTAGCTCCTCTGTTCCCTGTGAAGGAAGCCCCAGAGATGCCTTGTTTGGCCTCTCCAGGGTCCCTCCTGCCAATGTGCAGCCTGGGCCACCTCCATGCTGGCCCAGAAGGGGACTCAGGGCCTGCTTGGGGAGCTGGTGTCTTCCTCCTCCTCTTCACAGTGCAGGGAAGGTCCATCTCTTCTCCTGACCCCCGTCCTCTTCCCCCACCCACAGGGGCAGAAGGGCTGCTCTCTTCCCAGGGAAGCCAGCTGCTGCTTCTCTCTGGCTCTAGGGCCACCTGCCCTGGCTTCCCCCTCAGCATCTGCCTCAGCTTCTTCATGCTGGAACCGAGTGGGAAGAGCTACGAGTCCGGGTTCAAGGCAGCTTCTCAGTAATGGCTCTGCCCCCACTTCTGCTCTGCTGGGGCAATTTCCCCTTCCCACACACCACCACAGGACAGGCTGCTCCCAAAGCCACCCCTCGCCCCTGTGACACCGAGGGAGTCTCGCCCTTTCAGAACCGTGGGGCTTGCAGTTATTAGCATGGTTGCCAGGGAGACTTGGTTCTTGGGGTGGTTACTAGGGAAAATTGGTTTCTGAGGTGACTTGGTTCCTGGGCTAGTTGCTAGGGAGATTTCATTCCTGGGGTAGTTACTAGAAGGGATGGCCTGGGAGCCCTATTGCTGGGACATTCCCACCACACTGGGGCTATGTCTACAGTGGTGCAATCTTGCGCCAGAAATATGCAAATGAGGCTGTGTGGAATATCGCCACGCCTCATTTGCATATCTGATGAGCCGCCATTTTGCAGAAGAGGGTCTTGCACAAGGAGCGTCTACACTGCCCCTTCTTGCGCAAGAAAAACCCTCTTGCGCAATGACGCTACACTGATTATTTTCAGGAATAAGAGCATTGCGCAAGAGGGTTTTTCTTGCGCAAGAAGGGGCAGTGTAGACCGCTCCTTTTGATGCAAGAGCCTCTTCTGCCAAAATGGTGGCTCATTAGGTATGCAAATGAGGCTCGGCGATATTCCACGCTTAGCCTCATTTGCATATTTCTGACGCAAGATTGCGCCAGTGTAGACAAAGCCTGGGAGTCTCTGGAGAATAGACTGCAAGAAACAAGCTGCCCAGGCCAAATGAAGGACTGCAAGGGGCTGTGTTAGGAAATCTAGTCTTATTAGGAGTTAGGAAGGGGACAGGAGGCTACCAGTACCTGATGTGGCAAACTGTAGCCATGGAGCTGGAGAGGCTAGAGCTGTGCTCCTACTCCAGGGTCAGGTGATCAATCAGGTCCTGGGAAGCTCAAAGAGACAAAACCATCTATGAGATTCAAGCCCCAGTGATCCCCAGGCACGGCCCAGGGAAGGGGTCAAACTGACCTGGAGACACAGCCAGTGTCTTTGTGCCATCCTCCATCCCCCCGTACGTATACCACAATCTAGCACCCCCATTCTTCCCATCCTTCTACCTAATTCCCTCCCTCCTCTCGGGTTCAGCTGCCCCACCTACCCTACAATCACCCCACTGCCAGCTCCCAGTCAGTTTCAGAACTTCCCCCTTCCCTGCCCTCCCAGCCCTCATCCCCAGAAATCTGGGTCCTCTGCTTCCCTCTCCAGCCCTACTCACTCCTCCGCTGGCCCAGGGAAGGCCTCTCCAGGCATGGGGTCCCACTCCCCGCAATACTCCCCATGAGGGCTGCTTTGGAGCAGCACAGCTCCAGGGTGTCCTGCCCCTGCATCTGAGCTGAGACGCGCAGGGTGGGGATCGTCTCAAGGAAGTGGAGCTGCTTGGCCCTGTCCTGCACCCACTAGGAGTGGAGGTGGGGGAGAGAGACCGTGTCTGTTAGGTAGGACCTCCCTGCTGCACCCAAAGCAGCTCCAGAGATCATGAAGTTGGACAGGAACCCCCTTCCCAGAACCACAGTATGGCCTTGCTCAGGCTGGGTTTGTCACTGGGACAGTGTCTGGGGGGGAGAGGGGACCCTGCCTGTGTGGGGCAAGCACCCCCTCGTGGGGGTCCCAGGGAACATGGGAGAAGTGCCCCCAATGGGGGATATGAGCTTTTCTGGGACAAGACCCACCTGCAAGGGTGGGGATGGAACAAGGGGCAGGGCAGACACCCCTGCAAAGGGGGAGCCTGCAGGCTCAGGGCTCACACCCCACTGAGGTGCTGCTGGCCCCTCGGGAGTAGGAAGAGCTGCTTGTGCTGGAGCAGGGCTCACCCATTTCCTGCTCGGGGCTCTTCAGTGGCCAGGCAAGTGGATGTCTCCTGCTGCCCCTAGAGATGGGATCCTGGCTCCTCTGTTCCCTGTGAAGGAAGCCCCAGAGATGCCTTGTTCGGCCTCTCCTGGGTCCCTCCTGCCAATGTGCAGCCTGGGCCTCCTCCATGCTGGCCTCAGGGCCTGCTTGGGAAACTGGTGTCTTCCTCCTCCTCTTCACAGTGCAGGGAAGGTCCATCTCTTCTCCTGACCCCCGTCCTCTTCCCCACCCACAGGGGCCGGGCAACTGGCTGCTGCTTCCCTCTGGCTCTGGGGCCACCTGCCCTGCCTTCCTCCTCAGCATCTGCCTCAGCTTCTTCATGCTGGAGCCATGAGTCCGGGTTCAAGGCAGCTTCTCATTAATGGCTCTGCCAGCTCTGCCCCCACCTCTGCTCTGCTGGGGCAATTTCCCTTCTGCACACACCACCACAGGGCACGGAGCGTGCCAGCCACATGCGCCGGCAGCGGCTCACAGGGCAGGCTGCTCCCAAAGCTGCCCCTCACCCCTGTGACACCGAGGGAGTCTCGCCCTTTCAGAAGAGTGGGGCTCACAGTTATTAGTGTGGTTGCTAGGGAGATTTGGTTCCTGGGGTGGTTGTTAGGGAGACTTGGTTCTTGGGGTGGTTGCCAGGGAGACTTTGTTCCTGAGGTGACTTGGTTCCTGGGGTGGTTGCTAGGGAGACTTGATTCCTGGGATGGTTGCCAGGGAGACTTTGTTCCTGAGGTGACTTGGTTCCTGGAGTGGTTGCTAGAGAGACTTGGTTCCTGAGGTGACTTGGTTCTTGGGCTAGTTGCTAGGGAGACTTGGTTCCTGGGGTGGTTGCTAGGGATATTTGGTTTCTGAGGTGACTTTGTTCTTGGGCTAGTTGCTAGGGATACTTGGTTCCTGGGGTGGATGCTAGAAGGGACAGCCTGGGAGCCCTATTGCTGGGACATTCCCACCGCACTGGGAGTGTCTCTGGAGTACAGCCTGCAAGAAACAAGCTGCCCAGGCCAAATGAAGGACCACGAGGGGCTGTGTTAGGAAATCTAGTCTCATTAGAAGTTCCTCCCTATTTCTGCCCCCTCCCACCACTCAGGGAAGTCTCTGAGGAAATGCTCATGTGCCTCTCACTTGCTCTAGATGAGTAGAGCTTGCCTGGTAGATGCTGGATGTTGATTTGTCCCCGTCCCTTTTCCTCATGTAGCCTGATCTAAGAGTATGCTAAATTCTAATTACCCACCTTTAGGGTTGACGGGTTCTTTGTCCCAGGATCAGGCCCAGTATTCAATTATTCTGTGATTGGGAACCCTGATGTGCGTTGTTGCAACACTCACAATATAGAAACTCTTGAATATTTGCAGTTTATTAATATGGTTAGCACAGTCACAAACACCTCAATTTCATAGGACAGGGAATGTACATTCATATTTCCTTACCATATACTTACATCATTCCTTCTAGAACAATCTTAGGTGTTAGCCCATCATCTTTCTCATTACCTTCACCTTCCCCATCATCACCATGGGCCTTCGTTCTGATCCTTTCAAGGACTACATCTTCTCCTCTCAATTGCCCCTTGTCTGGGGTCCCATTTTTATACCCAGTGACACTGACAATAACATGTTTGGTGCATATTCAGTAGGGGATGTTTCTAATGCTTGGTCACGAGCTGCACATGGTTCTCTCCCTCCCCCCCAAAAGTGCGGTTCGCAAAGCCACCCCTATTGCTCATGAAACCTCCTCTGTGCCCCTGAAAACATCCCCCACCTCCCGGCTCCCTGTGCTCACCGGCTCCATGTGCTGTCTGGTGCAGCCATTCAAGATGGCGTCTTCAAGATGGCAGCAGCTGGTGGGAGCGTGATGTGGCAGTACTTTTTTTTTTTCTCGGCAATGTTTTCTCCATGGCTCTTTCTACTATATACACAACTATTTTGGCTCTTTGCCTATAACGGGTTGGCCTCCCCTGGATTATGGCATCTCATGCATAGGGTGCATGATGTGGGGTGCGATGGGTCTGTGTGACAGGGAAGAGGTGTAGCCACAAACCCCTGTGTAAATGTACTGATCTTCAGCCGGGTCAGTAGCTAATAGAAGGCTCCTAAAAATGAAAGTTCTGCAAATTGTTAATTAAAATGAAAATACATTAACAAGCAAAAAAAAATCCTAATCTAATTAGCATTGGTCAGTAATCCATTTATTGATTCAAGATAAAGTCTCCATATTTACAGAGAAAGGACTTTCCTGTCTTGTATCCTCCTAAAAGCCTCTTTTACCTCCTTGTTCCTCAGGCTGTAGATCAGGGGGTTGAGCATGGGGATCACCAGGGCATAAAAAACGGAGATGATTTTGTCCTGGTCCATGGAGTACTTTGAGTTCGGCCGTAAATACATAAAAATGGCGGTCCCATAGAAAATGCTGACGGCCATCAGGTGGGAGGCACAGGTGGAGAAGGCTTTGCGCCTGCCCTCCGTGGAGTTGATCCTAAGAATAGCGACCAGAATGCACACGTAGGAGATGATGATGGTCAGGACAGTAGATAATGCAATTACAGTAGAAAAGATGAAATGCACCATGTCTGCGATGTGCGTGTCGGAGCAGGACAGCTTCAGGAGGGGGGGCCCATCACAGAAGAAATGATTGATGACGTTTGATCTGCAGAAGGACAACCGGAATATAAATACAGTCTGAAATGTTGCATTTGCCAGGCCGACCAGGTACGACGCCAGCACCAGCAGCACGCAGAACCGTGTGGACATAACGGTGTAGAGCAGTGGGTTGCGGATGGCCATGAAGCGGTCGTATGCCATCACTCCCAGCAGGCAGCATTCACAGGACACTGCAATGCATATGAAGTAGAACTGCCCCGCGCATCCAGAGAATGTAATAACTTTGCTCTCCACTACCAAGAACATCAGTGTCTGGGGAGCGATGATGGTGGAGTAGCCGACATCTAAGAGGGCCAGGTGACTGAGGAAAAAGTACATTGGAGTGTGAAGCCGGGAGTCAATCCGGATCAAAGTGACCATCCCGAGATTCCCCACCAGGATCACCAGGTAGATCAACAGAATCACCACAAATATCACGACTTTGAGCTGCTGGTTGTCTGTGAATCCCAGCAAAATGAACTCGGTAACAATGGTGTGATTCTTCTCTGCCATTTCTCCCAAGGGTGCTGTCCCGCACAGGTGAGAGAGTGAGTCCGACATAGAAAAAAGAAACAAAGGTTGAGTGTCAATTCTTTGGTGTCATTCTGATTCACCGTAGGGTTAAATTTGAGGCAGTGGATGTGTCAGGTTTCCATAACCTTCCCATGTGGTTCTCTGGTCAGAGCTAAGAAAGGTGTAAGGCTCCGTTATGGGATTTGAACGTACAGCCATGGGTCTCTTAGCTCAGGCAGTGGGAAAAAGGAAGAAGGTGCTCCCAGCAGGTAGCTGGCCTGCCACAAAATGCCTGTCCCTACTGTGTCTAGTATTTGTATGTAGTGGAGCAGCTTCATTCGGAGAGACTGGAGCCCTCATCAGAGCATGCCATAGCCCACTAGGTAGGGCGCTCTGCAGAAATGAGAGACTCATTGAAATGGTTTCTGTCTGTCTGCAGGACAGTGCTCCTGGCCACGGGGTGTACGGTGCAGAACTCCTGAGAGGGGCAGGACTTTGGACAATCTCTCATTGCCTAATTCCCCATTCGGCATACTGGCTTTTGTGGATATCGTTTCTAATCTGCTTTCACTCCCCACTCACAGGAGGAGATCCGGGATCCCTACTCAGGCTTTGTGAATCCTAGAAATTCTCCAGGGACTCAAAAGTTAGGCAGCGTAACACTGAACACACCAATGCTTCAGCCTCATGGTGAATCTGGCCTCGTTTTACGAGGCATAATGGATCTATCAGAAAAGGCTTTCTTTAGCGATAGATCACCCTCTAGACTGCCACTTTTCTCCAACAACACTCCGTGCTGAAAAAAGCAGGTGGCCATTTTTATGCTAATGAAGCATATTTAAATCCCCACTTCATTAGCAATTTCGATCAGCCGGTAGACGGGTGCAGTAAGACATATCCTTAGAGACTGATTCTATATATCTGTTAGACTGAGGACTAATAGTTCCTAATAAATTTGTTTGTCTTTAAAGTGCCACCAGACTCCTTGTTGTTTTGCACGGACTAGCACGGTTACCTCTCTGAAATCTAGTTTTAATGTTTCTAACCTTTATTTTTCCGAGTGCATCTCACCAGGGAAGAACTTAGGCCGATGTCTCTCAAAAGTCAACCTCCCACGCCATGCCCCTGCCTGTGAAAAAGGAAGGTTTCCCTACAACACTGCTTCTCTCTTTCAGCAGATTCCTACTGTGACTAGACCCACATTTAGAGAATATAAATCTAGCAAATGGACAGTGTGGAGCAGGATGAGGACGCAGATAAAGACTGATGAGCTGGATGCTCAGCTAGGATGGATGGGAATTGACTTCAGTGGAGAGACATTGCTCAACAACTGAGGATCCAGCTTTCCTAGAACAGCCACCTCCAATCACTTGTCCATCATTGCTGCACAAAATTAATGAAGCGATCACAACCCTTGGCTTCCAGATCCATGTAGCACATGGGCAGCCTGGACACATTTCTGTGCAATCAAAATACATTTTCAGAAAAACAGAGATAAATATCTGAGACGCCCTTTATTTTGCAATACGTTATCCTTACCTAAGCAATCACCTGCCTTTGCCAGCCTAGGGCTGGCACGGCCATTGTTTCCCTTGTCACTCTGCTATTCTGCAAGAGAAAACAACAATGTGAACGTGCTGTTCAGCTCATCAGGACTCTGATTTCCGTGCGTCTGGTCTCCACATAAATTAGCTCTCAGTGACAATTGTATCCCCGGGCCAGAACCAAAAGAGAATATTTATACCCCCTCCTTTGGGGTGTGAGCAACACACCCACAAGCTGGAGATGTCTGATGTTCTTGGTCCCAAATGGGATTATTTTTGCAGGTTGGAAGGATGGTTTATATTTGCTTTGGTGGCACAGCGGGACAGACTCCTTGGACTGCTGCAGGGTTGGAACATCAGGTCAGACCCAGGTGGAATTATTAGCACATCTTTCATGGCCCTGGGGGATAGCCACACGTGATTGTGTGGCCTCCAATACTCTGCAAACTCCCTGGTGATTCTTTCCTCTGGTTTTCAGGTGAACTGGCTACTTTTTCCTCCGAGAGGAAACTTGAACAAGCCTTCCAGTGCTATGCAGGAGACACGGTCCTTCCCTTTCCCTGTCACACTGTGGGAAATGTTGGGAAAACCACTTTGTCGTCGTCTTCCTGCACATTGGGGATATGAAAGCTTCCCTACCTCACAAAGCTGCTGCGAGGATCCATGCACCACAGTTTCTGAGATACTCCAGCGATGGAGGCAGTAAAAGCAGAGCAGAGCCAATAACTGATTTCTCTCTTCTGAACTGAGAGTTTTCCTACACCTTGGTGGCTTCCTGTTCTCAATGGCTACGTCTAGACTGGCATGATTTTCCAGAAATGCTTTTAACGGAAAAGTTTTCCATTAAAAGCATTTTCAGAAAAGCGTGTCTAGATTGGCAGGACGCTTTTCCGCAAAAGCACTTTTGGAGGAAAAGCGTCCGTGGCCAATCTAGATGCGCTTTTCCGCAAAAAAGCCCCAATTGCCATTTTCACGATCGGGGCTTTTTTGCGGAAAACAAATCTCAGCTGTCTACACTGGCCCTTTTGCGCAAAAGCTTTTTGGAAAAAGACTTTTGTCCGAACAGGAGCAGCATAGTATTTCCGCAAAAGCACTGACAATCTTACATGAGATCGTCAGTGCTTTTGTGGAAATTCAAGCGGCCAGTGTAGACAGCTGGTAAGTTTTTTTCCAGAAAAGCGGCTGCTTTTCTGGAAAAAGTGGCCAGTCTAGACACAGCCAATGTGTGAGAGAGATATAGGGATTGAGGTGATGTCTTTTATTGGCCCCTCCTTTGTTGGTGGGAGCAAGACCATGTTCTGAGCTGATACAAAGATCTTCCTCAAGACCTGGAAGGAGCAGAACCCTTTTCCCACTACCCCCTTGAGTTACTGTAAGTATTTACTATCTGCATCTTACCATTGACCTCAGGTTGTTCCCTGGAACTGAAAAAGTTGTCTGAGCTGGGCTGGTATCCCCAGCTTCCCCAAGGCAATAACTAGCCACTTTGGAACTGTCATGACTTTCTGAAATGGAGGCACAGGCACTGGAGACTCAGGGTGATCTAATCACAGAGACCCACGCAGGACTTTTCCCTCATTCTGAAGTCGTGAAGCAGCTGTTCACCACCCCAGTTTTCCAACATCAAGCCATCTCACCACATCATTCTGATTCTCCTACACCACATGTGGCAGTCCTGCTAGGATATGCCTCTGGGTGGACTGAGAGTCACCACATCTGTTCCATGGGGCAAGAATGGATTGTCAGTCACCCATCACGGGCAGACCTCTTTGTCACATCAGAAAGTTCTGTCCAGACTCCCTCCAGCATCTTGCCAATTGCCCATCCCATCACTCCTTCCTGCGTCCTAGGGCCAGTGTTGGAGCCAAATCTGTACTTTCGGCAGTGGTCGTATTTTAAGTTTTGTTTGACTTTTTTATATAGCGACATTCTTACTAATATGTATACACTGGAGAGAGTCCAGCAAAGCAACACAAATTATTAGGGGCTTATGAGCTACAAGGAGAGGCTGAGGGATTTGGGCTTTTTTAGTCTACAGAAGAAAAGAGTGAGGGGGGATTTGAGAACAGCCTTCAACTTCCTGGAGGGGGGTTTCAAAGAGGATGGCGAGAGGCTGTTCTCAGTGGAGGCAGATGGCAGAACAAGGAGCAATGGTCTCAAGTTGTAATGGGAGAGGTCTAGGTTGGCTATTAGGAAAAACTCTTTCCCTAGGAGGGTGGGGAAGCACTGGGACGGGTTCCCTAGGGAAGTGCTGGAATCTCCATCCCTAGAGGTTTTTAAGTCCCAGCTTGACAAAGCCTCATCTGGGATGATTGAGTTAGGGTTGGTTCTGCTTTTAGCAGGGGATTGGACTCGACTGCTTCCTGAGGTCTCTTCCAACCTTAATCTTCTTTGGTTCTATCATGCTACGTGTGAACAAAAGGGCTCTTAAGGACAAAGACAGACAATGTGTATGCTGCTTTTGCCTAAGCCAGATGGGTTTGTTAATAGAGTGCGAACAGATAAGAGCAGTAAAAGTGTGACTGGGCATGGTGGGTGCACACACTTGAAGACTGCCTCAACTTCTATCTCCAGGCAAGGTCAAGCAACCAGTGGGGAGGGGCAAAGGGGATTGGGAGGGAAGGTAAAACACTAAATGGCCAGAGAAATGCCTACCCTGACCATGACACAGGCCTCACTCCTTACCCCTCCCATGGGGTACAAAAGAGGTGGAATGAAGACCCCAGACTCATGACCTTCCAAAACTGAACATAACAATCGTGAGACCGAGGACACGGCCTTTTCTATGTAATGAGGCCTACTTAGAAGGAGGGGAATGGGACCCTGAGCAAGAAGGCCCTGTGTTGTCAGAGTTGTGGGACACGTTGTTTGCTGGAAACGAATCCCAATAAACACTGCGTTGTCTACACTTAAAACTTCACGTCTTCTCCTCGCAGCATGAGAGGAAGCAGAGGTGTGAGGGGGCACTATTTGAATTACGGGAGGTGGGCCCGCCTGTTTCTAAAGGCCCCTCCCTTTGTGGGAGGGACCACTGGGCCTGGAATTCAATTGATCACTGGGGACAAATGATGAATAGCAGGGTCAAGAGTGCGGGTAAAGGTTTAAAACGAGGGAACCAGATAGGGACACTGAGCAGAGAACCTTGGACAGTGCCCACTGCTCCTTGAAGCAGTCCAGGAGGAACTCTGGGCAGATACATGACATTAGGGAAGAGCAGAATTAGGCCCCACAGTTCAGAGCACCCCCTTGTCCAGCGTCTTCCTCCTGGTGTTATAAATGGCAATTTTTGCTAGACCCAGGAAAAGGGTAATGAGGAGGTTTAGTGACTTTGTGGGGCCATGGATGGGGTGTGCATAAATGAACAAGTGTGGAGAAAAGTGCAGCCAGAATCTCAGCAGGAGGTTCTGGAGGAACCAGACAAGCGGCTGCAACCTGGCACATTCAGAGCTGGCGTGCGCCAGGTTTTCCTTCAGGCCGCAGAAGGGAGCAGGTGTCGGGGATATGAGTGAACCGCACCAGGTACTCGCCCATGCAAAAAAAAATAGATAATTGATTAAACTACAGGATCACCCATGGGGCTCTTTCACAAGTTGGAACTTAAGCCAACCAACAAAATAAAAATGTAAACAAACCAAATAAACTGCGACAGATTTCAAGGAGTCAAACCAGTGGTTGTCAACAATATCTGGACCATGGTCACACGTTAAACAGAAAACAGTGTGAGGATCTCCTTGCCGTAAGTTTTCAGAGGCCGTCTTCCTATCTAGCCATAAAGAAAGGGATGATGTGTACAACTCTTGGAAATCATTGGGGACCTCCCCTTTGGGAAGGCAACCACCATACTGCAAACACCATGTCTAGCCATCATTGGAGATGTCTAAGAGCCGGTTAGGCTACACCTGTCAGGGATGATCTAGACGGTGATTGGTCCTGCCGTGAGGGCAGGGGACGGGACTGGATGACCTCTCGAGGTTCTTTCCAGTTCTGTGATTTCTATGACACCCCTTTGAGAAGGCATTTCCCATATTGAGACCCCATGACTGAAACAAACCATCCTAATTGCACTATGTAGTGGTGTCCCCATCCTGATTTTGCTCAGGCTAGCATTGCATCAGAAGACTCAACTGCACATCATTCAGAGTAAGGCTCCAGGCCGACAAAAACTAATGCACATAATTAGCTTTACTCATGTGAGTAATCTCATTGAACGCAAGTGGATTACTCACCTGAGGAAATTTAAGCAACCACACAAACACTTCCAGGACTGGGTCTATAGTGTTGAACTAATGCCCACTGCACTTCTTGGAATAGCTTCATGGATTCCAGTGGTTAATAGCTTGAATGCTTAATAAATGACATGACATGATATGATATTAATATTTATTTATATTTATATTTATTAAACGGGTATAGTTTATTCAGATTTATTTTGAAAGGGAAAGGGCAGGTATATTTTGCATGAACACTTGTCCGCTGGGGGAAGGTTTCTCAGTACAGTACATTCAAATTGCCTGAACTACAATAAAGTCACCAACACATTTACTTCTTCCCTTTGCTATCAGAGCAAAAGTGTTAATACTGACATTTTTTCTATATAACGGGTCAGACATTGTTTTCTTAATTATTCCCGATGCGATCTCTCGTCTAATTACTTCATGATAAAACTACTCCAAAACCAACATTTTAATGATGCCCAGAGCATCTTCTTATAATCCCTGATAACTGGAGTGTTCTAAGAGATTCTCAAGAAATGAAGTAAATATGATGCTTCTTGGCATAATAAGATTGTAACCAATGCTAGATAATCTCACTTCTTGTCTTTCCCTTCTTCCTCTTTCAGGATCTTCAAGTTTGGGACCAATTTCATTTCTTGTGGCCTCTGTTTACACCAGGGCAGGATTTGGTCCACTGTGTACAATGCTTAAGAAATAGCAACTCAAAGCAGGTCACTGAGGGCCTGAGTCTGTGGTCCTTGCTCATATGGACTGCTACTTTTGAGAGTTGTCTCATACAAGTCACATGCTACTTGATGTGAATAAGGCAAGATAGAATGAGGCACCAAACAATCTAAGGACTATAGGACACACTAACATAGACAAGGATGGATTTTTTTTCAAATATCTCCATGTGCTAGAACATTTATAAACCACTACCTGGACTACCACTACCTGGACTCTGATGTCCTTAAACATGCTGACTAGCACTCTGCTCCATGCATGGTCTCGTTGACATCCACAGGGCTACTGCAGAGAAATGTGCCAGTCAAAGTGACATCATCTGGCTATAAGAAGCCACATGGCTATGAAACTATGTTAGGGAGATAAATCAGAATCTCCTATAAGAGTTGCAGTGTGGAAATAGCTTGAAAAGAACACCCTCCCCCCAAAAAACAATGTAATACTCATAGAGCTTTATGTGTATGCAAAATTAATATGAATCTATATTTCAGTGGAATTGAACTCTGGTTAAGTTGAACAAAATTGGCCCAAACGCCTATCTGGTGTAAATCACCACAGCTCCACTGATGTCAATGGGCCAGTTGATGTAATTTGGAGTTGCTGTATTGTTTTTATCTTGCCTTACTATTAGCATCTATCCAGGATCTTCCCCCCTCCCATCACTTTGATCTGCCTATTGAGCATCCTATATAACTAGTTGTAACCTATTGTTTGGCAGTGTTCTCTGAGTTTAGCAAGTGACACTCCACCCTGCGCTGCGTGTGTAATAAACTCTCCTGCTTGCTTCACATACGGTGTCCAGATTGTTCCTTCACTATGAACGGGTAATTTGATTTGGTTTTGCCAGGGAATGACTTTTTGATTAAACAAAATATCCCTCCCCGTCCCCCTCTGATATTTCCATTTTCATTTAAACTTTTTCCATTTTCCCAGTTTTTTTAAAAAGTCCATTTTAAACTTTGCAGGGATCAAAAACTTGATTTTTTAAAGAAAAGGATTACAAAAATTAAGCAAAATTTTGACAGAAGCAAATGTTGTTATCCCATGGGTGCTGAAGACATTCCCAAGAAAATAAAGTTTCCTAGCTTGGTCTATCAAAGACACCAACCTACTGCCAGACTAATGCTGTTAGCTCCAGTATAACTACTAAATGGCAACTAAAAAAATGAGCTGTCCTCCTACATTGTCCAGCAGATCCACTGGGATATATTGTTTATTCCTTCTCCTGAACCCTGCTGTGCAGTATTGATGTCATGTTTCTCATGGACGCAGTCTGGAGGCAGCTAATACTTAGCTCTAGTCACCTTCTACAATTCAGCAAAAGAAAAAAATGCAATGGAAAAGTGTGGGCCATGGATAATGGACAGATTATTTTTTATAAACTGGGTCCATCTTTGTATGATGTGCATTTTTAAGAGTTTGTAAATTCAGGAATGAGTAGGGAGGATATGGATGGTACAGATGCTATAACAGTGGGATGTTAGATAGCATGGTTGGGACCATTCTACTGAACATAGAATCATAGAATACTAGGACTGGAAGGGACCTTGAGAGGTCATCTAGTTCAGTCCCCTGCCCTCATGGCAGGACCAAATACTGTCTAGACCATCCCTGATAGACATTTATCTAACCTACTCTTAAATATCTCCACAGATGAAGATTCCACAACTTCCCTGGGCAATTTATTCCAGTGTTTGACCACCCTGACAGTTAGGAACTTTTTCCTAATGTCCAACCTAAACTTCCCTTGCTGCAGTTTAAGCCCATTGCTTCTTGGTCTATCCTCATAGGCCAAGATGAACAAGTTTTCTCCCTCCTCCTTATGACACCCTTTTAGATACCTGAAAACGGCTATCATGTCCCCCCTCATTCTTCTCTTTTCTAAACTAAACAAACCCAATTCCTTCAGTCTTCCCTCATAGGTCATGTTCTCTAGACCTTTTATCATTCTCGTTGCTCTTCTCTGGACCCTCTCCAATTTCTCCACATCTTTCTTGAAATGCAGTGCCCAGAACTGGACACAATACTCCAATTGAGGCCTAACCAGTGCAGAGCGGAAGAATGACTTCTCGTGTCTTGCTCACAACACACCTGTGAACATGGGAATAATAATTTCCTGCATTCAATTTGCCTTGGGTACAATTAGTTGTAAATGAAGATTTACAAAGGAACCTGACCCTGATATTCCTTTCCATCACAGAACTTAAAGCACTTTCCAAAAGAGAAATGTGTTCTTCACCCCATTCTGTAAAGAAATGTGTCATGCCCCAGCGTACCTAGACCTTTCATGGCAGAAAGCTCACATTTCTTGTATTCTGAGCCAATGTCTTAAGTCAGTGACTTACACACTGGTCTAAACTGAATCCCTTCCAAGGCAATATAGCAAACCATGGAAAATGCAGGGGTTCACGGCATGTCTTTCAGGTGGCAAAGGGCCATCATTACAGAGTTGGGAAACCACAAATGGATTTACTAGCTGCTTAGAGTAACATTAGCTCTCTCTCTGAGTCAAGTCATGGACAATTGGTAGGTCACAGAAGTCATGACAGCGATCAGACAATTGCTCTTTCCCTCCTTTCTTATTTAATAGTCAAAACCAAACCCAGTGATTACAGTCACCAAGTGAAAATCTTCCTATCCAATGTCCTCCTCAGGGCATCCTTCACCTCCTTGTTCCTCAGGCTGTAGATCAGGGGGTTCAACATGGGGATCGCCAGGGTATAGAAAACAGAGATGACTTTGTCCTCATCCATCAAGAAGCTGGAACTGGGCCTCAAGTACATAAAGGTGACAGGCCCGTAGAAGATGGTGACAGCCATCAAGTGGGAGGCGCACGTAGAGAAGGCTTTTCGCCTGCCCTGAGTGGAGCGGATCCTCAGGATGGCGGTAAGGATGTACAGGTAGGAGACAAGGATTGTCACAACAGTGCTGATGATCACAAAGGTGGAGAAAGTGAAGTGAACAATGTTAGTGATGTAGGTGTCGGAGCAGGACAGCTTGAGGATGGGGGGCACGTCGCAGAAGAAATGATTGATATTGGAGCCGCAGAAGGTTAAATTAAAGATTAAGCTTGTCTGGACAGTTGAGTTCACCAGGCTGAGCAAGCATGACATAACCACCAGCAGGACACAGACTCTCTTGGACATGATGACGGAGTAGAGAAGCGGGTTACAGATGGCTATGAAGCAATCGTACGCCATTACAGCCAGCAGGTAGCATTCATTGGACACAGCGATGCAGAAGAAATAAAACTGCATAGCACACCCAGTGAACGAAATGGCTTTTCCGGCTGTTACAAAGGACATCAGCATCCGGGGAGCAATGACAGAGGAATAACAGACGTCTAAGAGAGACAAGCTGCTGAGGAAAAAATACATAGGGGTGTGAAGCCGGGAGTCGATCCTGATTAACACGATCATCCCAAGGTTCCCTACCAGGGTGGCAATGTAGATGGTGAGGAACACCACAAAGAGGACAGCCTGCAGCTTTGGATGGTCTGAGAATCCCAGGAAAATAAACTCTGTAAAGATGGTGTGATTTCCCTCAGCCATTTAGGACGGTCTTGAGTCATCTTCCCTGCATATAAAAAAGGAAACAGGAGCCTAATGAGTGAAGTGTGGATACCTCACAATAATTCAGGCTGCACCTAGGAAATTGTGTAATGGAAGTAAACTAGTTGCAGGAAATCAGGGAGTGGTCCAAATTCTCCTTATCTACCTTTTCCAGAGCAGTCATGATTATATAGAGCTCTGTCCTATCCCCCCTTAGTCTCCTCCTTTCTAAGCTGCCAAGTCCCAGTCTTTTTAATCTCTCTTCATATGGCTCTGCTGCTGTTATTCTGTCTGTTCGCTCCCAGCCAACATACATGCCTCTACTGAGTGCCTGCGTTATAAGCCAGGGGTACCAAAATGTTTTTCTCTGAGACCCAATTGTGCACCTGCAACTGGCACCACGGCCCACTATGAATGTGTGCCCCTTGGAGAGGGGACTTGTGGGGTGAATGTAGCCCCTCACCTAATCAGGGGCCAGCAAAAGAGTAAAGGGGCCAGACAGGTGCCACGGTCAGTCCTCACCCTCTTACTCCTCCTCAGTAGCCCACTGAATTCCTTGAGCTGGTCCCCTGGCAGCCCTGGCCCCATCACCCAGTATCCTGGTGCACACCCAGGGCTGTCCTTAGGGAAAATGGGGCCCTGGAAAAACGTATAGTCTGGCATCTCTGGCTCCTGCTGCCTCCTCAGCTATTTCCCATTATTCCTATACTCCGCTTCCTCCTCCATTCCTTTGCCCCAAGTTCCCTTCCTCAGCCTCCCATCCTAGGTCCACCATGCTGTTTGCCTCTTGACCCTGGCGGCTGGAGATTGGTGGCTGCTGGCAGGGTGCCCAGCTCTGAAGGCAGCACCGCTGCTAGCAGCAGCACAGAAGTAAGGCCAACATCAGTGGCTCCAGTCAAGCAAGTGAAGGTGAACTCCCATCATGGTCCCCTTCTGGAGTTTCCCTCGGCATAAATAGGGTAGCACAACCCTACAGACAGCTCTGCATTCTGTGACCACTGGGACTGGGGAATCAGGGAGACAGAATCCAATGGGGCTGTCCCCTGTAGAAATTGGAAATGGTAGAAAACCTACGTTTAGGTGACAAATAGGCCACCGAAAATAAGAGGTTGTTTTCCGATGGAAGCAGCACAGGGTCTCTCTGGCTGTGTCTAGACTACACCGCTCAGTCGACAGAGAGATGTAGATTAGGCACGTCGAAATTGCCAATAAAGCGGGGATTTAAATATCCTGCACTTCATTGGCATAAATATTTTTAATGGAGCTTTTTCGAAAAAAACAGCAGTCTAGACGCGGGTCTTTCGAAAAATAAACCCTTTTTATTTTTGAGGAATACAGGATCTTTCAAAAAAGGGTTTGTTTTTCGAAGATCTGTGTCTAGACTGCAGGTTTTTTCTATAAAGCTCTATTTCGAAAAAAAGGGGCGGCCATGTTTATGCTAATGAAGTGGGGATTTGTTTATGCTAATGAAGCACGGGATATCTAAATCCCCACTTCATTAGCAATTTCGACATGCCTAATCTACATTTCTCTGTTGACAGAGAGGTGTAGACTAGACACAGCCTCTGTTTCTGGGAGAGTTCTGAGCTATCCAAATTCACCCTAGGCCAGATTTATGGCTCAAATTTGTGCTAATGCTAAGTAAAATCCAAGTCAGAAGCAGAGTTTCCTTTCCTTGTCTAAGGGCTTGATTAAATTAAACTGATTCAACTTTGTCATATAAAGGGTGAGTTTAAGCTAGAGATGGTGAGAATCCTCCTCCCCCCACCCCCCATCCCTCCCCCCCCCCACACACACACACACCAATGGAAAATGTCAACTTTTTCAGGAAAAAGTGGAAATCAAAAGTTCTCAGATGGAATCTGAAAAGATAATATGAGAAACAAAAATGTTGATTCAGAAAGGCTGCCATGATGCTTCATAGGAGCTATAGTTGGGGTATAAATCACCATGACCCCTTTTTCTATGGGCCAGGGTCCCTGGCTGGACTACATTTCCCATGAGGCAACACTCTTCTTCCTCATCTCTTGCGGAGAAATCTTGCTACATCAGTGGAATCACATCCCCACACCCCGTCATGGGAGATACATTCTAGCTGGGGAGCCCCGATCCCAGAAGAACATGGGGGCACAAGCGACAAGGAGTCCTGTGGCACCTTATAGACTAACAGATGTATTGGAGCATAAGCTTTCGTGGGCAAAGACCCACTTCGTCAGATGCATGTGACAAAGTGGGTCTTTGCCCACGAAAGTTTATTCTCCAATACACCTGTTAGTCTATAAGGTGCTACAGGACTCCTTGTCGCTTTTGCAGATCCAGACTAACATGGCTACCCCTCTGATACATGGGGAAACAAGACATCTGACTGCCATCGGGACAGATCCAAACTACAACTCCCATTATGTCCCCTGGCCGCATTCTTGAATACAACACTGTTAATTTCTACAGACATTTTTCAGTTCTGGGCACACTGGATTTTCTACAAACTGCTGACATTTTCTGCAGAACATAGATACTTTTTGGAAAAAAGGAATCACATCGTCAGAAACCTAATTAGCCCTAATCAAAACAGCTCATTCTTTTGTACCTCTTGCATTAAATTGGTTCCAGAACTCATCAACCCAGTGCAATTTTCTCATGTACACAAAGGCCAAGATGATATTGTAAAGCCAGATGCCAACCAGCTGTAAAGCGCAAGGAAAACCTAGGGGGAAACGTGTGTTACAACACTCACGTCATCAAGAGACATGTAATCACATAGTTGTGTAAAATGTAATTAACCATTTATTTCTCAACCAACATGTATAAAGCACAATATGTAAAACCACGGCACAGAAACCACATTCTCTCATGATTCCATTTGTTCTTAGCAACTGACAGGTTTGCCTTGACTACCAAACTAATTAAGGAATATTGTCCTCTTCAGGGCATTCTTGACCTCCTGGTTCCTCAGGCTGTAGATCAGGGGGTTCAACATGGGGATCACCAGGGAATAAAACACGGACGAGACTTTCTCCTGTTCCTGTGAATAGCTGGAACTGGGCTGTATGTAGCTAAAGGTAATAGAGCCATAGAAAACAGTGACGGCAGTGAAGTGGGAGGCGCAGGTGGAGACGGCTTTGCGCCGCCCCTCGGCAGAGCGGATCCGCAGGATGGCGGAGAGGATATATGAATAGGAGATGATGATGAGGAGGAGTGTGACAAAGGCTATTACCCCAGAGAAGGCCAGAAGCAAGGTTTCGTTGACACGGGTGTCTGAGCAGGCCAGCCGCATCAAGGGAGGCAAGTCACAAAAGTAATGGTTGATGACATTGGGCCCACAGAAGGACAAACCCAACAAGCCACAGGTGTGTGTCAGGGCATTCAGGAGTCCCCCGGTATATGAGCTGGCTACCAGGCAAATACACACTCTCTGGGTCATCACAGCAGTATAGAGCAGCGGGTTACAGATGGCCACGTAGCGGTCGTACGCCATCACTGCCAGGAGGAATCCTTCTGTGGTGACAAACACAGCAAAGAGGAATACCTGGGCGAGACAGGCAGAATAAGAAATCCCTTTGCTCTCCATTAGGAAGTTCCCCAGCATCCTTGGCGCGAAGACTGAGGAGAAGCACAAGTCGACGACAGACAAGTTATTGAGGAAGAAGTACATGGGGGTATGGAGATGGGGATTGAGTCTGATGAGCACAATCATCCCGAGATTCCCCACCAGGGTCAGCACGTAGCTCGCCAGGAACACTAGGAAGAGCAGGACCTGCAACTCTGGGCGATCCGTGAGCCCCAGAAGGATGAAATGGGTCACCCTGGTGTGATTGTCCGCAGCCATGTACACATCAAGATCTGAAGCCATCCCTGCCGGGATGACACGAGGGAGCCCCTGGAAGAAGGAATGGTCATTGCATGAATTACATCTGATGGACATTGGTAGCATCTGTGCAGACGAAATGGTTGGGATCATCCATTTGTAGCCAACTAGCTCTAGTGCAGCGACATTTAGGGCAATAGTACAGGTGGAGCCTCTCTAGACGCTTGAATAGTTATTTTGGAATAACAGCCATTATTCCGAAATCACTTTGCTGTGCCCGCACACTTTGTCAGATACTCAAAAGCATCATCATGTGCTTCATGCATCTGATGAAGTAGATTCCAGTCTACAAAAGCCTAGGATCAAATACATTATGGCTACTTTTCTTAGTCTTTAAGGTGCCACAGGACTCCTTGTGCTTTTTACTTAAACAGATTAACACAGCTACCCTTTTGAAACTTGCTAGGCATGTGAGTCTAGTCACTTACACTGCAGTGATCACAATCCGGCCCTACATAAATCAAGCCAGTAGATTCATAGAGCACTTCATGGATTTCTATGAATGGCTTGGCTTCTATATAAGGGTGTGTCTAGACTGCAGGCTTCTTTCGAAAGAGGCTCTTTCGAAAGCATCTTTCGAAAGAGCCTCTTTCGAAAGAGAGCGTCTAGACTGCACGGAGAAATTTCGAAAAAGCGGCTTGCTTTTTCGAAAGAAAGCATCCAGTGAGTCTGGATGCTCTCTTTTGAAGAAGCCCTATTTACATTGAAGAATGCCTTCTTTCGAAAGAGGAACTTTCGAAAGAAGGCGTTCTTCCTCGTGAAATGAGGTTTACCGCCGTCGAAAGAAAAGCCGCGTTCTTTCGATTTAATTTCGAAAGAACGCGGCTTGAGTCTGGACGCAGGGGAAGTTCTTTTGAAAAAAGGCTACTTTTTTCGAAAGAACCCCTGAGTGTGGACACAGCCTCTGTGACTTGTAGTTTGATTGATACAGAGGCATCTGGTTCACAGGGAGTGATACATGCAGTAGATGGAAACGAAAAAATGGCCATACCGAGTCCGACCAAAGAGCCATCTAACTCAGTGTCCTGTCTTCTGATAGTGGCTGGTGTCAGGTGCCCCAGAGAGAATGAACAGAACTGGGAATCATCAAGTAATTCCCTGTCACCCATTTCCAGCCCCTGACAAACAGAGGCTAGGGACACCATTCCTACCCATCTTGGCTAATAGCCATTAATTGACCTAACTTCTATGAATCTGTCTAGCTCTTTTCTGAACCCTGTTAAAGTCTTAGCCTTCATAACATCCCCTGGCAAGGAGTTCCACAGGTTGACTGTACGCCGCAAGAAGAAAAACTTCTTTTTGTTTGCTTTAAACCTGCTACCTATTCATTTCATTTGGTGGCCCCTAGTTCTTATATTGTGGGAATAAGTAAATAACTTTTCGTTATTCACTGTATCCAGACCTCTCATGATTTTATAGACCTCTATCATATCCCCCCTTAGTCTCCTCTTTTCTAAGATGAAAAGTTTTTACATTTTTTTAAACTGTTCATATGGCAGCTATTCCAAACCCCTAATCATTTTGTTACCCTTTTCTGAACTTTTTTCCAATGCTAATATATCTTTTTTGAGATGAGGCGACCACATCTGTACCATGGATTCATACAGAGGCAATAAAATATTCTCTATCTTATTCTTTAACCCTTTTTTAATGATTCCTAATATTTTGTTTTCTTTTTTGACTGCCACTGCACACTGAGTGGATGTTTTCAGAGAACTATCCATGATGACTCCAAGATCTCTCTCTTGAGTGGTAACAACTAATTTACTCCCCTTCATTTTGTTGGGATTATGTTTTCCAATGTGCATTACTTTGCATTTATCAACATTACATTTTATCTGCCATTTTGTTGCCCAATCACCTTGTTTGGTGAGATCTTTTAGAAGTTCTTCACAGTCTGCTTTGTTCTTAACTATCTTGAGCTGTTTAGTATCAGCTGCAAATTTTGCCACCTCACTGTTTACCCCTTTTTCAGATCATTTTTGCAGATGTTGAATAGGATTGATCCCAGTACGGACACTGTGGGACACCACTAGTTACCTCTCTCCAATTTGAAAACTATTTATTCCTAGCTGTTGTTTTCTATCTTTTAACAAGTTATCAATCCATGAGAGGACTTTGTCCACATGCTCGTTGAAAACCTCAAGAAGCTTTAGTAGATTAGTAAGGCAGGATTTCCCTTTACAGAAACCATGTTGATTTTTCCCCAACAAATTATGTTCATCCATGTGTCTGACAATTCTATTCTTAACTACAGTTCCAACTAATTTGCCCGGTACTGACATTAGAAAGAATAACATCTGAATGGACAGCAGCAATGGGAGACCTTGAGAAAGAAGCAGCTCTTCAGAGTGAAGGGAAGAACGGTTGCCTTTGCAAGCATAAGGATAGGCATGAAGCCACAAAGTCAGGGAAGGAGATAAAAGGAGAATTTGCTGCATAAAACGGGACATGGAAGAAAACAAAGAGGTTGTGAAAAACAGTAGCAAGACTTAGAGGCATGTGAGGGCCACAATTACCTAATACCACAAAGGTATCTGAGCTATTTAGAGTTTCATGTGATATTTACAGATGGATTGAACAAGCCCTTCAAGAAGGAAGATCAGATTTAAATCTAGACCTAGATTTTTCAACTCAAGTTTGTCTTTATGTCTACAGAGCAAAGAAAACCCCATTGCTGGCCCTCAGGTGATGGAGCCCTTTCATTGCGATGTAGACTTCTGGGCTACGGCTGGCCTGAGTTCTAGGAGTCTCCCGTCTTGCAGAATCCTAGAATCGGGGCTCCAGCCCAAAGCCAGGTGTCTGCAGAGCAGTGAAACCTCCCCTCAGCCCAATCTCTGTGAGCCTGTCTTGGCCGGCACCTGTGTCTCTTTGCTAGATCCTCTATGTGACACAAACCAAAGCTCAGAATTGCCAAACCTGCAAACTCTGGGGAAGCAGGGACTTGGAGTAACCGACTGAGACAGTCAGCAAACGGATTGGATTCTTACCCAATATGCTCCTGGTGGTTTCAGGATCTTCAGGCTGTGATGTCTGCTTCTGCTGTCCTTTCCCCCCAATGGTAAATGCAATCAACAATTTGAGTTCTGGGACACCGTTTGTCAGCATCGTGACTGCAGGCAGCTGCCCTTCCAAGTCGTAGCTACATCCCGGTCTCAGAACGGAAGGGAAAGAACAAGTCCACCCTGGCTGAAGTGCAGAATGACTGCCTGTGGGTGAGACAGAGAGCTTGCCCTGGAACCCAACGGGCTCAGGAGGAGGTGGGGTGTTTATACTAGTTCTGAGTGGCCGTCAGGGACAGGACAGAATCCCCCGTCGTGCGGCTCCACTTGCAGTCTCAACCCAGGCACTGCTGGGATCATTAGCACGTCCTTCTGAGAATCTGCAATGGGCCCAGCCAGCCAGCTCATCTCCAAAAGTTGCACGCGCTCAGATACTCTGTTTATGCCTCCTTTGTTCCAGTGACGGCTCTTTCCACAGCTGCGCCTTGTCATCAGAAAACTTACACCGAACAAAAGCCCTTCTCAACCAGGCGTGACCAGTGAGGAATGCTTGCATCAATGATTCCTTGTCCCGCAGCCGTACATCATCCTGTGACCAGGACTTATGGATAGAGGAGGTCAAAAATTCCCCATGGACCCTTGTTACTCCATTTAAAACAGTGCACATGCATTCTGGGGGACAATTAGGGTGTCACCTGCAAACTTCATGTTTGCATTTGCTAACTTCCAAGGGCTTGATGTTCCAACCTCAGAATGTGTTTTTAGAGATAATATTCTCTACAGAGCGATGGACTGGGAATAGGGCTGTTACACTTTACTGATTCTGAACCTGAAAAAAAGTATGATACAAGTATGATACCGGTTAGTCTCTCTATATTATAGCCTCTCTGGGTTTAAAGTGGACGTTGTTGTTAATGATTGAAAACACTGGTTAATATTTCGGACTGCTTTTTATGAGGCGTTGCAAACTGGTAATTACTTGAAACGCCAGGAGCTGCATGTGTCTCTGCAGCATTGTGAGGTCAATTTCTGGACAAAAAGTCCCAAAATTCTGTGACAGCAACCTCCAAGTTTCCATATGATAGAAAATAAGACACAGAATATCTTTCTGCCCCTGTATAAAACTATGGTACGCCCACATCGTGAGTACTATGTACAGATGTGGTCTCCTCACCTCAAAAAAGATATTTTGGCCTTGGAAAGGGTTCAGAAAAGGGCAACTGAAATGATCAGGGGTTTGGAACAGGTCCCATATGAGGAAAGGCTAAAGCAACTGGGACTTTTCAGTTTGGAAAAAAAGGAGACTGAGGGGGGATATGATAGAGGTATATTAAATCATGAGTGGTGGGGAGAGGGTGAATAAAGAAAAGTTATTCATTAGTTCCCATAATATAAGGACTAGAGGACACCAAATGAAATTAATGGGTAGCAGGTTTAAAACTAATAAGCAAAAGTTCTTCTTCACACAGTGCATAGCCAACCTGTGGAACTCCTTGCCAGAGGAGGCTGTGAAGGCTAGAACTATAACAGAGTTTAAAGAGAAGGTAGATAAACTCATGGAGGTTAGGTCCATAAAAGGCTATTAGCCAGGGGTAGGAATGGTGTCCCTGGCCTCTGTTTGTCAGAGGCTGGAGATGGATGGCACAAGACAAATCACTTGATCGTTGTCTTCGGTCCACCCTCTCCACACACACACACACACACACACACACAGCTTGAAGCTCTTCCATTCACATGAGGTAAAGTTGTTTGATGGGTAGTTCCTCTGCCCCATGTTCCTCCCAAAGTCGCTTTGCTCCAACCTCTTGGTCTCCCATCCTGTGATGCTTCTCAGATGACCTGGATCAGTTCCTCTTTGCCCTCTGGCCAGGTCTACACACTAATAGGTAAGGTTGAACTAAGATACACAACTCTAGCTATATTAATTATGTAGCTGGTGTCAATCTATCTCCCATTGTGTTTTTGCACCACACAGCGGAAGGTCGATGGGAGGAAATGCTCCCATCGGCTTCCCTTACTCCTCGTGAGGAGCAGGAGTACTGGCGGTGACGGGGACGCCCTCTCAGTTTGAATGAGCAGGTCTTCACTAGACCCGCTCAATCGAACCCTGGAAGATCGATTGCAACAACGTCGATCTTCCACGTAGTGTAAACAAGGCCTCTGTGTGCCAGAGAAGATGGACGGTTGTACCTGGTTTAACTGGCTCCTTTTGACTCCCAAGGCCTGGTCTCTTACAGTATACTCCAAGATGCCACCAGACTCCTGTCACTCCCTGTCCTCCCCTAGCTAATGTAGGACCTGGACCCAGGCTGTCTGGGGCAGCAGACTGTATGGTCCAATTAACTCCCCCTTGTGGGGGAAGCTGGCAAGTAAGAGGCAGATGCAGGGAATTCCCAGCTGGGCAAAGTGGCAAGAAATGAAATTGGAGGTATTGAGCTGCTCTATGGTATCCTGGGCGCGGGGGGGGGGGGGGGGGAGGGTGGGGCGGGTGGATTCCCACAAGCATGAAGTCCCCGGGGTGCTGGTTAAGATGAGCTGGGTTGCTAGTGTGTCTCGGAGCTGTTGTTTCAGGCAGCCTGCAGACTCAGGCAGATGGGTCTGCCTTGGGCATGCATTGCTGGTCAACTTCACAAAGGCTAGACACCTGAAGCTGCCATTCTTCTGGGAAAAGGGTGAATTTCATGGCAAATTCAGTGGCCATAGAACCTCACTAGTACAGAAGGACTAGTGCCAGCTGGAGGTTTCTTTAACATATCCAGAAGGTAGAAATGTATCAGCTGAGAAAGACAAAATCATGCTTGGGCTATACCATTGATCCAATAGCGTGCTCTAATATTTTTCATTGAAACTTCATGCAAGATAAAAAGGATGCCCCTTTGTGGGCTGGGAAAAGTGCCTGGAGGAAGTTGGATCCGAGTGTATTTCTTGTTGAGTTCTGTCCTCTTACTGTTACTCACAATGGCTAAGTAATGGTGTTTGCCCACCATTACTCTCCAGGCCACTGAGCAGAGCTTAAGTGTATGGCATTCCCACGGGGGAAAAGGATCTTCACTACAGCTGGGCAAAATTCTTTGGTGCAGCTTTTTTCCAGGGAAAAGTGCTGATTCAGCTCCACCAAAAATGCTTGCAGATTTGTGTTGGGTTCACCAGATTTTGTGGGCTTGAAAAACATCAAGTGAATTCTTCATTTTCCCACTGGCAAACCTTGATGTTCAGTGTCTCACACATGAGTGGAAGAAGTGAACACACAACTCTACATCAGTGTTGGTGAGAAGAAGGGCTTGTTTGCATTGGAAATCTAGTCCAGAGCCCACGAAAGCTCACGATACCATCGACGTTTTTTGTTAGCCTCTAGGGGTGCATCTGCACTGCACCATTATTTCGAAATAACAGCACAAGCGTGTACACAGCCATTCTGTTGTTTTGAAAAAATGTTGAAATAACAGACAGCTTATTCCGAAATCTGTAAACTCGTTCTACAAGGAGTAACGCCTCTTCCGAAATAGCTATTTCGAAATAAGGCATATGTAGACGCTCCACTGCTGCTATTTCAAAATAGCCCCTCACCAGGGCCATTCTAAGTCATTCCCCCCAGTGCCTCATGGGCCTCTAAATCGACATAGCCTGTATTGGACTAATTTTCAGGCTTCACTGCAGTGTGGATGTCCTATTTTGAAATAAGATATTTCGGAATAACTATTCCAGAATAGCTTATTTCAAAATCAGCATACAGTGTAGATGTACCCTAAGGTACTGCAAGACTATTCATTGTTTTTTAAGTTTTTTTCTTCTATTACAGACTAATGCAACTACTGCTCTCAAACTTTTATTTCTGAGCAAGATAATATATTAATTTAAGGCACAAGAGCTTTTCTGGAACAGCTCCTGAGATGGATGCTCTTAATCCACTGGATGAATCTAACCCAGAAAAAGCCATTCATATTTGGGAGGAAAAGTGGCCATATGAGGAGTTATATGAGATCACTGTAAAGTCAATTTCCTGTGCTAGCCAGTGCTAAAGCAACAGAATTGTATCATTGGTGAGACAAGGGCTAATTAATACATAGCAATGATGAAGGGGAAAAAAGTTGCATGATCAAAATAGTCATGTGAATACCTGATTTCTTGGCTGGCTGGCTATTTTGAAACAGAAATGAAAAATGGTTGGCTCAAATGTCAAAAATTTTGGCCGACTGCCGAGTCAAATGAAACATTTTGTTTGATCAGAAGTAATTTTTTCTAGTTATCTTTGTACATAAAACAGAAGTACATTTTGAAACAAAAAAGTCTTTTAAATGGAAAACTAAAAATAGTCAGACCTTTTTACTTCCGAACAATTCAGCTCATTGGACACAAATTGACCAATTATTTCAGCTAAACCAAATCTGCAGAAAAACAGTATTTTGGCCCAATTCCCATTCCTGCAAAGAGGTTTAACAGGTAGTTTGAAATAGGGCTTTATTTCGAGCGCCCGTTTCATTGCCGCGTGTAGACACGGGCAGTTATTCCGGGCTTGCAAATTTCAAAAAATGGCACCCGCCCGGGAAGATGCAAATCAAGCGTGGGATATTTAAATCCCAGGCTTGATTTGCAATTCCGAATGCCGACATTAGCAGCCCTATTCCGAAATAGGCTTACAGACTGAGCATTAATTGTAGCAACAATTATGTTTTGAGGACAGGTTATTTAATTTTTTATTTTTAATCTAAAATAACCTCTCAAGGCACCATTTTCAAATAGATTCATGATCAAGAAACAAGGAAGGGTGTCTATACTCCAACAGCCACCTCGTGACAGGATGTTTGATGTTGTGAAGACCAGGACTTTACCCCGGTTCCAAAAGAACTAGGTAAATTCATGGAGGTTAGGTCCATCAATGGCTATTAGGAACGGTGACTCTAACATCTGTTTGTCAGAGGCTGGAAATGGATGACAGGGGAGGGGTCACTTGATGATGCCTTGTTCCGTTCACTCCCTCTGGGGCATCTGGCATTGGCCACTGTCGGCAGACAGGACACTGGGCCAGATGGACCTTTGGTCTGACACAGTTTGGCCATTCAGATGTTCTTATGACACTAGATAACATTGTTCCTCTCAAGCAATTACCATTTGCTACATCTGCTTTTTGCATTTTCTTTCATTCCTGTACAACATTTGGACCACACAACCTATAGTCCCACCCTTCTTCCCACTGTTCTTCCCCATTGGCTAGAATTGTCCTGGTGAACGAATTAGCTGGGGATGCATTTCCAGTCTAGCACCCTGCTCAGCGCATCTTTAACCAACTTGTTCCTCAGGCTGTAGATCAGGGGGTTCAGCATGGGGACCACCAGAGTATAAAACACGGAAGAGACTTTCTCCTGCGCCAGGGAGTAGCTGGCACCGGGCTGTATGTGGCTTAAGCTCACGGGCCCATAGAACATGGTGACGACGGTCAGGTGGGAGGCGCAGGTGGAGAGGGCTTTGCGCCTGCCCTCGGCGGAGCGGATCCTCAGGATAGAGAGGAGGATGCACAGATAAGAGATGACGACAGTCAGGAGGGTGGATAAGGCAATCACCCCAGAGAACGTTACCAGCAGCATCTCCTGCACGTGCTTCTCAGAGCAGGCCAGCTTCAGCAAGGGGTTCGTGTCGCAAAAGTAATGGTCGATGGTGTTGGGCCCGCAGAACCACAGCTGCAGCAAGCCGCCGGTGTGCGTCAGTGAATTCACGAGCCCCCCTGCGTAGGAGCTGGTCACTAGAAGAACACAGACTTTCTTAGACATGACAGTAGCATAATGCAGGGGGTGACAGATGGCTACGTAGCGGTCGTACGCCATGGCGGCCAGCAGGAACCCTTCGGTGGTGACCAACACGACGAAAGAGAAGTGTTGGGCGAGGCAGGCCGAGTAAGAAATGCTTTTACTCCCCGCTAGGAGGCTCCCCAGCATCCTGGGCGTGAAGACCGAGGAGTAGCAGAGATCAACGATGGAGAGGTTACTCAGGAAGAAGTACATGGGGGTATGGAGTTGGGGGTCCACCTTGATCAGCACAATCATCCCAAGATTCCCCACCAGCGTCAGAACATAGGACACCAGGAGCAACGCGAAAAGGGGCATCTGCAGCTCCTGCCGATCCGTGAGTCCCAGGAGGATGAACTGGGTCACCATGCTGTGGTTGCCCTCGGTCATTCCTATAGCAGTACAGAAGACCAGACCTGCCACGACAGCGAGAGCGAGCCGTGTGAAAGAAGGAAATTTCTTAGCATGAATCAAATCTCAATGACAGCACCGGGCTTGGGAGTAGATAGTGAATATCTTACAGGAAGCCAGCCACCCTGAAGTCTGGGAAGAGTTGGGAGAGGTCTTTCATTTTATACTTATTTCGCCTTGAGATTTTCAAGGCTGTTGAGGAGAGTTTGACATCCAAGTCTCCGTAAAATTGACTGGAATTAGCATGAAGTTTCTGAAGGGGAGTTTCCCAATTCATTATCCCAAAATTTCCTCAATGAAATATACCAGCATCTGTTTGAGTTCATGAGCTTAGTATAGGTTGAATCTCTCTTGTCTGGCAACCTCTGGTTCGGCAACATCCGTGATTTTAATTAGTCGGATATCCACTATCATGGACGGGGCCAAGTTTCCCGCAGTCCCATAAAGTTTGTTTACAGCCACCAGTCCTGGCTCCCAGTGTTCTGTGCTGTTAATTAGCTCTAATTTGCCCCTTAATGTCTTCTAAGAACCCAGTGAGCAGAGGAAGTATTGATAATGTGCTAGACAATACTGACTATTGGCAGTTCTTTCTGTTCTGGTTCTGGTTCTTTCTGGTCCGGCACCGGACAAGTCCCAAGGGTGCCAGACTAGGAGAGGTTCAACCTGTACTTCCTACTGTTAGCTCACTAAAGGTAAGTTAGAAAGAACTCTTACTTCAGATCCTATCGTCTGAGTTCAGACTTCTCTCAAATAATCCTTTTAGATGACTACAAAGTCTCAGAGAGGTAGCCATGTTAGTCTGTAACTTTAAAAACGAGTAGTCCTGTGGCACCTTTGAGACTCACAAAAATACATAGGATCATGAGCTTTCATGGGCAAAACTCACTTCATCAGATGGGGTGAGTTTTACCCGTGAAAGCTCATGAGCCTGTATATTTTTGTTAGTCTCGAAGGTGCCACAGGGCTACTCAATGTTTTACAAATTCTCAGTCGTCCCCCAATTGTTGCTGCTTTGTAACACAACCCCTGGCAGCTTTGCTAATCCCAAGCATTTAAAAATCACTAATCAGCTTTCCAAAAATCATGTGATTGGCTTAAAATTGGACGGTCTTTTTAAAACGATACGGAGTTTAGAGAGGGGCAGGGGATAGGTAATTCTCTTTGGTGCAGGATTTTGATCATTTAAAATTTGTTTGTGTTAGGAACAAACCCCCCAGTATTTGAAAAGTCTCTGGAAAAGGGAACAGATCTCTATAGCCATGGGCCTTGAGCATTCTGCATATAGGGCAGCTCCAGGGATGTGGACCCAGAAAGCAGGAAACCGAGCAGGAATCTGATCTCACCAGTTTTCTCACTTTGGTAGCACTGCAGTGAAATTGGCCAATCTGGAGGAAATGTTCCAATTACTCACCGTCAGAAAATAGGAATGAAACTGTGTTTCACTGGAATTTTTCTGATCAGTTTGAATTCTGTTCTTTTGACTTGCCTGCTGGATTTTAAGGCTCTGAGGTGGGTCACATTATCAAGCTTTTCCCAGCAACCCCGGGGGCTAGAAACATACATAACATTTCTGAAAGTCTTCAGTGATCACGTGACAGAAGGAGCTGCATGGAGCTTTAAGAGAAGCACCAAATTTTGGGAGAGTTGGCAACAGTGCTCACAAGCTAATCTAAGCTCTACGAGCTTTCTGGCCACTTGTCATCAATCCAGATTTACTTCATCTACCAATGGTGTTCAGTTTAGAAAAGAGAAGACTGAGAGGGGACATGATAGTGGTTTTCAAGCATCTACAGAGTGTCACAAGGAGGAGGGAGAAAATTTGTTCATCTTGGCCTCTGAGGATAGACCAAGAAGCAATGGGCTTAAACTGCAGCAAGGGAAGTTTAGGTCGGACATTAGGAAAAACTTCCTGCCTGTCAGGGTGGTGAAACACTGGAATAAATTGCCTAGGGAGGTTGTGGAATCTCCATCACTGACGATATCTAAGAGCAGGTTGGACAGACACCTGTCAGGGACGGTCTAGATGGTGCTTGGTCCTGCCGTGAGGGCAGGGGACTGAATTTGGTGTCCTCTCAAGGTCCCTTCTAGTTCTAGTGTTCTATAAGTCTATGATTCTAGACTGAGATCAACTTTTAATTCCTGCTTCTTCTGCGGACTCCCTGAATGATTTTGGTCCAACCAGAATTTCCTCTTCACCTCAGTTCCCTCTTTATAAAACCTGGATAACCATCTTTGCTTTCACCCATCCTCTTCCATCTTGTTTATGAGACTATCTGCTCCTGGGGGCAGGAACTGTCTCTTATTGTGTTTCCAGAGAAGCTAGCATGGTGGGACACCGATCTCTGACTTGTAGCACAACAGTACACGCCATACATTTTACAATCCTGACCTCTCTCTATAATTGACTGTCACCCAAGTCTAGAATCTGAAATCCTCAAAGGTTGCCCAGATCAGATCTCGATCCAGTTCCAGATCGGGAGCGTGTAACCAGATTCATCTCTATGTATAATAGTGGATTCTTACCTAATATTCATCTAGACGTCTGTAGGTCTTCCATATGCCACGTCCATTTTCACTGTTGTGTACCCTGAGACAGAAATATAAACCAACAAGCGAGTTAGTAAAATGTTGACAGTGCTAGCATCACACTTCCAAGGAGACGGGGAAAATGGCAAGTTATGTCCAGGAATCAGAACAGCAGGAAAGTTGTTATCCCCCTCCGCTGAAGAACTGACGCTGTGTATCATCGCTGCGGGTGGCAGAGAGCGTTCAATCTTTGCATCCCTTAGGGATCACGATAGGGCATCGGAAACCATGTTTATATTCATGTCTGTGGCATTTGGGGATTGAGTCTCTGAAGTGAGTCAAACTGCAGTTTCAAACCCGGCACAAGGGGCTCATTACAAAGCCCTCTCTGGTGCCCTGCCCTGCCTCCAAAAGGGCCTCTCACAGCTGCCCTTGTGGCCACTCTGGCCACACCCCTGGCAAATCCACTGCTCCCCTTTTCCTCCTGGGCTTAAAGCGACAGGCAGAAGGGAAAAGGCTTGTGTCACCGGGACAGCCCTGCTAGCCCCGTGCCACACAGCACCCTGGAGTGGACCCCTAAGTGACCCCACTGCTCCCTCTGCGCCCCCCTCGGCTGCCACACTCACCTGGCACCCTCCGATGCCCTTGTCTGGGGCAAAAAGGGCACCGGCCTGGACTTGGGTGGAGATCCTGGACCTCATCAAGGTCTAGGGGGAGGAGACCAACATCCAGGCTCTCTACACCAAGAGGTGCAATACCAACATCTGCAGCTGGATGGCCCCCGCCTGATGGAGAAAGGGCACCCCAGGATTCTGGGCCAGGCCCGGAGGAATATTAAAGAACTCCGGCAGCGATACGCAAAGGCCAGGGAGCAAAGCTCATGTCTGGGGCAACATCAGGCACCTGCCTCTTCTCTGAGCAGCTGGAAGCCGGCCTAAGCCTCCTGAGGGACCTGAAGCATGCGCCAGGCCCAGCCCCATTCCTGAGCTCCCCTCCTCTGCCCTCCCCCTTGGCAGGTTCTTTCCCCAGGCCGTCCCCTGTGGTGCAGCCCCAAATAAATAACCACACTTGTGTGTTCAAACAAAAAGGGCTTCTTTATTTGGTCTGCAGGGGAGAGGGGAAGGGAGGGCAGGGGAAGTGGGGGTGGGGGAGGAAAGGAACATGGGGCAATGCAGGGCCCCTTGTGGAGAGGTTCGGGGGAGAGTTTCTCAGGGGGTCATGGCTGAAACGCTCCCTCAAGGCCTCCCAGCTGAGCACAGCCTCCGATGTGCTCGTCGAATGGCACTGGGGTCTGGCTGCTCATAAGCCTTTGCCCCCACCCGGGCAGGAAAGTCTCCCCCTCGCTCTCACAGAGGTTGGGGTCATGGAGTAGGCCGCATCACTGAGGTTCAGACAGGTGTCAAGTTCCATGCACAAGGGTCTGCCTCTTGCCACAGCTCAGCCTTCATTTATATTAGCAGAGTCTTGACCATTGCTGGCTAGGCCTCTGGCCTCACACCAGGCCTGGGATACGTGGGCTTGTGTTTCAGGCCCTCCTCTTGCTACAGTGGGCATGTATCATGTTTGTAGCTCAAGTTAGGAACATTGAACTGTGTATCTGGAATAGCAGAATTGCTGCTTTGGGGTCTCTCCCACTGATCAGATTTCAGGGCTCTGGTGGCCCATTAGCAAGAGACAATGGAGCTTAAACTGATGTGTGGGTTAAGGATATGTGGGTCAGCCCAGGAAGTACAGAGACAGGGGCCTGGCAGAGATGTGTGACCATGTCCCCTGCTACTGGAATCCATCTTGGCTGCTGTATTTTTCCACGAGAGTGGAGGGAAAGTTGGGACTGAACACAAAGGATTCCTGCCTTTTGCAAATCCGATTCAGGGGGAGATAATCCACATGGTCAGTTCTCCTCGGGTGTCCCACCCAGGATCTGCTGGAAACATCCAACAACTGAACAGGGGAAAGGCCTGGACCCAGACTGGACATCTGTCCAGTGTGTGCAGTGATGATTGGAGCAACTTTCAGGGTGAGGTATTACATGTCACTAGCTTCTTGAGGGATTAATCTTAGCTTGTGTGTGCTGGTGTATTTGGCTTGAAACCCTTTTTGGACTTCATACAATCACTTTTGTTTATTAATACACCCGGTGGAAATAATTGTTACCAGTGGGGGTGGAGGGCAAAGAGTCTGAGCATAGCTTCCTTTGTGTCAAGAAAGAGGACCGATCTCACTGGTATGGAGATCTGTACCACGTAAGGGGATTTATGTAGGGTGCATGGGGCTGGGTATCGAACTGCAGGAGGCAGGTATCTTCCTGCAGGTTTGGGGCATGGCCCAGACCTGAAATCTGTGTTGCAGCAGGCCAGTCTCTCTGGCTCAGCGGTGACTCAATACATTGGGTAACACTCAGTCCCAAGCTGGTTTTGACCATCACATCCCAATGCAATGAAGGTGTGTGGGGAAAAGAGCAGATGATCCTGCAGTTAAAGGTTGATCATAATAATGGGCCGGGACAAAGGGGCAAATTAAGACAAAGTGAATTAATAGGGAGCATTAACTGGTTACTAGGTGTCACTTTTGCGTCAGCTAAATACGTGTATGAGGCCACAAATAGGTAAACAGGTTAAAAATAGTTCATTAAATAAAATGTCATAAATAGTTTTGAGTGTTTTATGTCTTTCTAATTGTACCAAAAGATCATGTTGTGAGAAATGCCACACGTATACTGTGTTTATCATATTGTTTTTTTATTTGCAAGATATAAACATTCATTTGATTCATCAAAATTCCCAGCTCTATGAGAATTTATGCGAAGTCTGAAACTCCAGTACATGCAAACTTAGACTCTCACTTATCTTTGTCAAAACCATGACGTCCTCATCCCTTTAGCTCTGTGAGAAGGTGGATTTGTAATGAAAACTCAAAATGACATGAAGTCGCACACTGCAGGCTAGTCACACATGGCAATGACTGCTCACACAGAAAGTAGATATGGAATGAGCAGTATTTTGGAGCGAGAGATAGGAGCAGCTAGACATAGTTAAGAGAACATTCCTCATCAGTAAATATGGAGAGCTTTAAATGTTCACTAGAGATAAGATTATTTGTTGGTCAAATGCTCTTTAGTACCATATTAAACCCTGCCGATATTGATATTTTAAAAATCTTCAAAGTGGCATAAGCATCGGAAAGGAAGACACGTCTGGAGATGTGTAAATACCACACACTGTTCGGTCATCAATAGATTGTTCAGTAGATCTCTGCAAAAGCAACTTCCCAATAGAAAAACGACCAGAGAACCAATTACTATATTAGAGTCTTAATAGAGATGTAGCCGTGTTAGTCTGGTCTTGCAGAAACAAAAGACAGGACTATGCAGCACTTTAAAGACTAATAAGATGGTTTATTAGGTGATGAGCTTTTGTGGGCCAGACCCACTTCCTGTTAGTCTTTAAAGTGCTGCATAGTCCTGTCTTTTGTATTAGAGTCTGTGTCTCTTCTGGAGGTTTTTCTCGTTTTCAATTCACTTGGGGTTTGTGCTCTGTCCTGGCAATCTCTTAGGGGATGTCATGCACCAGGCCTTGCACCCCACTTAAACTCTCACAAGCTGTTTATTTCATGTTAAAAACTTGCTTGATGCTCTCCAGTGCCTGCTTCTTAGTTATGGTGCCCCAGTCCTTTGGGAGATCGGCTGGTTTAGCTTCATACTCTTCAGCAAACTGGTGATTGAACTTGTGAAAAACAAACTTCCAGTAACTGGAAGCTTCTATGCTGGGATCTGGCTGAATGTTCCAGTCCGGGTAATAGTCACGGTACTCTTTGTAGGGATGACGTTTCCCTTCTGTGTCTGAATTCTGGAATGTACCATTGCCGACCACATCAGACGAGCACATGTCATAGGCAAGCTTTTCGGTACGTGAACTCCTATATTGCCCCAATCCTTGAGGCCGATGCACTGATGCAAAGTGCTCCTTATGACCAGGGGCTCCTGCCTCACAGGGGACCTTACAGAACGGACACTGCTTCCCACAGCCGAACACTCGCTTGAACATTTCAGCCTCAGGCTTCACCGACAGATGGGAGAGTTTTGACTCAATGTCTGTACTTTTCAGCTCAGCTAAGATTTGTTTTTTCAGATCAGGAAGAAAATTTGGGATGAAATCAGAAAACTGTTTAGAACTATTGACATTTAGAAACCGTATTCCCACTAAATTATCCCTGGAAATGACTAGGTCCTTCTGCAGCTCTTTGCGAACAGAATCTAAAAAGTCAGAGATTGTGGTGTTCTTTGTAGCACTGCTGCCCTGGAGAGCCTTCCTGACTTTATCTATCATTGAGGACAGAATTTTTTTCTCCATGTCTCCCAAGGCTGCCGTCTTGCTGTAGTGCTTTAAAAGTTGTGTTCTTATCCAGGTTTTGACAAACTCTTCATATGTAATAATGTAGTCCACGTAGCTGTCAAAGTTCTCCTTCTCCAACAACTCCTTCAGTAGGTTAAACTGAAAAAAGCCGCGGCTGCTATAGGTAATAGATTGCTCGCTGCTGACAACGTCATCCACTATTTGCACCCCGAGAATCTTGTTCACATGTTCTACCAGGGCAGGTTTGAGACACTGATCAGAGAAATCCCTGGCCAGTGTTTGGCTCCCATCCTTTTCCCAGTAAAGGGCTTTAAAAGTCTTGAAATACTGAGGTTTCAGCTTCTCCAGACATTGCTGAGGGTCATTTTCTTGGATGAAATCTTCATGCATCTTCTGAAATGAATGAGCTGCTTCCCCCAAAATGTGAAGCTTCAGGTAAACTTCAAAATGAGGAGTAGTGAGAAGTTTCTGAACATCCTCCTGTCTTAGCCTCTCATTAACCATACGCAGCAGCTCTCCGCAATAGGTTTCATGATAGTCTGTTTTAGATTTAACTTTTTCTTCAATGTACTTCTTGCATTTCTTCATTAAAGATACAGCAAGCGCTTCAATTTCACTGTAACAATCCTTTGTGAAATATGCTAAGATTTTACTGTACCAATTCTGGTCTTTTCTAATTCTGAAAGATTCCATCCGGTAATTTAGCAGGCTTACTACTTCTTGTAGCTTCTGCCTGACAACACACCCTCGGTTCTCCAGATCTTTTCTTAGCTGGAAATCCAGGTCTTGAACAACTTGACGTCTCTGCAAACGACTGAGCTTTAACTCAGACAAGGTTTCTTTCCACATCTTTTCAAATTCAGTTTTCAGTTTCTTATCGTCTAGCTTCTGTTTTCTGTTCCGGCATTCGGCCAACAGCCTGTCAACTTTCCCTTCAATTGTCTGTTTGTACGTGGACAGGATAGTGCCTATCTTGTGCTGTCCCCTTCGGATTCGAATGGCTTCCTCACATTTACTGATTGAGACACCTTCAAGTTCTTTTTTGAGGCTACTTGCGCTCCTTTTGAAATCTTCCCTGTACTTTTATATCAGGCTCAGATTTGCAGCTTCACCTTTGAAATACTGTTCTAAATGATCCAAGAGCTGCTGTTCTTCCTGCTGTAGTTTCTTCTGTGCCTCAATTTTTAAGGTGTCTAAGAGGTCGCCCTCTAGTTTGTCTGGCAGCTGATTCTGGATGAAAGTTTCTTTTTCGGATATCCAGAGATGCATCTGCTTGCGGAACCCCCATTCCCACTCAGAATACTTCATAGCCAGCAGGTTATAGGCTTCGGCTACAAGGCTGTTTCTGAAGCTGAAGATAAAGTTTTCATGTTTCACTGAGTTCCACAGGCTCTTCAGCCATTCAATAAAATCAGGAATACTCTTGGCAGTTCTGTTTTGTGAAAGGTTCTCTATGAATTCAAACAGGTATTTCCTTAGCTCACACACACTCTCACTGTATCCAGTGTTCACTGGGGCCATGGGGGGGACTCCATGCCACAGCCCAGGGATGTACCAGTTGTGTTTTTCTGGGTCGTACTGCATGATATCAGAAAATGTTATTGCCCTGCTTTGCTTTTCCATCCTGGCTGCAGCTCTGGTCATTTCATCCAGCTGCTCCAGGAGGTGTTTCCGGTCCCTCATGTTCTGCTCATGCGCAGACACATCACTGACATTCTGATGCACAAACTGGCAATTTGGCTTTTGTCCGATTTCCTCCATCCTGAGGAAGGCATGGACCGCGATTTGCAGAATGTCCTTCATTTCAGTGGCGTTCTCCATGGCCATGTTAATGAGGGTGATGTCGCTCAGTCCAACCACCAGAGTGGCCAGCTCATTGTCATGTTGGTAACTGTCCTCCAAAGCTGTTAGTTCAGGGGCCTTCAGACCTTCGGTGTCGATCACCAGGATGAAATCGCAGCCACTTAGCTCCTGAACAGCTTCTGTAACTTTAATGAGCGTCATGAAGGCTCCTCGTGTACATCGGCCGCTGCTCACTGCAAACTGCAGGCCGAACATGGTGTTGAGGAGGGTGGATTTCCCAGTGCTCTGCACTCCCAGCACCGTTACAACCAGCATCTTGGACCTTCCCCCCAGCTTGGCATGGAGCTGAATCAGAACGTCAGTCACCCACTGCAGCGGGATGTTGGAGGCATCTCCATCCATCAGCTCCATGAGAAACCCTTCCAGCATCAGATCAGCCGCGATTGCTGGGAGGTGGATGAATTGTCTTTGGCTTTCTGTCATTTTCCCTTCTTTAATCATCGAGCATTCAGCCTCATAGAACTGCCCCAGCTCGCGCATGAAATGCTCCACCCCGAGGGAGCTTTCAGATATTAATTGATCTAATTCTTCCAGCTGTTTTCGGTCTGCTCCTGGAGTTTCACATTTCTTTTTATACTCCGCACGCATCTTAGGAAGACTTTCCCTAGCAGTGTTATCCAGGCTAAATTTCATCCACTTCAGGAAGTAATGTTTCTCCACTGGAGACAACTGTCCTAGTCCTGTGATAAACTTGGTCAGACCACCAGTAAGGTCACACTCATTCTGCTGCCTGCGTATCTCTAGCCATTTCCGTTTCAGCTCAGATTTATAGTCTTCAGTGGCCTTGTCCCCTTGCCTTTGCATTCGGCACATCTCTTTCTCCACTTTACCCAAGTTTCTCCACGGGTCCCCTTGGAGTCTCAGATTTTCCCTTTTGTATTTTGCCACGTCTCTTATTTCTGCAGTGATTTCTTCAGCATGTTTCCTTGCACACTGACTTGCCTGAGAGTCCTCATCCACCTGCATTCCTAGCTCACGAGCCATCACGGCCATGGCTTCCAAACTCACTGTCCTGGGAGAGGAGTTCACTATATTTCTCATAGTGGACTGAATCTTTTTCACAAATCCTGCATTATTGATGCTGTTGTTTTTCACCAGTAATTGTGATTTGCTCAGCTTCAGCACAGGGGCCAGCTGATTAAGGAATCCCAGAGTTTCTTTGGGTATCTCACTCTTGCAGTTGAGGATGAAGTAATATTTAGCAGTTGACTCCTTCAGAGAGGAGAGCAGGGCGTATTCTCTCTGACTGATGCTCTCAGTGATGATGAACACTGCTGAGGAGTCTTCTGTTAAAAAGCTGAACTGGAGCTCACGAGCCAGTGAGACTCAATGTTCCCGCACAAGTTTGTAACTGCGACGGGCTCAGGGAAAAGATCTGAACTTTCCTTCCCAGCAGGGAAGTACCAGGCAATTTCAACCAGCCCCTCAGCGATTTCCCGCTGGACGTCCCCAGACTCCATGTCCCAATGCACAAAGAAGTCGTGGTGCTGCTGGGCGGGGCTGAGAACCTCGTTGAGGAGCTGGGACTTGGAGAAGCTGCAGCTGCCCAGCCGCACAAAGGAGACGGTTGGCATTTGTGTGAGCACTAGACTTTCCTCCCTGAACCCTCGGCTCTTTGCCAGGGAGTGCGGCCGCCACCTCCTCACAATGTCCCGCATGGCCCACTGCAGCAGGGTGCACTTGGGGGAGTCGAGGTCAGGCAGCAGCAGAGGCAGGGCAAACTGGCACATGGACATTTTGGACAGGATCTCCTGCTGCAGGAAACTGTCTGAGCAAAGCAGCACGGCGCAGAGAACGTCCAGGGGGTGCAGGGAAACTTTTGTGAAAGCATCACTAAAACAGAAATGATCATCAATATGAAGTTTGCTATCATCAGCCATTTCTTCTGCAGGTGCCTCGTGCCCAAGGCTCGTGTTCCTGGCCGTGCCATTCAGAGCCATGAGCTTCCTCAGGAACTGCCACGATAAATCCCCTAATGCCTCTGGAGCCCTGGGCTTTATGCTTTTTGGGGAGATCTCCAGGACATCCCTCAGCCTGATCTTCCTGCTCCTGTGCTGCTCCAGGTTTAGTCTGGACAGAACGTCTTGGGGTGCTTCACTTCTCTCTGCAGAAGGAAGTGAAAAAATAAACAAACTTGTCAGAGTAGAAAACGGTGACTTTCTATACCGTTAACTACTTTGTGAGATGGGTGGATGTTGGTTGAGGTGGAGAAAAAGAGTTGTACTTGAAGAAACGCAGGAGACACGCCGTGACCTATGCATGACTCACCCTGGCTCAGTTCTTTCCCTACATAAATTGGTACCACAGCAGTAAAGTGAATACAATCGCTTCTGTGCAATTGAAATGCAATTCTGACCCATTTTGAACTCTGATGAGGCTATAATGTTTTGCATGATTTGGGCTCAATCCTTATTGTTAGGCAGTGCAAAGTCCACCGAAAACTGGCTTAAGTGGCCAACTGGGGATTTCCCAAAGGGGAATTTACCATCTTACCGAGCTCTGTGACATCTCATCTCACAGCTGCTGGGGGAGGGGCATAGCCTCTGAACCCTTTCCCTGTGGGGATCCCAGCTGTGGGAATGACCCTTTGGCTGCTGTAAGCTGTTGCTCACACTCAGACGAGTGCCTGGCACTGGGAGACTCAAGTAGCTGCAAAGGTGTCTTAAACCTTCCCCTGCGCTGTGCTGGGCATCCAGTCTCATTAATGGGACTTGGGGCTTTATTTTCCTTTCAGCAAACTGTTCTGATCGGTCTGGATTTTTGGTTTGTCCTGGCTTCCTCCATCCCTTAGTTCTGCGGTGTCTTTTGTGGCTGTAGCTGAGAGCACTGTAGCTTTGCTCACTTCCCAGAGACCAAGTCAGTCCCTTCCCCGACACTGTTTTTTCTGTCCTTTTGAGAGCTGGGAGAACTGCCATTACTCACAAAGCAGATTCACCCTCACTGCAGTGTGGGGAGCAAATGTTAAGACACTTCCAGGCAGCTTTCTCTGGTAAAGTCTCCAGGGCAGTGTTGGGCCATTTGCACCTGATACACATGTAGGCCCCTTTATTATAGGAGCCTCTGTCTTCTACTGGGAGGATCCTTTGTGCTGCAATCAAGCCCTAGAGACTACAACTCCCATGATGCCTTGAGGAAAATGGAGGGAAACTGTGGTTCTCTTCCAGTTCAGGGAGAGAGTTGGGAGGCTGCAGTTTGGAGCCAGGAGCCAGATGGCTGGTGTGGAGCCTTTTCCAGTCCAGGAGCAGCAGCTGGAAGCTAGAGCCTGCTGGGGGTTGGATCTAGCAGGTTGCTTCAGGGGCTGTTGGGGATTGTCCCTGGAGGGGAGAGACCCTGGATGTGCCTGTGGCTGTGAAGAGCCCGCACAGAAGTAACTGTGAGTAACTGGGGCTGCTTGGGAAAATGCTGCCTGGGACGGAGCACTCAAAGTGAAAAACTGGCTGGATAACCGTACTCAGAGAGTAGTTATTAATGGTTCACAATCCTGCTGGAAAGGCATAACAAGTGGGGTTCCGCAGGGGTCTGTTTTGGGACTGGCTCTGTTTAATATCTTCATCAACGATTTAGATATTGGCATAGAAAGGACGCTTATTAAGTTTGCAGATGATCCCAAGCTGGGAGGGGTTGCGACTGCTCTGGAGGATAGGGTCATAATTCAAAATGACCTGGACAAATTGGAGAAATGGTCTGAGGTAAACAGGATGAAGTTTAATAAAGACAAATGCAAAGTGCTCCACTAAGGAAGGAACAATCAGTTTCACACATACAGAATGGGAAGCGGCTGTCTAGGAAGGAGTACAGTGGAAAGGGATCTAGGGGTTATACTGGACTGCAAGCTGAATATGAGTCAGCAGTGCGATGCTGTTGCAAAAAAAGTAAACATGATTCTGGGATGCATTAACAAGAGTGTTGTGAGCAAAACCCGAGAAGTCATTCTTCCGCTCTACTCTGCGCTGGTTAGGCTTCAGTTGGAGTATTGTGTCCAGTTCTGGGCACCGCATTTCAAAACGGATGTGAAGAAATTGGAGGGGGTCCAGAGAAGAGCAACAAGAAAGATTAAAGGTCTAGAGAACATGTCGTATGAAGGAAGACAGAAAGAACTGGGTTTGATTAGTTTAGAAAAGAGAAGATTGAGGGGGAACATGAGAGCCGTTTTCAGGTATCTAAAAGGGTGTCATAAGGAGGATGGAGAAAACTTGTTCATCTTGGCCTCTGAGGGTAGAACAAGAAGCAACGGGCTTAAACTGCAGCAAGGGAGGTTTAGGTTGGACATTAGGAAAAAGTTCCTAACTGTCAGGGTGGTCAAACACTGGAAGAAATTGCCCAGGGAGGTTGTGGAATCCCCATCCAAATCAGCCGCTTTTCCAGAATAATTGCCAGCTGTCTACACTGGCCCTTGAATTTCCGGAAAAGCACTGATGATCTAATGTAAAATCGTCAGTATTTTTCCAGAAAAACTATGCTGCTCCCGTTCGGGCAAAAGTCCTTTTCCAGAAAACTGTTCTGGAAAAGGGCCAGTGTAGACAGCAGAGATTTCTTTTCCGCAAAAAAGGCCCGATCGCGAAAATGACGATCGGGGCTTTTTTTGCGGAAAAGCGCGTCTAGATTGGCCACGGATGCTTTTCCGCAAAAAGTGCTTTTCCGGAAAAACATCCTGCCAATCTAGATGCGCTTTTTCCGAAAATGCTTATAACGGAAAAGTTTTCCGTTATAAGCATTTCCGGAAAATCATGCCAGTGTAGACGTAGCCCAGGTTCCTTCACAATGCCGGTATAGCGGCCTGTCTCAAATAGCCATAAGACAACCTCAGGTATCCACCCCCCACACAGTGCCAAACTGTTCTATTTCATCCTTGCCCATCGGAGTTTTACATTCAATAATAAACATATGTCCAAAGCATGGAAGCAACCGGGGTGCAGGGATAGCTCCCCAAAATGCCGACCTCTTTTTATCCTATGGGAAGATAGCTTAAGCTTCCTCATAGATTTCCACCACAGCTTCAACCCCCACCACCCACCCACTGAGGGCAATAATAAGTAAATAAAAGAGATTTGAGGATCCATTCAAAAGCATTTGGAGGTCCAGATTTGGCTTACACTTTGCCTCTTGACTACTCCTGCTTGAACTCACTTCAAACCACTTTCACCAGACAAGGACATGCCATCAGAGGGGTACATTGCTTCATGCAACAGGCCACCCAAATAACCCCCAGAGAACCTGCTTCAATATAGAAATACCCCCCTCCAACTGCACACCCAATTGGTCACCTACCACCCTACCCTGGAACGCATGTGTTGAAGCTAGTGAAACCACCAAGGGGCATCATCAAACAGCTACAATCCGTACTCAATGGGGACCCCGTCATGAAAGAAATCTTTCCTAAATCGCCACTTCTGGGCTTCGAACAATCCCCTGACGTTACTTAGCTCAGCATCAAGAGAAAGCTCCCCACAGACTAAGCCCACGGCTACACGCGGCACGGAGAAGGTAGTTCGAATTAGGCTTTCTGATTCGAACTACCGTTACTCCTCGTGGAACAAGGAAAGCCTAATTCGAACTACCTACTCCGTGCCGCGTGTAGCCGCGGGCACGGAGTCTGCACTAACGGGGATTTAAAAATGGAGGTGCCCGGCAAGATGCAAATGAAGCCCGGGATATTTAAATCCCGGGCTTCATTTGCAACTTCAAATGCCTACGTTAACCACCCTAGTTCGAAGTAGGGTGGTAGTGTAGACATACCCTAAGAGACATTCAATTCAAGAGCACTGCTAGAACAACAGATGCAAAATGTGCAGACATCCTTCCATTGCCTCAGGGATAACACATCCCACAACACGCCTTTCAAGAGCCATGGATCCTACGTATGCCTCTCACAAGATGGGGCTCACAGAGTCATCAAAACAAACACAATTTTACAAGCAAAGGAGGGCAGGAATTCTGGTAGCAACCTGCATTCCTGCCCTTCTCTGGGAGTTCATCAGGACACGCAGGATACAGGCTCGTTTGGAGGAAAGCTGTAGTTGATCAGAGCACCAGGGGAAGGGGAACCCTGCCCAAACAGAGCAGAGGTACTTCCCCAGCACAGAGGACAGAGAGGAACTCTTCCTGAGGAGAAAGGGGGTAAGATATCTATGAAGTTCAAGGGGCTGGGACCCAGTGTAGGGAGCAAACCCGGGTTCCTTCCTGCTCCCCCTTTCTCTCCCCTTCCCCCCCACAACCACAGCACTAGCAGAGCCATTGACAGCCAAGAGGGAAAGAAATAAAAGATACACAGAGGAAGAAGGACTGAAGCTGGAGAAAATCAAAGGGGAGCGTTGGGTGGTGGCGTCGATGCACAATTTCAAAAGAAAGTGGGTGCTTCTTTTTGGAAGAGGGAGAGTAAGAGGGAACTGCTGTTTTCTCCCCCCAGCCCATTGATGCAAAGTGTCCTGGTTTCTCCCACAGACTGTGGGGAGGAGGGAGGTAGCAAGGAGTGAAGGAGAGGGAAGGAAAATCCCACTTCTCTCTCTCTCCTCCTGACTGAACTGCTGCTAAAGGCCTTTCCAACAACTGTCTCCCTTCGTCTCTATACAGATGCTTCATATTTCCATTCGAAAATCTGGTTTCCCCGGTGGGCCAGGGTGAAGGAATTAATGTTGGGAGTGGAGAATAGGTGTGGGGCACGGGGAAGCAAAAGGAGATGTCGAGTGGCTAAAACTCCACCAGTTATTGGGTACAACAAATGTTAATAGTCTCAGTGCTTCCATGTTGGTCTTCACTGGCCAAGAACAACAAGAATCCAACAGGCTGTGGCTCAAAGCAGCCCCTTGGGCAATGCTGGCCAAAGCTCAAGCCAAGAACTCTCCAAGACACTTATAGCTTTCCATTGCATCTCAGTTTGAATCTGAGTGATTTTGACTGCAAAAAACCAGGACATTTCTTCACTCCCACAAGCACCATTCAGCCCTAGCAGGGCCAAGCACTGCAAAAGGAAGGCCGATAAAAGGAAATTACCTTTGAAAAGATCTCTCTTCTCCAGCTTTCTGGGTTCTTGCATGTCTGCTTCCATTTCTGGATTTACGCCATCTTTCTCCCCGAGCTCTGGGGCTCGCACAGTCTGTGATTCCAGATTAAATGCTTCTAGCAAGGAAGTCAGAGGAAAAATAAGTCATGTACTGACAATTCTCTTCCATCACTTCCTGTTTTGTGGGTTTGTTTGCGATGGCACACTGCATCTGCCTTGGCACTGCATCACTCCATTTCTATTTTATAAGGGTACGTCTACACTGCACGCTTAATGCAGACTAAGCTATTCTGGAAGAAATGCTCTGAAATAGTTTATGTTGAAGTAGCTCGTCTACTCTACAGGGAAGCCTCAAAATTAGTCTGAGGCAGGCTCCCCTAGGCTGTGTCTAAACTA